>NC_134358.1:156816749-157141611 GCF_048569485.1 Anomaloglossus baeobatrachus | reverse complement strand
TAGGTACACTGAGTGTTTGCTAGTATAATGGCTTGGTTAGAATGAGTTGTAGTGTGCAACGCAGGCAGACGCGCTCTGCAAATGTCTTTGCACTAGTGGGACTATAGCAAAGTCCAATAGCCACGTATAGGATGCCACTAGGTACACTGAGTGTTTGCTAGTATAATGGCTTGGTTAGAATGAGTTGTAGTGTGCAACGCAGGCAGACGCGCTCTGCAAATGTCTTTGCACTAGTGGGACTATAGCAAAGTCCAATAGCCACGTATAGGATGCCACTAGGTACACTGAGTGTTTGCTAGTATAATGGCTTGGTTAGAATGAGTTGTAGTGTGCAACGCAGGCAGACGCGCTCTGCAAATGTCTTTGCACTAGTGGGACTATAGCAAAGTCCAATAGCCACGTATAGGATGCCACTAGGTACACTGAGTGTTTGCTAGTATAATGGCTTGGTTAGAATGAGTTGTAGTGTGCAACGCAGGCAGACGCGCTCTGCAAATGTCTTTGCACTAGTGGGACTATAGCAAAGTCCAATAGCCACGTATAGGATGCCACTAGGTACACTGAGTGTTTGCTAGTATAATGGCTTAGTTATCAGTTGGAGTGTGCAGAGGACAAGAGGGTACAGTGGCAGGATTGTGGTGCTCTGGGTAGAGGAATGGAAGACTGCCTTTCTATTCCCTCCTAATGGTGAAATGCAGGTAGGAAATCCCTGACCTGGGCTACACAGACGCTGTTGCTGTTTGCAGGACCTGTCACCTATGGCTCTCTGACCCTGCCGGTTGGAGCCCTTAAAAGGACTGCTATAAAGTGCTCTCCCTAAGCTGTCTAACGCTGTGTATGCAGCGCATACAGCTGTATCGGCTATAGGACTCAGGAAGACGGAGCTGCGACAGTGATGTCTGACACCAAAGACGCAGAAGGCAGATAATGGCGTCCGTGAAGAAAATGTCCGGTTTTATAATGCAGGGACATGTGACATGCAGATCCTATCACACATGCCGTTGCTTCTCTGGCTCAAAGTCCACTTAGCTGTGTGTGTGTCTGGGATTGGCTGACATGCTGGCCCGCCCCACAAGACGCGCGCGCTTAGGGAAGGAAGACAAGAAAAAAAAAAAAAAAAAATGGCGATCGCCATTATAGAAACAGCAGTGATCTGAAGGCGCTGTTCACGCACACTATACACTGAAATGTGATAATAGTTTGATTCACAGAGTGACTTACACTATTACAGCAGAAACCAAGCTATGATTTAGCTGTTTTTTGGCTGCTAGAACCGTTCTCGAACGTTTCTAGAACTACCGAGCTTTTGCAAAAAGCTCGAGTTCTAGTTCGATCTAGAACATGCCCCAAAATCACTCGAGCCGCGAACTGGAGAACCACGAACCACGAACCGCGCTCAACTCTAATTATTAGTATCCTAATATTAAACTATAAGAAACTATACATACTATCTAAGGATAAACCCAGCAATAAAAAGACATAAAACCATAAAATGTTTATCAAATGAACGTGATGAAATTAGGATTAAGAGATTAAAAGTATAAAAATTATAAAAAAAAACCCTGGGGGAAAAACTGCTGTAAATGAGCATTTTCCATATGAACCTTTGTGTAGGCGAAAAACCAATTAAAGGAAGGGAGTAGTTTAATGGAATAAGTCTGTTACCTCATTGAGGCCCTGAGGTTTCAAGGTGTTAAGCTTATATATCCAATAAGTTTCCTTTCTGTTCAAGACCTCGACCCTATTCGGTACATGTGGGGGTATCTGTTCAATAGGGGTTACCCTCAGTCTGATTTTTTTAGCATGATATAGGGTCACATGTCGGGACAGGCCATGTAGCACCTTGATATTATGCCTGTGGGAATTCATCCTGTTATGCAGAGCCTGGGTGGTTCTTCCAACATAAGGTTTAGCACAATCACATTCAATGAGGTAAATCACAAAGTCTGATTGACAGGTAAGATGTCCTTTTATCAAAAACTCCATTCCTCCATTAGCCAACCCAAAGTTCAACCTTCCATGTTGGATGTTCCTACAACATATACAATTTTTGGTATCTATATATATAATTGCCTTATTCTGTCTGTCTGTCTGTCATGCTCCAAAATTGTGTCACCGTGACATGTCCTTACGGTGACACAAAGCTGATTGGCCGCTGGGCTCGCCATGGCCCCGCCCCCCCACACGGATTGGCCTCTCGCCCCGGCTCTCTGCAGGCCCCGCCCCCTCACGCAATGCACGCTCGCTCTGGCCCAACTGACACGGAGCCCCGATTCCCAGGTGAGTACACACACACATCAGATCACACTCACTCTCACACTCACTCTCACACACACCTCACACATCACAACATGCTGGGATATCGCTTGCTTCTACACCGGCTCCGTCAGGATCCCGGCAGCGCCAGACATAACCTTGCGATGCTGGGATCTTGACGGAGGCCGTGAAAGCTGGTAACCATTATACACATCGGGTAACTAAGGTCCCTTAGTTACCCGATGTGTATCATAGTTACCAGTGTACACCGGCTCACACTCACTCTCACACACACCTCACACACACATCACATTGCATCCACACATCAAGGTCCTGCAGCTGCGGAACATACACACACATAACAGCACACACACACACACATACACACACAAATCAGATCACACTCACACACACCTCACACACACATCACATCGCATCCACACATCAAGGTCCTGCAGCTGCGGAACATACACACACATAACAGCACACACACACACACACACACACACACACACAAATCAGATCACACTCACACACACCTCACACATCACATCGCATCTACATACTCACAGCATCCTGGGATATCGCTTGCTTCTCGGTGGCGATACTGTGCTGTTGTGAGCTTCCAGGACCTGCCGGGGGATCACATGGCCAGAAGCATGTGATATCCCCGGATGTTGTGAGTATCAGCGCGTATGTGCAATATCGTCAGTGTGTGTGTCTTTGTGTGTGAGTGTATGCGATCAGGTGTGTGTGAGTGGATGCGATCGGGTGTGTGTGAGTGGATGCGATCGGGTGTGTGTGAGTGGATGCGATCGGGTGTGTGTGAGTGGATGCGATCGGGTGTGTGTGAGTGGATGCGATCGGGTGTGTGAGTGTCGGCAGAGGAGCACGGCGTGCTGGAGGAGGCTGGGAGCAGAGAGGCTGATCATGGGGAAGGCTGGGAGGAGAGAGGCTGATGCTGGGGGAGGCTGGGAGGGGGAGGGGGAGGCTGGGACGAGGGAGGCTGATGCTGGTGGAGGCTGATGCTTGGGGAGGCTGATGCTGGGGGAGGCTGGAAGGAGAGAGGCTAATGCTGGTGGAGGCTGATGCTTGGGGAGGCTGATGCTGGGGGAGACTGGGAGGGGAAGGCTGATGCTGAGGGAGGCTGGGAGGAAGGAGGCTGGGAGGAGAGAGGCTGATCCTGGGGAAGGCTGGGAACGGGAGGCTGATGCTGAGGGAGGCTGGAAGGAGAGAGGCTGATGCTGGGGGAGGCTGGAAGGAGAGAGGCTGATGCTGGTGGAGGCTGATGCTTGGGGAGGCTGATGCTGGGGGAGACTGGGAGCGGAAGGCTGATGCTGAGGGAGGCTGGGAGGATGAGGCTGGGAAGAAGGAGGCTGGAAGGAGAGAGGCTAATGCTGGTGGAGGCTGATGCTTGGGGAGGCTGATGCTGGGGGAGACTGGGAGGGGAAGGCTGATGCTGAGGAAGGCTGGGAGGAAGGAGGCTGGGAGGAGAGAGGCTGATCCTGGGGAAGGCTGGGAACGGGAGGCTGATGCCGAGGGAGGCTGGAAGGAGAGAGGCTGATGCTGGGGGAGGCTGGAAGGAGAGAGGCTGATGCTGGTGGAGGCTGATGCTTGGGGAGGCTGATGCTGGGGGAGACTGGGAGCGGAAGGCTGATGCTGAGGGAGGCTGGGAGGATGAGGCTGGGAAGAAGGAGGCTGGGAGGAGAGAGGCTGATCCTGAGGAAGGCTGGGAAGAGGAGGCTGATGCTGAGGGAGGCTGGAAGGAGAGAGGCTGATGCTGGGAGAGGCTGGAAGGAGAGAGGCTGAGGCTGGGAGGAGAGAGGCTGATGCTGGGGAAGGCTGATGCTGAGGGAGGCTGGGAGGGGAAAGCTGATGCTGGGGAAGGCTGGGAGGATGGAGGCTGGGAGGAGAGACGCTGATCCTGGGGAAGGCTGGGAGAGGGAGGCTGATGCTGGAGGAGGCTAGAAGGAGAGAGGCTGATGCTGGCGGAGGCTGATGCTGGGGGAGGCTGGAAGGAGAGAGGCTGATGCTGGTGGAGGCTGATGCTTAGGGAGGCTGGGAGAGGGAAGCTGATGCTGAGGGAGGCTGGGAGGAGGGAGGCTGGGAGAGGTAGGCTGAGAGAAGAGAGGCTGATGCACACACACACACACACACACACACACACAAACACCGCGGCACACACAAATATACGCACATACCGCACAACACACACATTGCACAAAACATACCTCCCCCCAAAACACACCACACACACACAAACCGCGCAACACACACACAACGCTACAGACACACAGCGCTCCACAAACAACGCAACACACGCAACACACATACAACACCGCTCTCACCCCCCGTCACACCCAGACAACACCCAGAACATATACAGCCCCTACACAAACACTTGGTAACTACACACAACAACATCTATATATATATATATATATATATATATATAACAAAAATCATACATGAACTACACAATACGTAAATTCTAGAATACCCGATGCGTAGAATCGGGCCACCTTCTAGTAGCATTTATAAGCTCCTAAAGTTTTATTACTGTTGGTAGGACTATCAAAGTTTCTGAGCCTGCTAGGGGCTAACTGATTTTTAAGGGTGGACGCCCTACGATATGTGACCCCAGGGTTGTAGGGTAACACATCTTTAAGATAGGGATCGTTATGCAGTATGGTCCAATGCTTTTTTAGGATACTTTTAATTAGATTTCCATCACTGCTGTAAGTGGTAAGAAAGTTGGAGGAAAAACCTCCACCCGGGGTACCCTAAACATACTT
Organism: Anomaloglossus baeobatrachus; assembly: GCF_048569485.1. Taxonomy (NCBI): domain Eukaryota; kingdom Metazoa; phylum Chordata; class Amphibia; order Anura; family Aromobatidae; genus Anomaloglossus; species Anomaloglossus baeobatrachus. Next base: position 157,136,560 of record NC_134358.1, on the reverse strand, counting down.
ACATAGGACATATGAAAGTAATAAAATGTTATTTTATTACTTTCATATTACACAATATAACAACACAGGGATGGGTAGGAAGGGGTTAGCAGCTCATACAGGCTCCTGCTTGCAGGTCAGAACACTTTTTTAACCTGACAGGTTCCCTTTAATATATGGCTATACAGCAGATTTCAAGTACTTTTGGCAGCAAATAGAATTTCAACCTTTAAATAAAAAAGAATGCTTGTCATCAAAAAACTTTGGACCTAAGGGAATGTTCTTCAAAGGTGGACTTTTATTTTAAATTGGCCTGTGACTATTACACACATACTGTATATCACACACTACTAGAGATCGTCTGTAGAGAATAGTCGTTTTGTCAAATGTCCTGAAATTCACAGGTCCCCGCGAATTTATATAGTTTGTGAAACAATTCATTCAAATCAGCCAAAAAATGCAAGTAGTTGAAGAGTAACAGAGCGAGCTAATGACATCATGATTGGCCATGTGGGCTTCCTGAAAATGCCCTGAACATCACAATCCATGGTGTAAAAATCAGGTGGGACTATCACAGCCAGTGTACAAGATAAGGGCTAGTTAAGCAACACTATTTTATCCTTTTAATGTATAGGGTGCAGGTTATTTGATATAAAGATGGAAAAAGACCAAAATTGGATTATGTTACATTATTGCATTGGTGTTCACCAAATTGAAAATGTTAGTGGTAGTGGTAGTCAGTCTGTGAGTACCATATTTTTCCAAAAATAAGTCCTCCCCCAAAAATAAGCCCTAGTTGTAGTTCAATAATGAAGTGTCCATGCAGCTAAAAAAGTTACAGATACTGCAGGACACTTCATTTTAGCACCCCGTAATCACACTCACCAGACGCCGAGCGGCAGGACCTGCAGTGATCGCACCCCCGCACACATCCGATCTTCTACATACAAACATCGGATCACACACACAAACATCGGATCACACACACAAACATCGGATCACACACACAAACATCGGATCACACACACAAACATCGGATCACACACACAAACATCAGATCACACACACAATCTGATCACACACACAATCAGATCACACACACAATCAGATCACGCACACACAAATCAGATCACACACACTCACTACATCCAGCAACACCCGATTTTTTTCTCGGCAGCAGAAACCTGAGAGGCTGTGCAGTGGAGCGCAAGGACCTGCCGCAATGCTTGCTTACAGGACCTGCGACACGTGACTTCCTGCCATCATTCCCTGCAGCCAGAAGCAGTCTGTAATGCTGGATGTGATGAGTGAGTGAGTGAATGAGTGAGTCTGTGTCTGTGTGATCTGATGTTTGTGTGATCTGAGATGTGTGTGAGTGTGTCACCCAGAAGCAGGAGAGGACGGTGTGCATCATACCTGCAGGGAGCACCCACCGTAGATCACAGGAGAACCTGAAAGCCACGCAGCTGTCCGGGGTCTGGTAAGAATGAGTCTCCTAGGAAGTGGGGGTCTGCTTTTTTGGTGGGTAAACTTACCCCAACCATGTTTCTGCAAGAATAAGACCTCCTCCAAAAATAATCCCTAGTGCTTTTTTGGGGGGCAAAAATAGTAGAAGACAGTGTCTTATCTTTGTAAAAAACGGTAATAATCCAAAGATTCAAGTGAAGAGTTGTGCCTCTCCATCTTGAAAAACCTCTTGTACCATGCGAAACGCGGGTCGATGAAGTCCAGGTTCCTCTCTGGGGGGGTCTCTCAAACTGAGGGCTTAACTTTTATCCATCTGACTTCCAGGTATTTAATTTACCTATTTGTTAGGCATTGTATTGAGTGGTTGATTTGCTTGTATACTATCCACATGGGATTACTCCTATATTGGGCCTTATAGCTATTTTCTGCCATTCATGTGTACGGTCCTGGTTAGTCATTATACCCTCAGTTTGTGACACTTCAACACTGACCGGGGTTCTCAGGATTCACCTGATTGAGATTTTAATGTTATTAACTACATGTGATCAATTTACTTACAGGATTTATGTTTATCCTGAGTATCTTTGTTTTTTTTTCCTGAGACCACCCCAGTCTGTGTAACAATTCCGTTCGTGTAACAATCTCTATATTCCCCCAGATGATTCATTTTGGTGATGTCTTATCATGTTTTTAATTGTCCATTGTCTATTGTGGTTTTTTTCATATTTAATAAAACGTTCTAATTTTTGCACATATACTCTTTGTCCTCTTGTGCATAAATGTATCTCTGAGTAGTGCAGTCTGGGGTGTTGGTCCCTTGTGACCACCTCTCAGTATTATTGCCTCTGGTTTTAAATGTTGAGGTTTTTGTATTTGAAGTGCAGAGTTGTACCTACATATTTAGTGTGATTGTTAATAAGTTTATTTGTGATATAATACATTACCAGTACAGCAGAAACTTAATAACAGAATGTTTTTAATCTTTACACACTTCAATTGCAAACCTCGAGGACAGTTTAATACCAAGAGCCCTAATTTTTTCATAAAAGAAGAAAGCATGATTTATTGTTTTTTTAAATATAAATCTCAAAACTCTATAATTGAGAAATTTAACAACTGTCAACTCACAAAATGTGAGTGGTGTTAAAAATGTAGCTTTTTTATGCACATTTCTTTGTTGTAGTAGTCCACCTGTATACATTGGCTTGTTGCTCAATATTAGAGTTGAGCGCGGTTCGAGGTTCGAGGTTCTCCAGTTCTAGGCTCGAGTGATTTTGGGGGCTGTTCGAGATCGAACTAGAACTCGACCTTTTTGCAAAAGCTCGATAGTTCTAGATACGTTCGAGAACGGTTCTAGCAGCAAAAAGCAGGGCTTTTTACAGCTACAGTGTGCAGGAGCCATCGCTGGCAGCCTGCCAGAAGCTGGTAACCAAGATAAACATCGGGTATCCAAGCAAAGCGCTTTGGTTAGTAACCCGATGTTTATCCTAGTTACGTGCAGGAAGCCCACACTTCCCCGCTCAGCTCGCTCCACCCCCTCCTGCCCGCGGCATGTACACATGTACACACACACACACACACACACACTCACACACACACACACACACACACATGGTCCCGCTCGGCTTACCTGGGGTGATGAAGTCCCGCCATCCCGACCTCAGCGCTGTCACTGTCCTCCATGGCCGCCGCTTGTCACATCACCTTCTCTCGCTTCCGACCCGAGACTGACTAGCGGTGACGTCACAGGCCTCTCGCGATACTTGGTGTGAAGGCGCCGGTCATTGAACTCAGTGACAGGGGCTGTCAGTGTGCTGGTGATCAGCGCAGGTAATGTACCTCGCTGACAGCAGCACTTGTCATCCCCTGCAGTGACCTGGGCTGACCCATTGATGTTAGCTCAGGTCACTGCATTGCTCTCCCAGCCAATGGGGAACATCCTGCTCTTCATTGACTGGGACAGTGTGGATCGTCATGGCAACCCCTTGGATTACACCAGACCTGGATTTGTTTTTCATTCTAATAAATTGGTTAAAGAGGGAATGTTTTGGGGAGTGTTTTTTCAAATAAAAATGTGTTTGTCGTCTATTTTTTTTTATTACTGACTGGGTTGGTGATGTCGGGTATCTGATAGACGCCTGACCTCACCAACCCCAGGGCTTGATGCCAGGTGACATTACACATCTGGTATTAACCCCATATATTACCCCGTTTGCCACCGCACCAGGGCGCGGGATGAGCTGGGGCGAAGCACCAGGATTGGCGCATCTAATGGATGCGCCACTTCTGGGGCGGCTGCGTCCTGCTATTTATAGGCTGGGGAGAGTCCAATAACCATGGACCTCCCTAGTCTGAGAATATCAGGCCCCAGCTGTCTGCTTTACCTTGGCTGGTGATCCAATTTTGGGGGACCCCTACGTGTTTTTTTTTTTAATTATTTATTTAATTTAAAATAACAGCGTGGGGTGCCCTTAGTTTTGGATTACCAGCCAAGGTGACGTTGCCAGCTGTGGTCTGCAGGCTGCAGCCGTCTGCTTTACCCTAGCTGACTACAAAACTAGGGGGAACCCTACGTCATTTTTTTTTTTCATTTTTTTGGCTAAATACAAAGCTAAGCACCCCTTAGTGCCACATGAAAGGCACCAAAGGGTGCTCCACTTTTTCTCCACTTTTTCTCCATTTTTTCTCCCCTTTTTCTCCCCTTTTTCTCCACTTTTTCTCCACTTTTTCTCCACTTTTTCTCCATTTTTTCTCCACTTTTTCTCCACTTTTTCTCCACTTTTTCTCCACTTTTTCTCCACTTTTTCTCCACTTTTTTTCTCCACTTTTTCTCCACCTTCTCTCCATTTTTCTCCACTTTTTCTCCACTTTTTTTCTCCACTTTTTCTCCACCTTCTCTCCATTTTTTCTCCACTTTTAAACCACTTTTTCTCCACTTTTTCTCCACTTTTTCTCCACTTTTTTTCTCCACTTTTTCTCCACCTTTTCTCCACTTTTTCTCCACTTTTTCTCCACTTTTTCTCCACTTTTTCTCCATTTTTTTCTCCACTTTTTCTCCACTTTTTCTCCACTTTTTCTCCATTTTTTCTCCACTTTTTCTCCATTTTTTCTCCATTTTTTCTCCATTTTTTTCTCCATTTTTTTCTGCATTTTTTCTCCACTTTTTCTCCACTTTTTCTCCACTTTTTCTCCACTTTTTCTCCATTTTTTTCTCCACTTTTTCTCCACTTTTTCTCCACTTTTTCTCCATTTTTTCTCCACTTTTTCGCCACTTTTTCTCCATTTTTTCTCCATTTTTTTCTCCATTTTTTTCTCCATTTTTTCTCCACTTTTTCTCCACTTTTTCTCCATTTTTTCTCCACTTTTTCTCCACTTTTTCTCCACTTTTTCTCCATTTTTTCTCCACTTTTTCTCCACTTTTTCTCCATTTTTTCTCCATTTTTTTCTCCATTTTTTCTCCACTTTTTCTCCACTTTTTCTCCATTTTTTCTTCACCTTTTCTCCACTTTTTCTCCACTTTTTCTCCATTTTTTTCTCCACTTTTTCTCCACTTTTATTCTCCACTTTTTCTCCACCTTTTCTCCATTTTTTCTCCACTTTTTCTCCATTTTTTTCTCCACTTTTTATCCATTTTTTCTCCATTTTTTCTCCACTTTTTCTCCACTTTTTCTCCATTTTTTTATCCACTTATTCTCCACTTTTTCTCCGTTCTTTTTCTATGGTCGGTCTACCCATTAGCTCTGCCATGCATAGTGTAGCTCTACACCTACTGCACATGTTACTTTATGATTGACATCTCTTTCGTACCAGAGCTGTCTAAGCCTACTCTGACCCCATATTTGTCATTACTATATTGTCCTTGTACTGTATTATGACATTTGTATCATGTGTTTCATTTCTTGCTGTGTTGCAATTTTTTTGCTGCATCCCAATTGTACCTCTACATTGTTCGAGTTTATGTTATTGTTCTCTCACTCTTATGTGATACTGATTATTGTCATTTTTCATGATTACATGCAGATAAGTCCAATCTGACGAAGGCTCAGGCCGAAACGTCATTTGTAACTTGTTTTGGACAAAAACATATATGCTTATGAAAAAAAAAATTTTCTTAATACGGACCAATAAAGAGTGATTTTGCATTACTATCCGTTGTGACTTACTGACTTAGTCTGGGAGATTTAGAGTGCCGAGGTTACTCACTAATTTTATCTATTATTACCTCTGAGCACCTATATACCAGTGAGCAGAGCTTCCTCTACAGTAGTTCTCCTGATTAGGCATGCCCTTATCTCATGAGCAGGGCATTGCAGCTTTGGTAGCAACCATTACGACATGGACTCTGCTGCTGTGGACCCGAGAAGAGTGAGTGCAGATTCATTGCACCCACACTCCTCACATGAAGGGTCCGCACTCCTAGAAAATGGGGGATACGTTCCCTGAGTGTCTCCCCCCCATATTCTAGACGGTCCAGAGTCGTCGTGGGACCCCCTTTATTTTTTTTCTTACAATAAATTGGTGAAAGAGGAAATGTTTTGGGGACTGTTTTTTCAAATAAATTTCTTTTGTCGATTTTTTTTTTTGTTAGTACTGACAGTTTATCATTTGGGTATCTAATAGACGCCATGACATCACAAACTGCTGGGCTTGATCTCAGGTTACTTTACAGCTAGTATCAACCCGATTTATTACCCCGTTTGCCACTGCACCAGGGCACAGGATGAGCTGGGGTGAAGCGCCAGGATTGGCGCATCTAGTGGATGCGCCACGTCTGGGGTGCCTGCGGCCTGCTATTTTTAGGCTGTGAAGGCCCAATATCTTTGGACCTTCCCACCCTGAGAATACCAGACCACAGCTGTCCGCTTTACCTTGGCTGGTGATCCAATTTGGGGGGGACCCTACTTTTATTGTGTAATTATTAATATTTATAAAATAATTATAAAAAAGAGCCTGAGGGGACCTCCACATTGGATCCCCAACCACGGTAAAGCTGCCAGCTGTGGTTTTCAGGCTAAAGCCGTCTGCTTTACCCTAGCTGGCTATCAAAAATGGGGGGACCCAACGTCATTTTTTTTTTTAACTATTTTTTAAATAGAAAAAATTAATGGGCTTCCCTGTATTTTGATTGCCAACCAAGGTAACGGCAGGCAGATGGGGGTGGCAACCCATAGCTGTCTGCTTTATCTGCGCTGAGAATCAAAAATACCGCGGAGCGCTACGTCATTTTTTTAAAGATTTATTTTTACAGCACTGTGATGTCCAGCAATCAAAATACAGGGAAGCCCATTTTATTTTTAGTTATTTAAATAAATAATTAAAAAAAATATATATGGGCTCCCGCTGCATTTTTTGTATTGCTAGCTAAGGGTAATCCAAGCAGCTACTGGCTGCTAACCCCCACTGCTTGGTGTTACCTTCACTGGCAATGGAAAATCCAGGGAATAATTTTTTATTTTTTTTGCCAAAAAACTACAAAAAAAGGACGTGAGCTTCGCCATATTTTTGTATGCTAGCCAGGTATAGCAGGCAGGTGCTGGAAGAGTTGGATACAGCGCCAGAAGATGGCGCTTCTATGAAAATGCCATTTTCTGAGGCGGCTGCAGACTGCAATTCGCAGCAGTGGGGCCCAGAAAGCTCAGGCCAACCTGTGTTGCGGATTCCAATCCCCAGCTGCCTAGTTGTACCTGGCTGGACACAAAAATGGGGCGAAGCCTACGTCATTTGTTTTCTAATTATTTCATGAAATTCATGAAATAATAAAAAAAGGGCTTCCCTTTATTTTTGGTTCCCAGCCGGGTACAAATAGGCAACTGGGGGTTGGGGGCAGCCGTACCTGCCTGCTGTACCTGGCTAGCATACAAAAATATGGCGAAGCCCACATAATTTTTTCAGGGGGCAAAAAACTTCTGCATACAGTCCTGGATGGAGTATGCTGAGCCTTGTAGTTCTGCAGCTGCTGTCTGTCTGTATGGAGAAGAGCAGACAGCAGCTGCAGAACTACAAGGCTCAGCATACTCCATCCAGGACTGTATGCAGAATTTTTTTGCCCACCAAAAAAATGACGTGGGCTTCGCCATATTTTTGTATGCTAGCCAGGTACAGCAGGCAGCCACGGGCTGCCTCCAACCCCCAGTTGCCTATTTGTACCCGGCTGGGAACCAAGAATATAGGGAAGCCCGTTTTTTTTTAATTATTTCACTTATTTCATGAAATAATTAAAAAACAAATGACGTGGGCTTCGCCCCATTTTTGTGTCCAGCCGGGTACAACTAGGCAGCTGGGGATTGGAATCCGCAGCACAGGTTAGCCCGAGGTTTCTGGGCGCCTCTGCTGCGGATTTCAGTCCGCAGCCGTCCCAGAAAATGGCGCTCTCATAGAAGCGCCATCATCTGGCGCTGTATCCAACTCTTCCAACAGCCCTGGAGCCGGGTGGCTTGTTGGGTAATCATGAGTTAATACTGGCTTTGTTTTACTAGCCAGTACTAAGCCAGAGATTCTTAATGTCAGGCACGTTTGACCCGGCCATTAAGAATCTCCAATAAAGGGTTAAAAAAAAACACCACACAGAGAAAAAATACTTTAATAGAAATAAATACACAGACACATTAGAGACTCCATCTTTATTACCCCCTGTCAGCCCTCCACGATCCTGCTCTTCTGTCTTCTTTCTTTCTAGTGTAGTAGTAGTGACGATTGTAGTGAGGATGAGGTTCCCCAGCTCATCACTTGGGGCTGGGGAACCTCATCCTCACTACAATCCTCACTAGTGTAGTAGTAGTGACGATTGTAGTGAGGATGAGGTTCACCAGCTCATCACTTGGGGCTGGGGAACCTCATCCTCACTACAATCCTCACTACAATCGGGAAGCAGCATGCAGCCTTCACTCCGTGAGTGATCAGTGCTGGCTGTCAGCGGTAATAGCGGTAACGCTGACAGACGCGTTACCATAGCAACGGTGCTCTCGGAGCCGCGGTTAGCATTGACGTCACGTTGCTATGGCAACGGTGATCTCCGTTAATGACCGGCTGTGTCAGCCGGTCCCTAACGGAACGGGGAGTCGACCGTGTGCTAGAGCATGTCGCCGGTACACGGCGATACACATATGTGCACCGTGTACCGGAGAGATGCACTCGCAGGTCCTACATGACGCGTCATAGTCATGTGACCAGTCTGTAGCCAATGAGATAATAGCCACGTGACTGGTCACATGGCTATTTTGACGTCACGATAGGTCCTGCTTCTCTGCTGGCAGTGCCGTCACCGGGAGGATTCAGCGATCATCGGATGGAATAGCGGCAGGAGACAGAGTGCAGAAGGGATCGCGAGGACCGGTAAGTGTTATGGCAATGTTTATTAACTGTTTGTGTACATTTCTAATGCATTTTTATGTGTTTGTGATTGCCTCCCATTATAGCCTATTGGTTCGAGTTCGGTTCATCGAACGTTCGACGAACCGAAGTCGAACGGGACCCCCGTTCGGCGAACCGACCTCGAGCCGAACCGCGACCGGTTCGCTCATCTCTACTCGATATGCATGTTCTGCTGATAGCTCTGAAGCAGGTGATGCTGCATGTGTTGTTGGTGGATGGGGCTCAACAGCATCTGAAAGGTGTGATAGTAGTGGTGGTGGCAAGATATACTTGAGGACATCTCATGGATAAGAGTTCTTCTGCATGTTGTCAGATGATAATTTTTGGCAGTGTGCAGGTTCTGCATGAGGAAAAGCAGCCATGGACATCCCAACTCACAAAAGACTGGAAACTACAGCTTTCCATCAGCACATGAAGGGACATCACCTACTCATTTGGAAAAAGCAATTCAACCAGAAATTAGATCAAGCCTTAAGTTGTCCTTCTTCCCCTTATCACCTTTCTGTTAGCCACCATCATGTAGCATCACTATCATTTGTTATAATGTTTCTCCTTTCCACCAACAAATATCCATCTCTGACTGCGTGATAAAGAAACAGCCTGGTCTTCCAACTAAACTCTCCCCAGGTTAATTTACTCATGGTACAGTTGTTGCCATACCACCTTTTGGGGAAATGATGGCTTCTGTTCAGTCTCTATTATTTGTCATACAAAGGGGTGCCACTCTCTGCTCCTACATACAGAAAAACAATAGCCATTCTCTCAATTTGTCTTTAGGATCCAAAATGCACTTAACCATAGACAACTGCAAATAATGGCAGGGACAAACCATACATTTCACAGCCTACTGGGTGATTGTTTGTAGTGGTAAGGATGTGCCACCACATCTGGGATAGATGGTGAAGCGACTTCGACTGGGAGCTATGCCTGTTTTCACCACCAGGCAGCAGTTATCTGTCTGCTCCTACTATATATCCACACCTAGTCAACAGGCTTGACCCATCCCCAACATCCACAGGGAATAGCTTTGATCGCATACACAGACCAGTCATTATGCTCATGCTAGGCATAGCTCTTCCAAGTGGCTTTAAAGCTTTAAAGTTTTGGGAAATCTATTTTTTGTCCACAATGTCATCTATACTGTACTACTGCTGCTGCAGGGGCTGCCGTTTTTTGCCCTTCACTGCCAGACAGTTCCTTGCTTGTTGCCCCATTCTAACATTATACCATGAAGCTTCTGCCATTGCACAGTCAAGCAAGCAACACATTTGCTGTATGCCTGCTCACTGTATTTCATAGTGCTATACTGTACAGATGATGTCAGGCCAGTCATTTCCGGCTCCATAATGCCAGATATCTCCACGCCTGCCCTGTATTAATTTTCTGTTTTGTGGCTTCTACTCCTGCTGCCACTCACACTGCACAGCCAAGCCAACCACACAACTGTGAACTGCCTGCCCACTGTGTTTTAGGCCTTTTTCACATATCCGTGCAAAACAAACATATTTTGCACAGTCTGTGGTGTAGGTGCGTGTATGCACGTATCCTTATGTGTGTTCAGCGTGTGCTGTCATTGTGCTGTCCATATGACATCCGGATTGCACACTGACAGCATGAACTTCTATACCTACCTGCCCATGGTGCTGCTGTTTCCGTCGCTGCTGCTTCCGGGTCCTCGGTGCAGTGAATATGCAATGAGCATAATGAGCAGGGGTTAGATGCAAGTGACATCAGCGCCGAAGACAGCAGCACTGGAGACAGGTGAGTATAGAAAATCATTTTTTTTGAAAGACGTGTTTTCTCCAGTACATTTCACACTGTAACAGGGATCACATCAGTGTGCAGTCTGTGTGACACCTGTGCTACCAGAGAAAAACGGACATGTCACCATGTGGAGCACACAAACACACCTATGCTCCTTGCGGACATACGGTCCATGTGAAAACCTGGACGTGTGTGCAGACCCTTTGATTTTAATGGGTCTACATGTCTAAAGCCCGCTACACACGCTTCAATATATCTCACAATCCGTCGTTGGGGTCAAGTTGTAAGTGACGCACATCCGGCATCGTTTGTGAGGTATCTGCGTGTGACAGCTACGTGCGATCAGGATTGAACGCAAAACCGTTGATCGCAAACACATCGTATCATTCTCTAGAATTGAGCGTTTTGTTGCACGAACCTAGTCAATTGTAACGTGTGACATCCCTCATACGATTTTGGTGTCTGATGCTATGTGCGCAGGTGTGCGCTCTGCACCGCAGCTTAAAAAAGGTCCGCTTCAGAGCGCAGCTGAAAAGCTGCGTTCTGAAGCGCCTCACAATGTCTGTCATTCACTAATCTCTGTCAGTCGGTCACTATCTCTGTCCCTCACTCTCTGTCCATGTCAGTCTATCCCCCTCTCTCATATACTCACCGATCCCCGATCCCCGGCGCTGCACGGCGTTCACACTGCTCCGGCGGCTTTTACTGTTTTGAAAAAGCCGGCCGCCCATTAAACAATCTCGTATTCCCTGCTTTCCCCGCCCACCGGTGCCTATGATTGGTTACAGTGAGACACGCCCCCACGCTGAGTGACAGGTGTCACACTGCACCCAATCACAGCAGCCGGTGGGCGTGTCTATACTGTGTAGTGAAATAAATAATTAAATAATTAAAAAAAACGGCGTGCGGTTCCCCCCAATTTTAAAACCAGCCAGATAAAGCCATACGGCTGAAGGCTGGTATTCTCAGGATGGGGAGTTCCACGTTATGGGGAGCCCCCCAGCCTAACAATATCAGCCAACAGCCGCCCAGAATTGCCGCATACATTATATGCGACAGTTCTGGGACTCTACCCGGCTCTTCCCGATTTGCCCTGGTGCGTTGGCAAATCGGGGTAATAAGGAGTTATTGGCAGCCCATAGCTGCCAATAAGTCCTAGATTAATCATGTCAGGCGTCTATGAGACACCCTCCATGATTAATCTGTAAATTACAGTAAATAAACACACACACACCCGAAAAAATCCTTTATTAGAAATAAAAAACACAAACATATACCCTGGTTCACCACTTTAATCAGCCCCAAAAAGCCCTCCATGTCCGGCGTAATCCAGGATGCTCCAGCGTCGCTTCCAGCGCTGCTGCATGGAGGTGACCGGAGCTGCAGAAGACACCGCCGCTCCGGTCACCTCCACGCAGGTAATGAAGACAGCCGCGCGATCAGCTGCTGTCACTGAGGTTACCCGCTGTCACTGGATCCAGCGGTGGCCGCGGGTAACCTCAGTGACAGCTCAGCTGATCGCGCTACTCACCGCCGCTCCTATCACCTTCACGCAGCAACTGAGGTGAGTAGCGCGATCAGCTGAGCTGTCACTGAGGTTACCCGCGGCCACCGCTGGATCCAGTGACAGCGGGTAACCTCAGTGACAGCAGCTGATCGCGCGGCTGTCTTCATTACCTGCGTGGAGGTGACCGGAGCGGCGGTGTCTTCTGCAGCTCCGGTCACCTCCATGCAGCAGCGCTGGACGCGACGCTGGACCATCCTGGAGTACGCCGGACATGGAGGGCTTTTTGGGGCTGATTAAAGTGGTGAACCAGGGTATATGTTTGTGTTTTTTATTTCTAATAAAGGATTTTTTTGGGTGTGTGTGTGTTTATTTACTGTAATTTACAGATTAATCATGAAGGGTGTCTCATTGACGCCTGACATGATTAATCTAGGACTTATTGGCAGCTATGGGCTGCCATTAACTCCTTATTACCCCGATTTGCCAACGCACCAGGGCAAATCGGGAAGAGCCGGGTACAGTCCCAGAACTGTCGCATATAATGTATGCGGCAATTCTGGGCGGCTGTTGGCTGATATTGTTAGGCTGGGGGGCTCCCCATAATGTGGAGCTCCCCATCCTGAGAATACCAGCCTTCAGCCGTATGGCTTTATCTGGCTGGTTTTAAAATTGGGGGGAACCGCACGCCGTTTTTTTTAATTATTTAATTATTTATTTCACTACACAGTATAGACACGCCCACCGGCTGCTGTGATTGGGTGCAGCGAGACACCTGTCACTCAGAGTGGGGGCGTGTCTCACTGTAACCAATCATAGGCGCCAGTGGGCGGGGAAAGCAGGGAATACGAAATTGTTTAATGGGCGGCCGGCTTTTTCAAAACAGTAAATGCCGCCGGAGCAGTGTGAACGCCGTGCAGAGCCGGGGATCGGGGATTGGTGAGTATGAGAGAGGGCTGCTAACTTCAGTAACTTAGAAGTTTAGCGGTCACCGGTGAGCCCTTCACTGGTGACCGCTAATCAGGGCGCGACACAGACAGAGCCGCAGCATGACCGTGAAGTCGGGTGAAGTTCACCCGAGTTCATTCTGACAGTGCGGCTCTGTCTGTGTCTGCTGTCATCTGCCATTCAGCTCTGCTGCATGTCTGTCTGTGTCTGCTGTTAGCGGCCATGTAGCAGAGCTGAATGGCAGATGACATAGTAAAAACGCATCCCTACACATTACACACGCTTGGCAAGTCAATAAATAAAAAAAAAAAAAAAGGTGCCCAATGCATACGTCACAGAACACATGATCTAAAGGATCGCACACAAAATTGACCAATTTAACATAGACTACTAACGCACGTGTGACAGCAAATGAACGACCTACGTGCAATCTCATAAGGTCCCGTATGCAACCTGGGCGTGTCACATCGCAAATGCGATTGTACAACTAATTGCAACGTGTAAAGTGGGCTTTAGTGTCTCTGGTGCGTATAGAAATGGAAATGTCATACGTACCAAAAATACAGACGTGTGAAGGAGGCCTTATAGTGCTAAGCTGTACTGCTCCTGCCATTGCTGCTGATGTTGGCCCTACACTGCCAGAAATCTCCTTACCTGCTCCATCCTAATTCTCTACTATGGGGTTTCTGATACTGCCACTGCTCACGCACACCAGCCACACATCTTCTGGCTGTGGACTGTGCACAATTTTTTTAAAGGCTTTTTGACAACATAGTTACATAGGTTGAAAAAAGACCTTGGTCCATCTAGTTCAACCTTCCGCCATCAATTATACATTTTGTCATGAAGTCATTTATAACTGACAATGTTGTGTGTACTGAGGAAATCATCCAGCCTTTTTTTAAAAGGTGTTATGGTATCTACCATTACTACCTCTTGTGGTAGGGGGCAAGCAAGGAGAGAGGCGATCAATTGGTACAAAAATTATTTTTATTCACAATAATAGCATACAGGTGAAAGGATAAGAGGCAAAAAGCGATTTACATCACCACAGTGTAAGGTGATAGTATATATTTAGTAACAAAATGGCTAACAAGCGGTGCATAAGGGTATATGTGTTGAGCCCATGCTACCGTGTACAGCACCAATATCCTATATATCCATATCATTGTCACATCAGCAACATGGGGTCAACACAGTACGTACCATGCACGGACAAATAATCATACACATATGTTCATACCAATATCATGCTGCTATGTCCATGTCAATATTTATTCATTATTACACGATCACAATAATTCCGATCATAGAATATAACCTGGCGCTACGATGAAGACACATATATCAGGGATTAATAGATTACTCCATAGAGAAGGCTCATGACCAGTGTGTATGCAAAGCTGTCCATAAGAGACTGCACATAAGCCATAATTGCATATCTATATATTTAAATGGAAACCCATTAAAAATATATCATCCACCATAGGATCAAGGGATGTCTACTCAATACTCCAACACATCATCGCAATATAGTACATAATGAAGCACACCTCAGACATCACCACATAGTCACATGCAGAGAAAAAGGATATATTTAGCATAAAGTCATAGCAGGTGTCTCACAGGTAGTCCATTCACTGATTGCGTTCAGATAGAGAGCCAACATCATTCCCTATATGTCAACCAAAGGCGCAGTAAACTGCAGCACACATAGCACGCCAGGATGCCATAGACACAGCCATACACTTATCGGTACTCATACAAAAGTGCAGAGAATAGAAAAAATGCACCGCCAGCCATAAATCAACATGGATAACATTACCTAGATGATGGTAAACACTGTGATGGTAATGCGCCCGATGCGCATTTCGGTGTGTACCTTCGTCAGGGGGCGTCCCCTGACGAAGGTACACACCGAAATGCGCATCGGGCGCATTACCATCACAGTGTTTACCATCATCTAGGTAATGTTATCCATGTTGATTTATGGCTGGCGGTGCATTTTTTCTATTCTCTGCACTTTTGTATGAGTACCGATAAGTGTATGGCTGTGTCTATGGCATCCTGGCGTGCTATGTGTGCTGCAGTTTACTGCGCCTTTGGTTGACATATAGGGAATGATGTTGGCTCTCTATCTGAACGCAATCAGTGAATGGACTACCTGTGAGACACCTGCTATGACTTTATGCTAAATATATCCTTTTTCTCTGCATGTGACTATGTGGTGATGTCTGAGGTGTGCTTCATTATGTACTATATTGCGATGATGTGTTGGAGTATTGAGTAGACATCCCTTGATCCTATGGTGGATGATATATTTTTAATGGGTTTCCATTTAAATATATAGATATGCAATTATGGCTTATGTGCAGTCTCTTATGGACAGCTTTGCATACACACTGGTCATGAGCCTTCTCTATGGAGTAATCTATTAATCCCTGATATATGTGTCTTCATCGTAGCGCCAGGTTATATTCTATGATCGGAATTATTGTGATCGTGTAATAATGAATAAATATTGACATGGACATAGCAGCATGATATTGGTATGAACATATGTGTATGATTATTTGTCCGTGCATGGTACGTACTGTGTTGACCCCATGTTGCTGATGTGACAATGATATGGATATATAGGATATTGGTGCTGTACACGGTAGCATGGGCTCAACACATATACCCTTATGCACCGCTTGTTAGCCATTTTGTTACTAAATATATACTATCACCTTACACTGTGGTGATGTAAATCGCTTTTTGCCTCTTATCCTTTCACCTGTATGCTATTATTGTGAATAAAAATAATTTTTGTACCAATTGATCGCCTCTCTCCTTGCTTGCCCTGTAACGTTTTAGCGATTTGGTCCATATTTAGTAGTCCTTATTTGCAATTTAGGATTTACATATATGATATATTGATTATATCTTTATGAACATGCTGATGGTTATGCCGTTATTTATTCTGTCTCTTGTGGTAGGGCATTCCACAGTCTGACTGCTCTAACTGTAAAGAACCCTTTCCTATTTAGCTGCCAGAATCACTTTCCTTTCACTCGCAGTGTATGCCCCCTGGTCTTTAGTATAGTCTTCAAAAGGAATAAGTCATGAGCCAGTCCTTTATATTGACCACACATGTATTTATACATATAAATGAGATCTCCTATGAGACATCTTTTTTCTAAGGTAAACAAATCCAACTGTTTCAACCTGTCATCATATGAGAGACGTTCCATTACTTTCAATAATCTAGTTGCCCGCCTTTGAACTGACTCTAACTTCTGAATGTCCTTTTTAAAATGTGGAGACCAAAACTGGATCCCATACTTTAGATGTGGCCTTACACGTGATATATAGAGGGGTAACAATACGTTGGGATCACGGGATCTAATCTCTCTTTTTAAACTCCATAAAATCTTGTTTGCTTTTGCAGCTGCTGCCTGACATTGAGTACTGCTGCTCAGCTTACCTGTAACCAGAATACCCAAGTTCTTCTCCTGTTCTGTTGTCCTGAGTATATTTCCATTTAATGTTTATGCAGCTATAGGATTACTCCGTCCTAGGTGTATTACTTTACATTGGTTTCTTTTTATTCCTGGACATTTTATTACCAGATGGGATAAATTGTTTAGAAGGCTCTAGGAGTATATCCTTAGCTTACCCCATTTATGTTTAGCATCCCCAGTTGCCATGACATTGTCCCAATCAGCAAAATTAAACTTTTCTGTGAATTTGTTGAAATCAGCTTTCCTAAAATTCCAGGTTTTAGTATTTCCTCTTTCAAATGTTCTATTGAATATTACTTTGAAGCTTACCATATTATGATCGCTGGTGCCCAAGTGCTCCTGGACCTGCACATCTGAAATTGTATCTGGTCTATTTGACAGGACCAAATCTAGCAAATTATTTCCACCGTTGGTTCATCTGCAATCTGAGAAAGGTAATTACCTTGAATTGTGGATAAGAACTTACAACTTTTAGCATAACCTGAAGATTCTATGTCCCACTGAATGTCATTTGTTGCCTTTTCAATTTGTTGCAGCATTTCACCCTCTACTTGTTCAGGTATGTTAGGAAGCTTATAGCAAACTACAATTAGCAGCTTTCCATTATTCCCCTTCCCATGTACATTTACCCATACTAACTCTACAATGTCACAAGTCCCTCCTACATGGTTATTGAGTACAGGTCTTGAATTAGATTTAACAAATATACACACTCCTCCACCTTTTTTGTCTTTCCTGTCTGTCTTGAATGTAGTATAAGCCTCTACATTTGTCACCCAGTAATGGCTCCAATCCAGCTAGGTTTCTGTAATGCCCACCACTCCATAATCTATGGTTGATATAAAAGTATCCAATTCGCAAGACTTCTTGCATTTGCCAGTAGACATTTAATACTATTAACGCATTCCTTACTCCTAGCCTCCCTATGTTCTTGCATGTCCCAGCCAACTCTAATCCTTCATTGACCCCTACTGTCTCACTGTCTCTATCTGCTCTATCTATCCCTTTATTTGCTCAATTACCCTCCCTCCCCCAGATGCTAGTTTAAAAGCTCCTCCATGCGTCTGACCATTTTCTCTACCAGCACAGCTGCACCCTCCCCATTGAGGAACAGGCTGTCTGTACCGTAGAGCCTGTAGCCAATTGCCCAGTTCTCCATTAACTCAAACCTTTCCTTCCTGCACCAATTTCTAAGCCACATATTAGTGACGCTCGTGGCACCGGTAGTATTTCTGAAAACACCACCTTGGAGGTCCTGGAGTTCAGCTTCTCTCCTAGTTCCCTGCAATCATTTTCTAAGGACCTTCCACCTGCCTCTAACTTTGTCATTAATACCAATGTGAATCATGACCACTGGGTTTTCCCCAAGTCCATCCAGCAATCTGTCTATCCAATCCACAATATGCCAAACCCGATCACCCAGCAAACAACACACTGCTCAGCATTCATGGACTCGGAGACAGATGACCCTGTCTGTCTGTCCACCTAATTATAGAGTCCCCTACCACCAACATCTGTCTGGCCTTTGCTGCACTCCTATTTCCCTCCTCCTACATCAGTCGTTTTCCTGGTTACTAGGAGCAATGTCCTGCTTTAGTGATCCTAGTCCTGGGCCTGCATTCCTATTATCAGCCAAACAGGCATATTTACTAGGTTGTGCCAGATCAGGGTAGGCTCCCTGACACTTTTCCCCCTACCTCTTCTTCTAACGGTTACCCAGCTACCTACCTGTGGGTCCTGACCTTCCCCACCTCCACCCTCCTCCATAGCACTGGCCCCAGCCAGAGCATGCTCAGTGAACTCTAAACTCCTCTCCAAGTTTGCATTGTTCCTGAGTGTTGGAAGCTGCTTATTTATATCAGTTACCTGGGCTTCCAAATATGTAACATGTTGGCATTGAGTGCAGAGCATATTCACCCTCGAATGGCTATTCAAGCCAAGCATACATCTCAATAGATACACACTTGTTAGCATTGTCCATGGAGCACCTAATTAATGAGGATAAACAGAACAGTACAGTACAGTAAGTATAAAAACAAAGAAAAACAATGGGAAACATGTAAGGAAAACTTAAAACTATGCTCTTGTGTCAAACTATGATATTGTATTTAAACTATGGACTTACCTGCACCCTTGCAAGCTCAGTAACCCTCGCTTACTGTGGCTGGAATATGTAGTTCAGGAACAATCTAGAAACAGGTGGGGCTGCTACAAACAATTAAGTCGTTATTTCTTCACTTTGAAAACAGCTAATCTGTTTCATGTCCTTTAAAAGGGACAATTTTTAGAAGGTTTGCATTTTTTTTTTCATTTTGATAATAGCAAACTAGCTGCCAATGCAAACTAAGAGATATTTTTTTTCTCTACTATTTGAGAAGCCATTATTTCTTTACTTTCAAAAGTGCGAGCACATCTGTTTCCAAACCCTTAATGGATCATTTTTTTTACACCTTGAGAAAAAATATTTGCTTATTTGTCTATAAAAGAAAATAGCTCTTGAAACTCCCCAAACAGAAATTATTCTTTCACCACACCATGTGACAAAGCCATAGTGCTGTCCGCTTACACTGCCTGTGTATAAACACCATCAAGGATAGTAACTGGTCCCAAAAAAGGATATTTCTTGGACTTTTTCTACAATATAATTAGCCCAACTAGCTTGATACTGCAGTGTATAGTTTTTGTCTGTTATTTAATGCCAGTTACTATATATTTTCACCTAACATAGATTGAGGTCACTTGGACATTACTAAGGCAGTGTTTGCATTAAAGAGCTCAAAAGGGGTTCAATACAGCTCTAGGAAACCTCTGAGTGTTATACTTGGAGTAATAGAAAATGCATTATGTGCCTCTAGACTTTTTACTTATTTACTCCCAGCTACTGAGAGATCACATCAATGGCATGGGGTGTGATGGGATCACTAGGACCATGGGAGCCTAAACTGCCCATAAGGCTAAGGGAACCCTTGCTGACCCTGATCTCAAAGATATGTCTGAAGAGGACGATGTTTAGGCTGCAAGAACAAAAGGACAGGGGACAAAAAAGTGCTACAACTGCACCAGAACTAATAAAAGGTGACTCCACACACTTGTTTGTGTAAACATAGAAAATGCATCATTTTATTTCACAAATACACACCTAAAACCAGTTAAAAAGGGAAGACATCATCCAATAGGATGAAAACACCCTAATGCGAAATAGCTATAACCTTAATAACTAGTACAAAGACATACAAAAAATGTCTAACAAAGAAAAACTAGTAGACCTATCACACAATTGTGCAAGATACAATTACCAGACATAAACAAGACCAATATGACCAGAAGATGGAATAAGTATAAATGTGGAGGTCGAGGTATTGAAGAGACCGAGCATCCCCACGTGTTATGTCAGAATGGCTTCCTCAGGGGATTAGGCTGCCTTTCTAACTCTAGTTTCTGAACAACCCTGCTCCACCCAGGAGACAGCCAGGACAGGGGGGATTAATCCTTCATAAATAAACGGATGGGGAAAAAACAAAACTCACAGCAATCACTCACAGAAGTATAGACAATATGTGCTCAGGAGGAAACTAGAGGAAGGGAGGAAATAATCAGACAGCAAGTGTATGTACCGCCCCGCAGCCTCGGCTGCGACCGCTGAGCCGCTCGGGTCCGGGCTCGTGTGTCGGTGGCTCGAGCGCCTCACGACCCAGGGGTCACGTTGCTCTGTAAGGGTGTAGTGGCGGTGCATGCAGGGGTGGTGGGGTTGTTGTGTTGTAAAGTTCATGACGTCACCCACGGGTTGTGGTGATGGTGGACACCACCGCTGTGGTAAAGGTACGGGGACTCCCGGGAGCGGTGTAGGGGCACAGCTAGGTGTTGACCCCTCCGTGGGTAGGGGATGTTGGTCCCGGGGCCCGCTTGGCGAGGGGCCGGGGTGCAGGGTGCAGTGTGGCGGTGCAGCGCAGTGCCTGAGGGCACTGGTGTACCCACTCTGATACAAGACACTGGAGGCGCTGGTAAACCAAACGAGGTGACGAACGGGGCCCGCAGCCGGCTTCAGTTTCTCCAGATAGGTTGGTAATGTCCGCCTTTCTCCTGCACTTGTATGTGATCTTCGCTACTGTGCCTGAGCACTGGTAGTCCGCTCCCCGGCATATATGTGTCGTAGGAACCCGTTTGCCCGCAGACGCTGGCCCCTTGGATCTCTGGCCTCTGGCGGTGGCTCCTATCTGGATGGGTTGGGCTGTTGCCTTCAATCGGGACTTAGGTGGGAATGAACCCCTGAGGTCCAGACCGCAATCAGTTGATTTGACTATGGTGGTGGCTTATAGCCTAGTTCAGGGTCTGACTACCCTGCCTGGTGCTCCAGTATCCAGTTAGCTCCCCGGTTTGGTTCCGGCGGGCCACTAACCTGTCCCGTCCCTTACGGTTCCGCCGGTCGTATTCCCAGTCTCCTGCAGGCGGCCACTACCGTCTGCCTGCCTGACTGATCTGGGGTCCTAGGCTCCAACCCAGGCCCCAAGCAGAACTGAGCTCCTCTCTCTTCCAAACCTCAAACTCAACTCCTTGTCTATCCTGCCTCAGGCCAGCAGACTCCTCGGAGGGCGTGTCTATCCACCTGACTCCGCCCACCTGATGTGCCTGTCTGACTCTGAGGGAGGCAATCAGGTCTTTTGGTTGACTGATGGTACCTTACTAGGGTGGGGCTGTATGTGTTGTGTGAAATGACCTGTGACCCCTGGGGTGTCCAGGGCGTCACATGTATTTCCACAAAACAGCACACAGAGATTTACCAACAACTGGATATCAAAGCTATCATTGCATAGGAGACTAGCCTCCACCATCTTAAAAAAGACAGAGGTGACTGTGATAGATCTCCTGCAACATGTGACTCAAGCAGTAATCTACTGGCTTGCAGAAATTAGCTCCAGCAAGCCCAATTACTTACAAGAGCACAGCTGGTCGATGCCCGAGCCTGTCTGTGCAACTCACAAGCAGCATAATGTGGAGTATGTGAACAGTGTCAGAAGTAATCGTGACACTCAGCGAGTTTTGAGCCAGACACCATGTGACAATCGATACGTGAAACATTTTTCAACTGATGCACCAAGCAGGTAGATACAACCCATTTCACACTTTGGGATCAGTTACTTCATCAATTGAAACAAAAAGCAGTGGCAGATAAAAGTGGACTTAGCCTTACAAAATTTTACTAGCCACATAGTAATGTCAATATTATAAAGTAGTTAAAATCACATATTAGTGCCAAAAAATAATGTTTTGTTAATACATTTTTATTAACCACAACAAATTACCAACCACAACACAGTACATACAGTTAAGCGGGCTTTACACGAGACGATAGATTGTGCGATGTGTCGCTGGGGTCACGGTTTTCGTGACGCACATCCGGCATACCGCAAGACGTCGTCTCGTGTGACACCTCCTAGCGACGCAGTATCGCTCACAAATCGTGAGTCATGTACTCGTCGCTAGGTTTCATAAACTTGTTTAATTAACATGGCGGCGGTTGTTCATCGTTTCCGTGGGATCACACGTTGCTCCGTGTAACACCACGGGAACGATGAACAGCAGCTTTACCTGCGTCCCGCGGCACCCGACGGCTTAATGGAAGGAAAGAGGTGGGCAGGATGTTTACATCCCGCTCATCTCCGCCCCTCCGCTTCTATTGGCCGGCTGCCGTGTGATGTCGCTGTGACGCCGAACGTCCCTCCCACTCCAGGAAGTGGACGTTCGTCGCCCACAGCGAGGTCGTTCGGAAGGTAAGTATGTGTGACGGGGGTTAAACGAGTTTGTGCGCCTCGGGCAACTAATTGCCCGTGACGCAAAAACGACGGGGTGGGTACGATCGATTGGGCTATCGCACAATCTATCGTCTCGTGTAAAGCAGGCTTTAGGTCCAGAAATATTCACATCTTAATTGCAGTAAGAGTTTAAAGGGGGCTTTACACGCTACGATATCGTTGATGTTTTATCGTCGGGATCACATTGTTAGCGACGCACATCCAGCGTCATTAACAATATCGCAGAGTGTAATACTTACCAGCGACCTTAGGCGACCTCAAAAATGGTGAAAATCGTTCACCATGGAGATGTCATCCCAAACTCAAAAATCGGTAAGGGTTGTTTAGCATTGTGGTTCATCGCTCATGCGGCAGCACACATCGCTATGTGGGACACCGCATGAGCAAGGACCGTCTCCTTACCTGCCGCCGGCCGCAATGCAGAAGGAAGAGGTGGGCGGGATGTTTACATCACGCTCAGCTCCGCCCCTCCGCTTTCATTGGCCGGCCGCTTAGTGACATTGCGGTGACGTCGCTGTGATGCCGAACGTCCCTCCCCCTGGAAGGAGGGATTGTTCGGCAGTCACAGTGACCCCGCCAACCAGGTAAGTATGTGTGACGCTGCGTAGCGATAATGTTTGCTACAGCAGCGATCACAAACAATCGCATGCGCGACGGGGGCGGGTACTTACACGCTCGCTATTGCTAGAAATTGCTAGCGATATCACTACTGTGTAAAGCCCCCTTAAGAATCACAGCTCTTTATTATGTAGCTGACTCTTTTTCATGTGATCAAAAGTCATTAGACAATTTTCTCAAAAGCTCTTTAATGGGGTGCATGGGTTATTACACAGTATTACTCTTATCACTAATGGTCACTGTCAGTGTTATCGTATTCTAGATCTCTCTAGCGGGGAAACATCAGAGTCACTCTATTCGTTACTGTAGTCTACTTAATGAAACAATGCTATACAATGTATAGGCCCTAGCAGAGTCATAGATTACTCTCTAGACCGCAAGTCCAAATCCGGGGTTTCCTTAAACACTATATAGGCTGGCTGCCTCTGTTTTCTAAAGCAAAGCCTAAGTTCCCACTCATATTTCTGCACAGGAAGCAAAGGCCTGGCTCTGGAACTTGACTGGTGTTGTCTATGGTTTGACCACAAAGTCAGGGCTCTGAACATTGACCAGTGTAGTCTACTCTTCCTAAGGTATTTCTAGTGGCACAGGACACAAACTTCCACTAGGTTTGATAACAGTTCTTCTACCCAGCTCAGGTCACTGATCTTCCACATAACTTAGGTCACAGATTTTTCTGTCTGCTCAGGTCACAAAGGTCTGCTCTGCTGCTTACACAACTGCTCTCTTCCAAACATAGGTGCCAACTGCTGCTCCTTTAGGCCATCTCTTTTTTTTACTAACTGCGACACAACTGTCACTTGAACTGGCGTATTCTCTAAATTTTTCCTTCCTAGAAAACAGACGGATTACTATTTAGTTCCTGTGTACTGGCATTATCATCTGCTCTTATTATTTTTGCCAGTAGATGGCAGTGTTTACTTTCATTTACTTCTGTATCGTTGAGACAAAACTATTCAGAGTATCAAATTTTATTACAATCATAAAAAGTGGTAAAAAACACACACAATTATCACACTGACTAATTAAGTGCCTATCCCAAAATAGTTATATCCGTATATATTAAAGAGCGTCCCTAGATACACAGATAATCAGAAAGTCCACATAACAGTGTATATCCACTTTCCTTCCCTTTATCCCTGGACACCAGGAACCAATTGGGGGAACAAAGCACCATAGGACTTATAAGGACTATAAAAACATCACATACAACTGGCGGCTACTACAATAAACCTTGTACAATATACAGATGACAAAAAGGTCCCCCAAGCAATACTTAGCTTAGGACAATTATCAAATCCTTTGTATCCAGATGGCATTCAAAAGCGGGACCAAAAGAGGGAGTTCAGACTGCTGTTTAAATGAGTTGTGCAGTCAATCCTCTCTGTGGTATCGCCACCATGAAGTATGGATGATTTGCCTCGATACGTTTTCCCGTAACAAAAAAAAATGGTTCATCAGGAGGCTTGAATACAATAAAGATGATGATAGACTTTCAGACACACAGTCCAAAAGTGCAATCTTCACTGGATAAACTCAGCACCCTAAGGGTGCCTCCTTTCTCTGCAGCAGGTGATATCATTGCAGCATTGAGTGGAATTCAGTCTTTTTCTTTTCCCCTTTGGGATGGGCTTCATACTATGGGTTATCAGTGTGTACTCTCTTACATGGCACTTCCTTCACCTGATTCAACGCACCGCCTCCAAAGCCTGACTGTACCTTAGGTGTGAGTCCTATCCTCTGAAGCCATCATCATCTTTCACATCCGAGTCATATATCTTCTCTGTCTGAGTCACTTTCAGACCCCAGGATGATGCAGGAGTCCTACTGCAGACAAATGACACTCTCTTACAGACCCCTCGGCATCCTGCATCACGGCTCCGCCTTGCACTGCGTGAGGTTTTCCTTGGCTCATTTTCCCATCTTTCCAAGTTCTCCACTCATTCTCTTCAGTCTCTTTGCCACAAGGGACTCTTCTCTCTCAATTTTGCTTTATGAAGGTGGGAATGCCTCACAACAGACTGCCTTCTCCAGGCACAGCACTCCCACCAGTTGTTACGGTTGCTGTGGCACTGGAGACTATGTTCGGATTTCTTGCTACTGCCCATGTGCAAGCGCTGGAGACTAAGTCCTATCTTGGAGCCATTGCACATGTGTGGGTGACATCATCGCTGACACAAGGTCACATGTCTCTGACACCATCTAAGCTGATTGGCCGCTGGTCATGTGCTTGTGACACGTGGTCACATGTCTCTGACACCTTCTATGCCGATTGGTCGCTGGTCATGTGCTTGTGACGCTTTGCTCGGTGATAGGCCAGCGTGACGTCATTGCTGTCGTTCTGGCAGCGGATTGGCTCTGGTGTCCTCCATCTTGGATGAGACACAGAGTCTATATAAGACCCTGACGCATGCCGCCCGGCGCTCAGTCCTTTTGGTTCATGCATGAGAGTAGACGCTCTGTGCACGTCCCTCTAGGCATCTCTCTGTCTATGCTAGGTGAGCGCTACCGGCAGGGTAGCGTTCTTATACCTTACAGCTTCGGCTGCGGTCCGTATCCTTACATCTTAGTGGAGCGGACATAGGCAGGTGCCTGAGGCACATGGTCCGGCTGGGCCTTGTGATTCTACTCGTAGGTGGACGTTGCCGCTAGGGTAACGTTCCTTATACTGCGTCTGGCAGTTGTTCGTATCCTCGCACACTAGGGGAGTGAGCATAGGTAGGAGCTTTGTGCGGCTTATGCTGCTGTCCGTCTCTTTTGAACCACTAGTGGAGCGGACCTAGGCATGTGCCATATCTAGTGGTTCATGTCCTCGCACACTAGTGGAGCGAACGCAGGTAGGAGCTTTGTGCGGCTTACGCTGCTGTCCATCTCCTGGCACCGCTAGAGGAACGGACCTAGGTAGGTGCCATTTCACAGTCACTGCTTTTGTCTCTGTGACCATTAACAGAGACCATACCACACACCCTCCAAGCAAGGGAGGAATTGCATTATTTCCTAATTATATTCCTCTGTGAGTTTAACAGAGGTATTGCACTCTGCACTTGTGCTATTACTATTTACAGTGGCACATTTATATACCCCTTATCCTCTGCCATAGTCTGCAGCAGAGTCTTTGCATGGTGGACCCTGACTGTCTGATATTCCTTTGGGTTTTATTATCAGACAGCTCCCCGTAACATTAGGACTGAGCCAAGGGTCTGGCAGTTATGGCAGAATATCAGCAGTTACACCGTTACATATAAGTACTTGAGTCACGGCTCAAGACTATTGAGGATAAACCTCAGACCATGGTGACATCTGCACATGATCCTCAACTTGCTCTGCCAAACAGGTATTCTGGCGATGCCAGATCATGTTGTGGTTTCATTAGTCAGTGTCAGATACACCTAGAGGTCAACTCTTCTCGCTTCTCTATGGAGAGGTCCAGAGTAGGCTTTATCATATCCTTACTTCAGGACAAAGCCTAAGGCGGGCTTTGCACGTTGCAACATCGGTAACAATGTGTTACCGATGCTGCAGCGATAGTCCCGCCCCCGTCGCACGTTCGATATATAGTGAAAGCTGCCGTAGCGATTATTATCGCTACGGCAGCTTTACACGCACATACCTGCCGTGCGACGTCCCTCTGGCCGGCGACCCGCCTCCTTCCTTAGGGGGCGGGTCGTGCGGCGTCACAGTGACGTCACACGGCAGGCGGCCAATTGAAGTGGAGGGGCGGAGATGAGCAGGATGTAAACATCCCGCCCACCTCCGTCCTTCTCATTGCAGCCGGGAGGCAGGTAAGGTGAAGTTCCTCGCTCCTGCGGCTTCACACACAGCGATGTGTGCTGCCGCAGGAACGAGGAACTACATCGTACCTGTCGCTCCCCCGGCATTATGGAAATGTCGGAGGCTGCATCGATGATACGATGACGACGATTTTGCGCTCGTTCATCGTATCATCTAGAATTTACACACTACGACATCGCAAGTGACGCCGGATGTGCGTCACTTTCGATTTGACCCCACCGACATCGCACCTGCGATGTCGTAGTGTGCAAAGCCCGCCTTAGAATGGGCGACTCCCCTATGGGAGCGCTCTGATGTGGTTACTCTGAGACATCAAGACTTTCTTGAAGCTCTTAAAGCGGTATTCATGGGTCCGCAGGTTACCCATGATGCGGCCCTGAGACTGTTAGATCTATCTCAGGGTTCGTTATCCACTAGTTCTTATGACATTGCTTTTAGAACTCTGGTGGCAGAACTAGATTGGCCAAAAAAGGTGTTAATTCCTATCTTCTGGAGAGCGTTGGCAGGCTATGTCAAGGATGCCCTTGCTACTCGTGAGGTCCCTGCTTCTCTGGAGGACTTAATCACTGTAGCAACAAGGATCGACGTACGCCATAAGGAACGTAGACTCAAGGTCTCATCCTCACGCCCTAAGCATCGAGCTATTCCAGTTGTTGAGGGTCCACTACCATCTTCCTCAGCATCTGAGACATCTCCCACTCCTATGGAGTTAGGTCATACGTCCTCCAGACTACGCAGGTCTGGTCCTCCTATATGTTACGTATGTCGTCAGGCTGGGCACTATGCCAACAAGTGTCCTAGCCGTCAGTGAAACTCCCAGGCCTAGTAACCATTAGAAGGGGGTTACTAGAGACATCTTCTGCACCCTTTAAATGTAGTATCCCAGGTCAGCTCTCATTCTCTGAGAATACATGGCCTATTATGGCTTTTGTGGATTCCGGAGCTGACGGGACGTTTGTGTCCTCAGGATTTGTAAAAAGACACAATATTCCCTCTATCATGTTAGAGGCGCCTATTCCTGTCCATGTTGTTAATGGGACTATGTTGTCTGACTCCATTACATTGAGGACAGTTCCCTTGCGCCTTTCCCTGTCTCAGGGTCACTTAGAGGAGATTTCTTTTCTTGTTTTGCCTGAGGGTATAGACGACGTTCTTCTGGGTCTCCCATGGCTTCGGACCCATGCTCCTCTAATTGACTGGGAGTCCGATAGCATTATTAGTTGAGGTTCAAAATGTCAGTCCCGATGTCTTCCCTTACCACCTAAGGTCATTGCGGTTGCATCAACTGATCTCTCTCCCATACCTACACCCTATTTGGATTTCGCTGACGTGTTCTCCAAACAGGGTGCTGAGGTTCTTCCACCCCATAGGCTGTATGACTGCGCCATAGACCTTATCCCAGGTTCGGTTTCACCTAAGGGCAGGGTTTACCCCCTGTCAATACCTGAGTCGGAGGCCATGTCGACCTATATAAGAGAGAGTTTAGAGAAGGGGTTCATTCGTAAGTCTGTCTCTCCCGCGGGAGCTGGGTTTTTCTTTGTTCGGAAGAAAGAGGGTGATTTGCGTCCCTGCATAGATTACAGGGGTCTCAACGCAATCACAATAAAGAACAAATACCCGTTACCTTTAATTTCGGAGCTCTTTGACAGACTGAGGGGAGCTCAGATTTTTACGAAGTTGGATCTGCGGGGTGCGTATAACTTGGTACGAATTCGAGAGGGTGACGAATGGAAGACCGCTTTTAACACCCGAGACGGTCACTATAAATACCTCGTCATGCCTTTTGGTTTATGTAACGCACCCGCAGTATTTCAGGACATCGTAAACGATGTATTCAGGGATTTACTGTTATCCTCCGTCGTGGTGTATCTGGACGACATCCTGATTTTTTCTCCTGATCTGGAGACTCATTGTCAGGATAGCGTTCGTGTCCTTTCCCGTTTAAGGGAGCACTCATTGTTTGCTAAACTCGAAAAGTGTGTATTCGAGCAGTCATCCTTGCCTTTTTTGGGTTACATTATCTCACAAGAGGGTCTAGCTATGGATCCTGCAAAGCTCTCTGCTGTCCTGGAATGGTCCGAACCTCATTCCTTGAAGGCGGTGCAACGCTTCTTAGGATTCATAAATTATTACCGGCAGTTCATACCCCATTTTTCCACTTTGGTGGCCCCTTTGCTGGCCTTGACTAAGAAAGGTACTAATCCAAAAGTCTGGTCTACTGAGACATCCCAGGCTTTTGAGGCAGTAAAAAGACACTTTTCAACTGCTCCCGTTCTTCAAAGACCCGATGAGAATAAGCCCTTCCTCTTGCAGGTTGATGCCTCTTCAGTGGGTGCTGGTGCAGTCTTGTGTCAAAAGAACGGTGTAGGTAGAAAAAGGCCGTGTTTATTCTTTGCTAAAACCTTTTCACCGGCAGAGAGAAACTATTACCATTGGGGATAGGGAACTGCTCGCCCTGAGATTAGCCTTGGAGGAGTGGCGTCACTTGCTAGAAGGAGCGAAACATCCTTTCCAGGTCTATACAGACCATAAGAATCTGACATAGTTACAAACCGCTCAGCGTCTGAATCCTCGCCAAGCCCGCTGGTCCTTGTTTTTCTCCTGCTTTCACTTCTCCATCAACTATCTGTCTGGGAGTAAGAATAACAAGGCAGACGCCCTGTCTCGCTCTATGGTTTCTACCCAGGAAGAGATTGACGAACCTCGTCTTATCCTTCCCTCCAGGGTTTTTCATACGCTCTCCCCTGTGATGTTAGACCAAATCCCACCGGGCAAGACCTTTGTTCCGCCGGATCGACAGAATGATATACTGTCGTGGGCCCACACCTCAAAGGTGGGTGGGCATTTTGGTATTAGACAGACACGAGAGTTACTCGAAAGGTGATATTGGTGGCCACACTTATCCAGCCACGTCAAGAGATATGTCGGTTCCTGCTACTTGTGTGCTCGCAACCGTCCATTACGCCAGAGACCGGCTGGGCTCTTGCATCTTTTACCAGTGCCAGATAGACCATGGGAGGTGGTAGGCATGGACTTTGTGGGTGATCTTCCGTGTTCACAGGAACATAGATTTGTGTGGGTCATTACGGACCATTTCTCCCGGATGGTTCATCTCGTACCGTTATCGAGAATCCCATTTTCCAGGGTACTAGCCAAACTATTCCTCAAGCATGTCTTTAGGCTTCACGGGATGCCAGATCGTATCATTTGTGATAGAGGCCCGCAATTTGCTTCCCGTTTCTGGCGAGATCTTTGTAGCCTTCTGCAAATTGAGTTGAATCTCTCTTCGGCATACCATCCGGAGACCAATGGTTTGGTTGAGCGTACCAATCAATCCATGATTATATACCTTCGACACTTTGTTGCTGAGAACCACGATAACTGGTCCTCCCTCCTACCCATGGCAGAATTTGTCCTTAACAATTCGCTGGCTGAGGCCACTGGGCAGACACCGTTCGTACTCAAAAATGGGCAACACCCTAGGGTACCGGTACCGTTTCCCGCTGCTGTACCTCCTCCTCTTGTGGCCGACTGGGCAACTAATGCCAGAGAGGTTTGGGATCGGACTCAAGAGTCTATCCAAGCAGCTAAGGACCGTATGAAAACGGTGTCCGATCGGTTTCGTCGCCCGGCTCCTGTCTTTTCTCCGGGGGACTTTGTGTGGCTCTCTGCAAAACATGTGAAACTTAGAGTGAGCTCTGTCAAATTTGCTCCTCGCTTCCTGGGTCCTTATGAGGTTCTTCAACAGGTAAATCCTGTAGTCTACCAATTGAAGTTACCCGCACATCTTAGGATCCATGACAAATTCCATGTCTCACTGCTAAAGCCGGCTATTTTACCTCACGCTCGTGAAGTGCACTCTCCTGCCTCTGATTCCTCTCACTCTAGCTATGAGGTACGAGCCATAGTTGGCTCTAAGATGGTTAGAGGGCGCAGGTGCTTCTTGATAGATTGGGAGGGCTACGGCCTGGAACATCGCTCTTGGGAGCCTGAGGAGGTTGTCCATGCTTCCGACTTAGTTGCCGATTACCTGCGTCACCGGGAGGGGGGCCCTTGAGGGGGAGGTACTGTTAAGGTTGCTGTGGCACTTGAGACTATGTTCGGATTTCTTGCTACTGCACATGTGCAAGCACTGGAGACTATGTTCGGATTTCTTGCTACGGCACATGTGCAAGCGCTGGAGACTAAAGGCCGCTTTACAAGCTTCAATATATCTCACAATCCGTCGTTGGGGTCAAGTTGTAAGTGACGCACATCCGGCATCGTTTGTGAGGTATCTGCGTGTGACATCTACGTGCGATCAGAATTGAATGCAAAACCGTTGATCGCAAACACATCGTATCTTTGTCTAGAATTGAGCGTTTTGTTGCATGAACCTAGTCAATTGTAACGTGTGACATCCCTCAAACGATTTTGGTGTCTGATGCTATGTGCGCTGGTGTGCGCTCCGCAGCTTAAAAAAGGTCCGCTTCAGAGCGCAGCTGAAAAGCTGCGTTCTGAAGCGCCTCACAATGTCTGTCATTCACTAATCTCTGTCAGTCGGTCACTATCTCTGTCCCTCACTCTCTGTCCATGTCAGTCCATCCCCCTCTCTCATATACTCACCGATCCCCGGCGCTGCACGGCATTCACACTGCTCCGGCGGCTTTTACTGTTTTGAAAAAGCCGGCCGCCCATTAAACAATCTCGTATTCCCTGCTATCCCCGCCCACCGGCGCCTATGATTGGTTACAGTGAGACACGCCCCCACGCTGAGTGACAGGTGTTACACTGCACCCAATCACAGCAGCCGGTGGGCGTGTCTATACTGTGTAGTGAAATAAATAATTAAATAATTTAAAAAAACGGCGTGCGTTCCCCCCAAATTTTAAAACCAGCCAGATAAAGCCATACGGCTGAAGGCTGGTATTCTCAGGATGGGGAGCTCCACGTTATGGGGAGCCCCCCAGCCTAACAATATCAGCCAGCAGCCGCCCAGAATTGCCGCATACATTAGATGCGACAGTTCTGGGACTGTACCCGGCTCTTCCCGATTTGCCCTGGTGCGTGTTTTTGATCAAAAAAAGCATAAAGCTATCCCACCAACGCCAAGGTGTACCCAGTTGGGATAGTACCTACACTCTCTAATATTAAAACCTTACCATGGGTCTAAAATAGGCCTCAATGTGGCTAAGGGCTGAGAGCGACCGGGTCCCAACAGGACACACACAGTCAGGGGGATTCACAGAATGAAATGTCCAGCTCGCTGAGAAGGGGGCCACTCCCTGTTTGTACTGAATACAAAAAAACTACATAAAAACAAAAAAAGTGAGCCGGAGTATGAGATGGTATACATGGAACTTGTGAGACCATGTTCACACTGGCCATGAGACAAAGAGAAACCAAGGAAAAAAATTGTGAAAACATACCCTGCTGTAACTAAATAAAAGCATAGTGCATATAAACATAGGGTACTTAGTAAACACTGTTTTTGATCAAAAAAAGCATAAAGCTATCCCACCAACGCCAAGGTGTACCCAGTTGGGATAGTACCTACACTCTCTAATATTAAAACCTTACC
The DNA here is from genome assembly GCF_048569485.1 of Anomaloglossus baeobatrachus. Classification (NCBI taxonomy): domain Eukaryota; kingdom Metazoa; phylum Chordata; class Amphibia; order Anura; family Aromobatidae; genus Anomaloglossus; species Anomaloglossus baeobatrachus. The sequence continues at coordinate 157,104,241 of NC_134358.1, read as the reverse complement.
ATGGGTCTAAAATAGGCCTCAATGCGGCTAAGGACTGAGAGCGACTGGGTCCCAACAGGACACACACAGTCAGGGGGATTCACAGAATGAAATGTCCAGCTCGCTGAGAAGGGGGCCACTCCCTGTTTGTACTGAATACAAAAAAACTACATAAAAACAAAAAAAGTGAGCCGGAGTATGAGATGGTATACATGGAACTTGTGAGACCATGTTCACACTGGCCATGAGACAAAGAGAAACCAAAAAAAAAAATTGTGAAAACATACGCTGCTGTAACTAAATAAAAGCATAGTGCATATAAACATAGGGTACTTAGTAAACTCAGGAGTTTAGCGGTCACCGGTGAGTCTTCACTGGTGACCGCTAATCAGGACGCGACACAGACAGAGCCGCAGCATGACAATGAAGTCGGGTGAGGTTCACCCGAGTTCATTCTGACAGTGCGCTCTTTCTGTGTCTGCTGTCATCTGCCATTCAGCTCTGCTACATGGCTGTCTGTGTCTGCTGTTAGCGGCCATGTAGCAGAGCTGAATGGCAGATGACATAGTAAAAATGCATCCCTACACATTACACACGCTTGTCAAGTCAATAAATAAAAAAAAAAAAGGTGCCCAATGCATACGTCACAGAACACATGATCTAAAGAATCGCACATAAAATTGATCAATTTAACATAGACTACTAACACACGTGTGACAGCAAATGAACGACCTACGTGCAATCTCATAAGATCCCGTATGCAACCTGGGCGTGTCACATCGCAAATGCGATTGTACAACTAATTGCAACATGTAAAGCAGGCTTAAGTCCTATCTTGGAGCCATTGCACATGTGCGGGTGACATCATCGCTGACACGAGGTCACATGTCTCTGACACCTTCTAAGCTGATTGGCCGCTGGTCATGTGCTTGTGACATGTGGTCACATGTCTCTGACACCTTCTATGTCGATTGGTCGCTGGTCATGTGCTTGTGACGCTTTGCTCGGTGATAGGTCAGCGTGACGTCATTGCTGTCATTCTGGCAGTGGATTGGCTCTGGTGTCCTCCATCTTGGATGAGGCACAGAGTCTATATAAGACCCTGATGCACGCCGCCCGGTGCTCAGTCCTCTTGGTTCATGCATGAGAGTAGACGCTCTGTGCACGTCCCTCTAGGCATCTCTCTGTCTATGCTAGGTGAGCGCTACCGGCAGGGTAGCGTTCTTATACCTTACAGCTTCAGCTGCGGTCCGTATCCTTACATCTTAGTGGAGCGGACATAGGCAGGTGCCTGAGGCACATGGTTCGGCTGGGCCTTGTGATTCTACTCGTAGGTGGATGTTGCCGCTAGGGTAACGTTCCTTATACTGCGTCTGGCAGTTGTTCGTATCCTCGCACACTAGGGGAGCGAACATAGGTAGGAGCTTTGTGCGGCTTATGCTGCTGTCCGTCTCTTTTGCACCACTAGTGGAGCAGACATAGGCAGGTGCTATATCTAGTGGTTCGTGTCCTCGCACACTAGTGGAGCGAACGCAGGTAGGAGCTTTGTGCGGCTTACGCTGCTGTCCATCTCCTGGCACCGCTAGAGGAACGGACCTAGGTAGGTGCCATTTCACAGTCACTGCTTTTGTCTCTGTGACCATTAACAGAGACCATACCACACACCCTCCAAGCAAGGGAGGAATTGCATTATTTCCTAATTATATTCCTCTGTGAGTTTAACAGAGGTATTGCACTCTGCACTTGTGCTATTACTATTTACAGTAATACATCAACAAGAAAAAAGAATGTGCGAAATAAGTGGGATCACCACAATGGATAAATATACAAAAATATCTTTATTATAGAATAGGCACAAGTACCAACAACCAATTAAAATCAATTAAAAAAGCAAAACAGCTTATAGAAAACACACAAACTAAGAGTGCCAATGGTATGACACCCAAAGAATACCTCACACCCTCAAAGAGCCCAAACCCCACAAACATATAATAATGCAATGATTTAAAACACAGTGTCCATAGACTGGGACCACCAAGAGAGCAGATGGAAAATGCAAAATCAATCAAACAGATCAGAGTCCCAGTAAATACCGAGGTAGGCTGGCAGTGCAGCAATGTCGCCACCAATAAGCATGATTTGAAGCAAAAATAGCACATACAATACCACCTACGGATGGACACACTAAGGGGTGCAGGCAAGGAGTAGAGGGGTGAGGTATAGGCCCCACGCGTATCGCTACAAACAAGGTGTAGCTTCCTCAGGGGAAATGCCTCTTATCCTCTGCCATAGTCTGCAGCAGAGTCTTTGCACGGTGGACCCTGACTGTCTGATATTCCTTTGGGTTTTATTATCAGACAGCCGCCCGTAACACCAGTAGGCACAACCTTGGGAGGGCTGGGCGAATCTTCATGCTCTTCTTCTTCAATTCCCATGGTGGGCAAGGTATTCCTTTTGCAATGCACTACTGTCTGCAAGGAACTGCCTTTGCTGTTGACTGATTTAAGTGGGGAAAATCCTTGACATGTCGCCCACTCTTCCGCAAGTCTAACACTCAACTCTGCACTTGTCTGTAGGGCGCTTAGGTCTGTAGTGTTGTTCCCATTAGAAGGATACCCGCTCTCTGGCAACTCTTTATACCCAAATCCAAGATGTGATAACAGGTTAGGTGTGAGGGTTTTCTAATGCTTTGCAGTTCCCCCTGATCTCCAGATTTTCCTGTCGTACCTCAGGAGCCCAGTCTGGCTCACCCCTGGGCAGCTCAGAAGCAGTTACTCTATAGCTCAGGACCACATCTACCACAGCTGGGGTGTTTTACGCTCGAGTTCTAGCTTCTGCCTCAACCTTCAGAAAGCTCATATTGGGGTTGTTACATAAACGTTCTCTCTTGGCCTGTCTCAGGTAAGCATCTCTCAGACCCACAACTAGCTGTTCCTTTAACACTTTGTTCACTGCTCCTTGATACTCTACATCAGTCTTCTTAGTGATGTGAGCCATTACTTCCTGCAAATCATGTACATACTGGGCCACTCTCTATCCTTCCCTCTGAATCTGACAGAATAAGCAAATAAGTAAATTACCCAAGTCATTCCCATTACTGTGAATGTTTTCTAAGATCTGTATTACTTTATCTACAATATCACAGACTAAAGCCTGCTTTACACGTTGCAATTAGTTGTACAATCGCATTTGCGATGTGACACGCCCAGGTTGCATACGGGATCTTATGAGATTGCACGTAGGTCGTTCATTTGCTGTCACACGTGCGTTAGTAGTCTATGTTAAATTGATCAATTTTATGTGCGATCCTTTAGATCATGTGTTCTGTGACGTATGCATTGGGCACCTTTTTTTTTTATTTATTGACTTGCCAAGTGTGTGTAATGTGTAGAGATGCGTTTTTACTATGTCATCTGCCATTCAGCTCTGCTACATGGCCGCTGACAGCAGACACAGACAGCCATGTAGCAGTGGTGAATGGCAGATGACGGCAGACACAGACAGAGCCGCACTGTCAGAATGAACTCGGGTGAACCTCACCCGACTTCATTGTCATGTTGCGGCTCTGTCTGTGTCGCGCCCTGATTAGCGGTCACCTGTGAAGGACTCACTGGTGACCGCTAAACTCCTGAGTAACTGAATTTAGCAGCCCTCTCTCATATACTCACCGATCCCCGATCCCCGGCGCTGCACTGCATTCACACTGTTCCGGCGGATTTTACTGTTTTCAAAAAGCCGTCCGCCCATTAAACAATCTCGTATTCCCTGCTTTCCCCGCCCACCAGCGCCTATGATTGGTTACAGTGAGACACGCCCCCACGCTGAGTGACAGGTGTTACACTGCACCCAATCACAGCAGCCGGTGGGCGTGTCTATACTGTGCAGTAAAATAAATAAATAAATAATTAAAAAAACGGCGTGCGGTCCCCCCCAATTTTAAAACCAGCCAGATAAAGCCATACGGCTGAAGGCTGGTATTCTCAGGATGGGGAGCTCCACGTTATGGGGAGCCCCCCAGCCTAACAATATCAGCCAACAGCCGCCCAGAATTGCCGCATACATTAGATGCGACAGTTCTGGGACTGTACCCGGCTCTTCCCGATTTGCCCTGGTGCGTTGGCAAATCGGGGTAATAAGGAGTTATTGGAAGCCCATAGCTGCCAATAAGTCCTAGATTAATCATGTCAGGCGTCTATGAGACACCTTCCATGATTAATCTGTAAATTACAGTAAATAAACACACACACCCGAAAAATCCTTTATTAGAAATAAAAAACACAAACATATACCCTGGTTAACCACTTTAATCAGCCCAAAAAAAGCCCTCCATGTCCGGCGTAATCCAGGATGCTCCAGCGTCGCTTCCAGCGCTGCTGCATGGAGGTGACCGGAGCTGCAGAATACACCGCCGCTCCGGTCAGCTTCACACAGCAACTGAAGACAGCCGCGCGATCAGCTGAGCTGTCACTGAGGTTACCCGCTGTCACTGGATCCAGCGGTGGCCGCGGGTAACCTCAGTGACAGCTCAGCTGATCGCGCTACTCACCGCCGCTCCTCTCACCTCCACGCAGCAACTGAGGTGAGTAGCGCGATCAGCTGAGCTGTCACTGAGGTTACCCGTGGCCACCGCTGGATCCAGTGACAGCAGGAAACCTCAGTGACAGCTCAGCTGATCGCGCGGCTGTCTTCAGTTGCTGTGTGAAGCTGACCGGAGCGGCGGTGTATTCTGCAGCTCCGGTCATCTCCATGCAGCAGCGCTGGAAGCGACGCTGGAGCATCCTGGATTACGCCGGACATGGAGGGCTTTTTGGGGCTGATTAAAGTGGTTAACCAGGGTATATGTTTGTGTTTTTTGTTTCTAAAAAATGATTTTTTCAGCTGTGTGTGTTTATTTACTGTAATTTACAGATTTATCATGGAAGGTGTCTCATAGATGCCTGACATGATTAATCTAGGACTTATTGGCAGCTATGGGCTGCCAATAACTCCTTATTACCCCGATTTGCCAACGCACCAGGGCAAATCGGGAAGAGCCGGGTACAGTCCCAGAACTGTCGCATCTAATGTATGCGGCAATTCTTTGCGGCTGTTGGCTAATATTGTTAGGCTGGGGGGCTCCCCATAACGTGGAGCTCCCCATCATGAGAATACCAGCCTTCAGCCGTATGGCTTTATCTGGCTGGTTTTAAAATTGGGGGGGACCGCACACCGTTTTTTTAAATTATTTAATTATTTATTTCACTACACAGTATAGACACGCCCACCGGCTGCTGTGATTGGGTGCAGTGAGACACCTGTCACTCAGCGTGGGGGCGTGTCTCACTGTAACCAATCATAGGCGCCGGTGGGCGGGGATAGCAGGGAATACGAGATTGTTTAATGGGCGGCCGGCTTTTTCAAAACAGTAAAAGCCGCCGGAGCAGTGTGAACGCCGTGCAGCGCCGGGGATCGGGGATCGGTGAGTATATGAGAGAGGGGGATAGACTGACATGGACAGAGAGTGAGGGACAGAGATAGTGACCGACTTACAGAGATTAATGAATGACAGACATTGTGAGGCGCTTCAGAACGCAGCTTTTCAGCTGTGCTCTGAAGCGGACCTCTTTTAAGCTGCGGTGCAGAGCGCACACCTGCGCACATAGCATCAGACACCAAAATCGTATGAGGGATGTCACACGTTACAATTGACTAGGTTCGTGCAACAAAACGCTCAATTCTAGACAAAGATACGATGTGTTTGTGATCAACGGTTTTGCGTTCAATCCTGATCGCACGTAGATGTCACACGCAGATACCTCACAAACGATGCCGGATGTGCGTCACTTACAACTTGACCCCAACGACGGATTGTGAGATATATTGAAGCGTGTGTAGCGGGCTTTAAAGTTGTCTGAACATGACCATCATTCATTCACCAACTTACTTGCCATTTCTGAGGGTGAATATTCCATCCTGCTTACTATGCCAAGTGTAAGCAAGTGATCGGTTGCAAAGACACAGAAAATGAAAAGTCAGTGGTAACTAAACCAACAATGGTTTTATTTACTTCATACCAATTAATGATTATGAGAGATAATGATATGATACAAGCAACAGTGGGAAATCAGAGTACTTCACATAGGATACATCAGCGACACAGATGTCCAGAACAGCATCAAAGTATTATTTACATGGTATTACTCTTATCACTAACGGTCACCGTTTGATTTACCATGCTCTAGATCCCTCTAGCAAGGAAATGTGAGTGTCTCTCTATGCGTTACTGTAGTCACCTTAAATAAACAGTGTTATACAGTGTATAGGACCTAGCAGAGTCAAAGACATTACTCTCTAGGCTGCAAGTCCAAATCGGGGGTTTCTTCCCACACTATACAAACTGGCCACCTCTGCTCTCTGAAGCACATCCTAACTCCCCATGCAATACCATATCTCTGCACAGGAAGCAAAGGCCCGGCTCTGGACATTGACCATTGTAGTCTGTGACTTGACCACAAAATCAGTGCTCTGGACCTTGACCTGAGTTGTTTGCAACTTGACAATTAAATCAGGGCTCTGGAGATTGACATCTTCCTCAGGTAGTTTTACTGGCATGGGACACTGACTTCCACTACCTTTGATAATGATTCTTACACCCAGCTCAGGTCACTTATATTCCTTTCAATTTAGGTCACAAATCATCATCTGTACTCAGGTCGCGAATGTTCAGCTGTAAGCCTGCTCTGCTGCTCACACTACTGCTCTTTTCCAAGTCTAGGTGCCAACTCCTGCGCATCTTGGCCCAGCCAGACATTTTATATTTAGTAACTGCAACACAGCTGTCACCTGACCTAGTGTATTCTCTAAATCCTTCCCTCCAGAAAACACACACGTTACTGTTTAGTTCCTGTGTACTGGCATTATAATCTGCTCTTACTACTTTCGGCCACCAAATGGCAGTGTTTCCTTGCATTTACCTCTACATCCCCTTATTTCACATTCTTAAGACAAAACTAAAAGCAGAAAGACCTACAAACAAGCAGCAACTGAAATCAGCTGCTGTAAAGGCCTGGTAAAGCACCACAAGGGAGGAAACCCAACAATTTGTCACTTCCATGGTTTCCAGAATTCAGGCAGTCATTGCCTGCAAAAGATTTTCTACAAAGTATTAAAAATAATCATTTTATTTATTGTAAAATAAATTTATTCAATTACTTTTCAGCCCCTGAAATGAGGAGGCTTTGTAAAAAAAAACGCTTGCTATTCCTAAAAATTTCATACAATATTTTTATTTAACCTATTACATTAACCTGAAAGTCTATGTGTCAATTGCATCTCTGTTATTTCATTTTAAAGAAAAAATAGTGGCATGCAGAGCACAAATCACAAAGATTTGGTCACTGTCCAAAGATTTCTGTATGTATACCTAAATGTATGTATGAAACAAAACAATCACTGATCTCAGGGAGACTAGCCAGAGAAAACACTGCCAGCAGCCAGCGAGGGCACTCAAGACAGTGAAATCCTAGGTACATTGCCCCCTGGGAAATATGCAAATCAAAAAGGTCCGTGGAGCCTCTGTTAGGAGTCTCAACACAGAAACCAGCCAGATATCCCTCCGGGAAGGGCCCAGCCAAGAGGTGACTCTTTTTAGGAGACCACCATAACCACTATATTTAGTGGCCCTTTTAGTCAATATCCAACTTTTTGCAAGTTTAAAGATATGACAAGGGAAATACCAAGGCCAGGTATCCATCCACAGACAGCTGTTTCAGGGTATTGCCCCTCATCAGTGTGGAGTAGGATTCTGGCTGGGTGGGAGCAAAGCCTAGTAGACCAACAAAACAAAACAATTACTGATCTCGGGGAGACCAGCCAGAGACAACACTGCTGGCAGCCAGCGAGGGCGCTCAAGACAGTGAAATCCTAGGTACATTGCCCCCTGGGAAATATGCAAATCAAAAACGTCCGTGAAGCCTCTGTTAGGAGTCTCAACACAGAAACCATCCAGATATCCCTCCGGGAAGGGCCCAGCCAAGGGGTGACTCTTTTTAGGAGACCACCATAACCACCATATTAAGTAGCCCTTTTAGTCAATATACAACTTTTTGACAAGTTTAAAGATATGACAAGGGAAATACCAAGGCCAGGTATCCATCCACAGACAGCTGTTTCGGGGTATTGCCCCTCATCAGTGTGGAGTAGGATTCTGGCTGGGTGGGAGCAATGCAAAACAATCATTGATCTCGGGGAGACCAGCCATAGAAAACACTGCCGGCAGCCAGCGAGGGCGCTCAAGCCAGTGAAATCCTAGGTACATTGCCCCCTGGGAAATATGCAAATCATATATGCAGCCTCGCTGGCTGCCGGCAGTGTTTTGATGAGGGGCAATACCCCAAAACAGCTGTCTGTGGATGGATACCTGGCCTTGGTATTTCCCTTGTCATATCTTTAAACTTGTCAAAAAGTTGGATATTGACTAAAAGGGCCACTTAATATGGTGGTTATGGTAGTCTCCTAAAAAGAGTCACCCCTTGGCTGGTCCCTTCCCGGAGGGATATCTAGCTGGTTTCTGTGTTGAGACTCCTATCAGTGACTCCATGGACCTTTTTGATTTGCAGATTTCCCAGGGGGCAATGTACCTAGGATTTCACTGTCTTGGGCGCCCTCGCTGGCTGCCGGCAGTGTTTTCTCTGGCTGGTCTCCCCGAGATCAGTGATTGTTTTGTTTTGTTGGTCCACTAGGCATTGCTCCCACCCAGCCAGAATCCTACTCCACACTGATGAGGGGCAATACCCCGAAACAGCTGTCTGTGGATGGATACCTGGCCTTGGTATTTCCCTTGTCATATCTTTAAACTTGTCAAAAAGTTGTATATTGACTAAAAGGGCCACTTAATATGGTGGTTATGGTAGTCTCCTAAAAAGAGTCACCCCTTGGCTGGGCCCTTCCCGGAGGGATATCTGGCTGGTTTCTGTGTTGAGACTCCTAACAGAGGCTCCACGGACCTTTTTGATTTAAATGTATGTATGGGTATACTGTTTATACATTTTCCAAAGTAACAACTTTTGCATCTCCTTCATAGTTATGCAATCCCCTTTACTCTTATATACAAGCACTCTATTGATAAGGAATAACTTCTCAGTCTCCCAAGGATTATGCAACCACTTCCTTTATGGAGTAAAAAAAGCTTTATTGCAGCTACAATGAGTTCTGTACGCTACATAGGCAGAACTGACTCCATTATGATGCTGTCCATTATTAAAGTAAAATTACAGTAGGATGTACATGTGGGAGGAACATAGGAAAATCATCACAGAACCAATTACACGATAACACAATACTTCAATGACAAATTATCATCAATCAGGCGGTTACATATTATTATTAAGTTCAGCCTACCGATGAGGTGATATTATGATGTTTTAAAGTTACCATTTTCCATGGACTTCAACCTAGAACTACTGCCCGGAGGTCAGTCCCCAGAAGCTTCTGCAAATGCTGTCTCTTTACTTAGTGATTATGTCTTAATCTACTTTCAATGATTTGAAGTTTCTGTTATACTAAAATGTTCATTTTTTTATTTGAAAGTAGAACTTAAAGAGATCTTAAAAGGGATACTAAATGATTTGAAATTAGCAATATACATTAAATTCCCATCATTTTCCTCTCTGTGATAATAAATATTATCACTAACACGTCTTCCATATTAAAGTAGTAATACCTACGACATTCCCTACCCTGAGGGTATGTGGGAGGATGCTGGTAGGGGGGTGCAATGAGTGGTATATCTATCTGAGCCTTCAGTAGCAGGAACAAGGTGGACATTGAGGACATGTTTGGGCTTCTGGATCTTTATGATTACCCACTTTATGATCTTTATTATGAAGAGTACAATGATGGCAATTAGACAGATTTGGAGAAACATTTGGCCTATACCAGTGTTTCACCCTCCTACACCCTTGAACTAATTAGAGGGATTAAGTGTCGTGGTTCACCTCCCCGTCCACATGGCTAGGGGGCGGAGCCTTCTCCCGGGCCTCACTTCCAGAGCCTGGATGCCTTAAAAGCTGACAATTCCAGGAAACCAGCGCCGGCTATAAGCTTAGCACTGCTTTGCCTGTGATTGCTCGTCCTGTGAGTGATATCCTGATCTGTCTGTTCCTGTGCCCCCATGCCCTTGTCTGTGTTCTGTCCCCTGGTCGTCCCTCCAGTCCTCTGTCCCCTCTCCTACCTCCCCACTCGGTTTCTTCCCCGGGTACTGACCTTGGCCTGACTTTGACTCCGATTTCGCTCGTTCCTCCAGTCCTGCTTCTGCCTGTACTGTGTTTGACCCAGCCTGCCTGACTATTCCTTGCATGCCCTGCAGCTCTGTTTCCCAGCTGTGCTGTGAGGCAGTGTATGAGAACGCTGTGTATTTACTTCCTGGTTTTCGTTGCTTTGTGTTGTGTCTTCTGCTGCAGAGCTCTGGCTCCCCCTGGTGGCAGCTTGACATTTAGCCAATGGAACCAGGAGCTTAGGGTATCATCCTCCATCTGGCAATCTTCTTCTCTGAATTTTTCCTTTAATTCTATGGATTTTGCTATGTGCTTATCTACCCAAACAGAAAAGCAACTATTTAATAGTAGTTTTTCCTCCTATGCCAATACCTGCAATCAAAGATCTAAGCTGGAAAATATGGATGAGCATGTGTTATGTTCTAATGCAAGACCTGAATCCAAGGGCATCTTTTTGGTACGAAATTGTGTAGTCAGAATCCCAGTGAACGACATGTTAGTCCCAATTATATGATGCTTCAATTTAATATAATTTTATTAATTTCAGAACAGACATGAAGAGTTAGAGGTCTGAACTAAGGGCTCACAGACGGACATTCATGTAAACGCTCCTGTGGTCACGATTCTAATACTATGTAATATGCACTGATGGTTCGGTTTTAAACATTCTGAATACAAAAAATCTAATAGTCAAGTGTATTAGCTTTAAATATATGTTTTATGTTAGCAATAAACAAACAAAACCACAGGAAAGCAATTCACAGCTGAAGCAAGTTTATGAATAATAAAAGCATAGAGGAGATACATTTAAACAATATTGCAAGATGTCAGTGTAAAAACACTGCATCTTTGGGATAACCTCTCTCCCTCCTTCCTTATTTTGCTTTACCGTATATTCATTTGCTTTCATGGACAAATGCCAGCAGCTCCTATGCTGCATGACTGCAAAACTACTGCAGGATTTCCTAAAGCGCAGATTTGCTGGCATTAAGCAGAGCTGGCATAATAATGTTCTCACTTTCTGCACAGTACTTCTAAGAACAGAGGTTATTCAGAAATGTGCAGCTGCTTTAATTAATCTTTAAGCTTCATATCTCGTCTTGCAACATACATGGTGCAATCAGTCATTACCATGTTTCATGCTTTTTTATTTTTGTTCTAATATACATATAGATAAAATGAGGGTAAATAGTATTGATGTTTGTTATTTTATGCTTATGATGGTCATCAATTAAGTAAACTTCATAAGCAAATCACATTTAATCATTAGTAGATAATTACTAGACATCATTGTATTCAAAATACCATAAATACACCAATAAGCCATAACTGTAAAATCACATGACAGGGGAAGCTCACCCTGATGGCACCCCCATAGTTCCACTTCTCAGGATGACCTTAGGTAACTGGCCTTAAGGCTAAAGACAAGATGTGTAAAACGGAGAGCGTGGAATGCGATAAAAAATCACATTCCACTCGGACCAATGTTACTCTATGGGGTCACTCCCATGTGTGATTTTTTTCTCAGCCCTAAACGGACCGAGAAAAAAAATCTCAGCATGCTGTGGGTGGAATCCAATTTGTTTTCATTCTCACCCATACAAGTCTATAGGGTGCTTTACACGCTGCAACATCGCTAGTGATCTCATTAGCGATGTAACACGCCAGATCGCACATACGATTTGTCGAGACCACACATGTGACCGGCGCTATAAAAAACCCAACCTATGTGCGATCTCAGCAAAATCTTATCTGCGATCTGGCTTGTCACATTGCTAACGAGATCGCAAGCGATGTCGCAGCTCGTAAAGCACCCTTATGGGTGCGAGAGAAACATCGCACTGCACTCGCATGATACCAGAGTGCAGTGCGATATACGCATCACCTGATAATGCAGGAAATAGGGACATTAGTATCTCTTTCTCCTCTGCAGCACCTGCCTTCTCCTCCACAGCTATGCTCCAATTGCAGGGTGGCATCACAGTGGCATGACACTCGCATACACTCGTAGCCGAGTATCATGCAATGCATTCGCAGTAATACTTGTGTGGCCAAGCCTAATAGTCGGAGTTCATTTAAGGCCTGCAACACACATCCGTTCCGCCGGTACGTTTTTGTTCCTTTTTTGCACGTACTGGCGGCACGGAGACACGTACACCAATGTTACCCTATGGTAACAGGCACACATACATAAAACCACACGGAACGTGTGTCCGTGTCGTTTGTACATGTGTGCGTTTTTCCTCACGCATAATGTGACGCCCCTGGACTAGTCCAGGGTGTCACAGGGAACTGCACTATTCTCTATCCTTGGTGCAGGGCCCACCCTCCTTGGTTCCGGGGTCCGCAACAGTGATTCTGTACTAACAGCACAAATCCTAGTCACCCAAACACTACACTTGTCAGGCACACCAGGGGCGTGGTTCCAGCTGGGAAAGGAACCGCCCACCTATGAGTCAGACAGGCTGGTGGGAGGAGTCAGTTAGACAGTTGGTAGTAACTGAAAAAGAGAGAGGACCTGGTGATTAAGAGCTCCCTGAGGAGCCACTGGCTGGGTCGCAGACAGTGGCCTGTACTTGACGGCTCAGAGATTAGCGGCGTCAGCACAGCGGAGGGATAGGACTTCCCACACAGAGCAGTCACAGAAAATCCCACGTGCCAGCTGCTAAGAGCAGGTCCCAATTAAAAAGAGGGACGGGACCCGAAGGTTTCAAGCCAACTGGGGCCAGGGACACACACAGTATACAGTGTATGGAGGAAGGCTCCAGTCCACCACAGAATCACTGAAAGGGACCACCGCACGTGCAGTCACCGAGTGCAGCAGTACCAAGAGACTTTGTTTACCTCAGAGTCTGTGTCCACTGAATGCGTCATCACACCTGAGTGAGTACCCTGGCTCCCCAGCGCCCTGCCGGCCCTATATCAATATAGGCTGTTCCTACCTATTCCCTACCCTGAGTCCCGGGGCCCCTACCTGCGGAGGGAATCACCACCAGGCTGCCCCAACACCATCAGCCCCGGCACTCCCATACAGCAGCGGCGGTATTCCTTATTACCGCACACCGCAGGTGGCGTCACAAATATTCTCCCCCGTAAAAAACCTTTTTGTTTTTCATCAAAGTGTCTGCCGAGCAGTCCGACTGCTGCTAGGGCGTCACACGTTGATTTTTGGCGTCACGAACAGGATTGGACTGGACCCACTAACCTGGGTGACGTGCGCCTTCTCCAAAACTGTTGAGCCCAAAGTGAATAAAAAAAAAAAAAATTCAGTTGCCGCCATCTTGCTGCTGAAAACCAAGGGGGCATAGAAAGATGTCGGCGCCGGGTGAAGCGAGCGCAGCGGCAGTTCCCCCTCAAGATCAAGGTGACATGGACGCACGAGCGACCGTGCCGATAATGCCAATGACTTTACCGTATGTGCCAGGCGCTACCTGGCTACCACAATATGATGGTTCCCCTGACACTCTGCAAGGATTCAAAAGAAAAATCCGCACACTCCTGGATATGTTTGGGATGAATGACCGGCAGCAAGCGTCTGTACTACTCGGCCAGTTATCAGGCGCCGCAGAGCTGGAGGCGGAGACCTGGACAGATCAGGACCGGGCCTCAGTATCTGCCATTTTTGAACGTCTGCGACTTTCCTTTGAAAACCGCACTGAGGCAGAACTCCGGATAAAGTTTTACAACTGCAAGCAGCGCCCACAAGAAAGCATTAGAGACTATGCTCTGAGGCTGCAATCAGCGCTACGGACTCTCAAACTAACCATTCCCATCAGTGAAGCTGAAGGAAACAAGGTGCTTGTTGAACAGTTTCTGCAAGGCCTGGGGTCAGTGGAGGACCGCAAGCAGCTACGGCTGTGGACTCTGGAATATCCTGCAATGGACTTTGCTGTTTTAAAAGACCGAGCCATCAAGGCTTTGCAAACCCCAGAGCCAACTGATTCTCCTGCTACGTCCTGGCAAGCCGGCACTTCTCCTCTACATGTGCCACCTCCTGTTAGAGCACTGCCAGAGCCAAAGACCCCAGCAGCGCCTGCAGGCGATACCAGTGATTTGTCTTTACAGGTGCAGCAGCTGAGCAGTGATGTTGCAAGGATCCTAGAGGCAATGCAGCTCAAGCCCAAGACCAAGCCGGCGGAGAAGATCCAGCTTGCTAACTGCCCAGATGACGTCCCTTGGATGAGAGGGAGGACCTCGACATACAGAGGAAGGAACCGTGACCGGTATGAAAACCTTGTTTGTTATAGGTGCAACAAGACTGGTCACTACGCCCGTTATTGTCCTTTAAATGGGCCACCCCTGGGGCCAAGGGCCACTCCCCAGGACTAAATCAACAAGGCCCAGCAGACTGGCGGGAGCGGTATGTTGGAGGAAGGACCATCGTTTCCATCACCTTGGATGGGATTCCGACTTCAGCACTTCTTGATACCGGCTCCCAGGTAACAACTATACCCCAAGTACTGTATACCAAATTCTGGTCAACTGAGGAACTCGCCCCACCGGACAATGACCTCACCATTTATGCTGTAAATGGTTTACCAGTAACACAACTCGGGTTCAAGGAGGTAACCATCAAGGTGGGCAGGGTGGAGTTAGCACGCCAAGGACTCATAGTAGTGCAGAATGACCCTAGTGACCGGAACCCTAAGATGATTTTGGGGACTAATGTTATTGAGAATTGTATGGGGGAAGTATTGTTTCTTCTCCAACAGCTCTCTGAAATTGCAGGAACGGGACGCCAGAGGGTCCTGCAAAGAGAGATTCGAGACCTCCAGCAGAGGCAACAGGTAAATTTGTCTGGTGGGGAAATTGGCGGTGTACGGGTAATGGATGCAGCTCCTGTGGTAGTGCCCCCACGGAGTGAGATGATGATATGGTGCAGGGCAGCTGTAGGCTCCCGTGGACAGAATTACCAGGCAGTGGTAGAGGCCCTACCTTCAGAGCACTGGTCTACAGTACTGACAGCCAGAGGGGTAGTCGATGTCCGTAAGGGGAGAGTGCCCGTGCGAGTGTTGAATTGCGGGGAGGAAGAGGTTAGACTGCCCAGGTATGCTACCATAGCCAAATTGTACACTGTGAGTGAGAATTTCATCCAGACAGTAAAGTCCTCAGCCACACCAGATCAGTCAGCCACAGACAGTTCCCAGATTCAGCAAGAACAGTGGTGTCAAGAGTTACATGTAGGTACTGACTCCACTCCACTACATCAAAAACAAGGGGTCTACAGGGTGGTTCAGGAGTATGAGCAAGTGTTTAGTAAACACCCATTAGACTTTGGGAGGGTGAAAGGGGTTCAGCATCATATACCCACAGGCATTCATCCACCTATAAAGGAAAGGTATAGGCCCATACCACCTGCTCACTACCAGTGTGCCAAAGACATGCTGAGAAGTATGAAGGAGGCTGGGGTCATCCGTGATAGTTGCAGCCCCTGGGCAGCCCCGCTAGTCCTAGTGAAGAAGAAAGACGGCACTATGAGGATGTGCGTGGACTATAGGAGAATTAACAACATCACACATAAGGATGCCTATCCACTGCCCAGAATTGAAGAGTCCTTGACTGCATTAAGATCTGCAAATTACTTCTCTACCCTTGACCTCACTAGTGGTTATTGGCAAGTGTCCGTTGCTGAGGAGGATCGCGAGAAGACCGCCTTTGCCACCCCGATGGGATTATGTGAATTTAACAGCATGCCATTCGGGCTGTGCAATGCACCTGGTACGTTTCAACGACTCATGGAGAGCTGTTTAGGCCATTGCAACTTCGAGACTGTCCTGCTGTACCTGGACGACGTAATTGTATATTCCAAGACCTATGAGGAGCATCTGGGACATCTGGCAGAAGTATTTGAAGCCCTTTCCAGGTACGGGATGAAACTAAAACCCTCCAAATGTCACCTGCTGAAGCCCAAAGTCCAATACCTGGGGCATGTGGTAAGTGCCGAAGGTGTGGCTCCGGACCCTGAGAAAATCACAGCTATCCAGAACTGGCCCAGGCCTCAGAACATCAAAGAGGTGCGCCAATTCCTGGGATTGATGGGGTACTACCGGAGGTTCGTGAAAGGCTATACCAAGATGGCATCCCCCTTACAAGATCTCCTAGTCGGACAAAGAAAGCACGGCAAGACTTCTGGCTCTCCATTCACATGGGGTGAGGAGCAGGAGAAGTCCTTCAAGTGGATGAAGTCAGCTTTGACAGGAGATGAGATTCTGGCATATCCTGACTATAACCTCCCATTTGTGCTGTACACTGATGCCAGCAACGTGGGGCTGGGAGCTGTTCTATCCCAGGTACAGGATGGCAAGGAAAAGGTGATTGCATACGCCAGCAGGAAACTCCGTCCAACAGAAAGAAATCCTGAGAACTATAGTTCTTTCAAGCTGGAGTTCTTAGCACTTGTTTGGGCAGTGACAGAGAAGTTTAAGCATTACCTGGCTTCTGCAAAATTCACCGTATATACAGACAATAACCCGTTGACACACCTGGACACGGCGAAGCTTGGAGCTTTGGAGCAGCGGTGGGTAGCACGACTGGCAAATTACGATTTCACTATAAAGTACAGGGCTGGTCGCAAGAACGCTAACGCTGATGCGTTGTCCAGGATGCCCCAGTTGTGTGATGATGGGAGGCATGAAGATGACCTGGAGGAGATTGAGATACCTGCTTTCCATCGCCCTACTGATAGAGTGAAACCCCGATATTATAGTGATCAGCAAGAGGCGACCTTCAACCCATTGCCCCACCATGGTTGGCAAGAAGCCCAAGATAATGACCCTGCAATCAGATTGATAAAGGCATTGATATCCGAGGCTGATTCACACCTTGAACCAGATGCTCCAGAAGAAGCTAAGAAATTGTGGAAAGAAAGAAGTCGTCTGTGTTTCCATGGAGGCAAGTTGTGCAGAAGTCTCATTAATCCAAAAACGCATGAGAGAATATGCCAGATAGTAATACCCACAGCATATGCACCAGTGGTGTTGGAGGCCTATCATGATAGAGCTGGGCACTTTGGTTGGAAGAAGTTGGAAATGTTGCTGAGAAGTCGCTTTTATTGGACTGGGATGAGAGATACCATAGAAGCTTGGTGCAGGAACTGTGGTCCATGTACATTAAGGAGAAAAGATAGCACCAGTCAGCGAGCGCCATTGCAACCAATAGTAACTACCCAGCCTCTAGAACTCGTTGCCTTAGACCACGTCAAGCTCACACCAAGCAGGAATGGGTACACCTATGCACTCACCATAGTAGATCACTATTCAAGATTCCTGGTGGTGGTACCTGTCAAAGATCTAACTGCCAGCACTGCGGCGAAGGCTTTCCAGGCACATTTCTGCAGACCCCACGGTTACCCAGATCACGTCCTAACAGATCAAGGTCCCGCTTTTGAAGCAGAAATCTTCCAGGAATTTTGTAAATTGTATGGGTGTAAGAAGATACGCACTGCCCCCTACCACGCACAAACAAATGGGATGTGTGAGAAGATGAACTATGTAGTCATCAACCTGCTGAAAACTCTACCCCTTGAGGAGCGGAACGAGTGGCCTGAAAAATTGCCAGATCTTGTGGACATGTACAATAGTATTCCTGTGAGTTCCACTAAATGCACACCCGCTTATCTCATGAGGGCTAGACCTGGGAGACTGCCAGTGGATCTGGAGATGGAAGTTGAGATGCCTGAAGTTTATTCCCCAAATGCAGATTGGGATACCAAGCGTAGAGCTCAATACAGGCAAATTCAAGAGTATGTCGAGGAGAATCTGGACCAAAGTAGGGAAAAGCAAGAAAGAAGCTTTAACAAGCAAGCCCAAGCCCCTCCATTTTCACCAGGAGAAGTGGTCTTAAAAAGAAAAAGAAAGATGCATAAACTGGACGACCAGTGGGAAAGAGAGCCATATGTGGTCCAGCCTTCCAATTTCAACAACCAGAAGACCTGTCTTGTCAGCAAGGACCAAGGAAGAACCACAGCTGTAATTTCCCGTGACCACTTGAAAAAGTGCCCTGAACCCCTGAACATCCAGAAGGAAGAACAGCCCCAACCTCAAGTGACTGAGAAAAAGAAGAGAGTGATCCACACCATCCTAGGTGACTTCCCGGAAGATTGGCCTATGTACAATGGAGCAGTGATTGTGCCTGTACTCACATTCCCGCAACCCGCGGAAGAACCAGAACCAAGGAGGCCTGAAATCATTGCACCTAGAGAAGTACCCATACCAGCACCACGAACACGTAGATTACCACCTACAACACCTAGCACCAGTAGTGGGGAACAGGTAGTAGCAAACACCACAGTACAAGGGTTAGAGGGAAGCCAGGAGCTGAGAAGGTCCACCCGTGTGAACTTTGGTCAGCCCCCACATAGGTTCAGAGATGAGGAATGGTAGCGGAACCCGGCTACTCTACCCTAATGTAAATAGTCTAAATATAGAGTAAATTTAAAAATGTTTAGTATTTTCCATGCTTTTAATTCTACTATTTTCCATGCTAAAGATAGTCATGTAAGACATGTTGATATAGAGTGTTGATAAGAAGAATGTTGATTTTATTTTAATTACCTGGATTCATGACCTGATTGACGACCAATGATAAGTTTTATTGAAAATGGACCTTTGGCTACAGGACTGGTGGTAGCCAGCACGAACTGGTGCTATTGTAAATGGTTATTTCCCATTCATAGCCACAAACTGCATCCCCACCTACAGGAGAAGACACAGGTGGAGGAGAGACCTGGGAGACATATGGCCCAGGTCTGGCCACCAACAGGAGCGGTGGCTTGCCTCCTTTTGGAACTTTGGGGGTGGGATGAAGGATTGGGAAAGCGAAACGTTGGGTTCAAGTGCCTCCCCTGCGTGGGATGGATAGATATGTTTTTCTTATTAAAATGTTCACTTTTTGCAGATAAAAATAAACACTCTGGGTGCACTGTAGCTCGGGGACGAGCTACGTTTAACCAAGGGGGAATGTGACGCCCCTGGACTAGTCCAGGGTGTCACAGGGAACTGCACTATTCTCTATCCTTGGTGCAGGGCCCACCCTCCTTGGTTCCGGGGTCCGCAACAGTGATTCTGTACTAACAGCACAAATCCTAGTCACCCAAACACTACACTTGTCAGGCACACCAGGGGCGTGGTTCCAGCTGGGAAAGGAACCGCCCACCTATGAGTCAGACAGGCTGGTGGGAGGAGTCAGTTAGACAGTTGGTAGTAACTGAAAAAGAGAGAGGACCTGGTGATTAAGAGCTCCCTGAGGAGCCACTGGCTGGGTCGCAGACAGTGGCCTGTACTTGACGGCTCAGAGATTAGCGGCGTCAGCACAGCGGAGGGATAGGACTTCCCACACAGAGCAGTCACAGAAAATCCCACGTGCCAGCTGCTACGAGCAGGTCCCAATTAAAAAGAGGGACGGGACCCGAAGGTTTCAAGCCAACGGGGCCAGGGACACACACAGTATACAGTGTATGGAGGAAGGCTCCAGTCCACCACAGAATCACTGAAAGGGACCACCGCACGTGCAGTCACCGAGTGCAGCAGTACCAAGAGACTTTGTTTACCTCAGAGTCTGTGTCCACTGAATGCGTCATCACACCTGAGTGAGTACCCTGGCTCCCCAGCGCCCTGCCGGCCCTATATCAATATAGGCTGTTCCTACCTATTCCCTACCCTGAGTCCCGGGGCCCCTACCTGCGGAGGGAATCACCACCAGGCTGCCCCAACACCATCAGCCCCGGCACTCCCATACAGCAGCGGCGGTATTCCTTATTACCGCACACCGCAGGTGGCGTCACAAATATTCTCCCCCGTAAAAAACCTTTTTGTTTTTCATCAAAGTGTCTGCCGAGCAGTCCGACTGCTGCTAGGGCGTCACACATAACATGTCCGTGTTTCTCTGGCATCACGCAGACACGATCCCGCTAAAGTCAATTGGTCCGTGCCTGCACGTACATGACACGCAGCATGTCTGTGTGCTGCCCGTGCCGTCCGTGTGCGTTTTTAATCGAAAAAACACCTACACATGTTACCATTCCTGCAGTTCAATTAGGTCCAATTAGACACACCAGTATCTGATGATGATGATTTTTCTACGTCATTTTTAAATTAATGAAAAATGGTTCATTTCAAACGGACAGCACACGAACATTACACGTACGTATGTCATGCATACACAGACATTCAACACTCACACACGGCGAGCATACGCCATCACACGGTTTTTACACGTACCGCAAAACGGACATGATAAATGGAACACGCACCCAAAAAACGGAACATGAGACACGTACGTTTTTTATACTGAAGTGTGGCAGAGGCCTAAAGAAGTAATTTTAAGTTGTCTCATGAGAAACTCAGTCCTTCCTTAAGTCCTAGTTGCTTGAGGTCGAACACTCCTACTTGAGTGAAATTCTGGTGAGTAGCTTCATTCTGCTACAACACATTAATGGTCTCTTAGGGGTGCTTCACACACAGCGAGCTCGCTGCCGAGATCGCTGCTGAGTCACGCTTTTTGTGACGCAGCAGTGACCTCATTAGCGATCTCGCTGTGTGTGACAATGAGCAGCGATCTGGCCCCTGCTGCGAGATCGCTGCTCGTTACACACAGCCCTGGTTCGTTTTCTTCAAAGCCGCTCTCCCGCTGTGACACACAGATCGCTGTGTGTGACAGCGAGAGAGCGACAAATGAAGCGAGCAGGGAGCAGGAGCCGGCGTCTGACAGCTGAGGTAAGCTGTATCCAAGATAAACATCGGGTAACCAAGGTGGTTACCCGATATTTACCTTAGTTACGAGCCTCTCCAGCTCTCACGCTGCCTGTGCTGCCGGCTCCGGCTCTCTGCACATGTAGCTGCTGTACACATCGGGTTAATTAACCCGATGTGTACAGCAGCTAGGAGAGCAAGGAGCCAGCGCTAAGCAGTGTGCGCGGCTCCCTGCTCTCTGAACATGTAGCTGCATTACACATCGGGTTAATTAACCCGATGTGTACTGTAGCTATGGTAGGAGAGCAAGGAGCCAGCGCTCAGTGTGCGCGGCTCCCTGCTCCCTGCACACACAGCTGTGCGCTGGTAACTAATGTAAACATCGGGTAACCATACCCGATGTTTACCTTAGTTACCAGTCTCCGCAGCTTCCAGACGGCAGCTCCGTGCAAGCGCAGCGTCGCTTGCACGTCGCTGCTGGCTGGGGGCTGTTCACTGGTCGCTGGTGAGATCTGCCTGTTTGACAGCTCACCAGCGACCATGTAGCGATGCAGCAGCGATCCTGACCAGGTCAGATCGCTGGTCGGATCGCTGCTGCATCGCTAAGTGTGAAGGTACCTTTAGTGCTTGTTCTAAGTTTACACTGTTATCATTATATTTATATAGAGAGATAACAATGACTTTGAACAAGCATATGGCTCAGGAAACTGATAGTCATGATTACAAGAAATGCTCTGAAAACTTCCAATGCTGTGTGCAAGGGAAACTGTGATTCTACAGAACTGATATGAAACCAGTTACGGGCTCAAAAGAAGGGTTTGGAGTCGAGCAGCTAACTGCTACATAGAATCAGTTAAATCCTATGTTGGATTGTAACTATTTTGCACACTTGGCCAGGTACTATTAACCCAGCTCCATGGAAACAAGATGTACACTATATTAGATAAAAGCTCTTACTGCAGGAGAATAGACAGATGCAATAGATCACATGCAGCGCTTCCAATCCATCCTGCCTTGATAAGTTCGGTATTGATAGATTATTTTAATAAAAAAATACATATGTGTGTATATAATAAAACAGTGCGTTTCGGCTCTATTCATAGAACCTTCTTCAGGATAAAAGACATAAAAAAATGAATAAAGTGCACCTCAGTGCTATACCAAATGCAGGAGAATGACAGAAAATAGCAAAACCAAGTCAATTGCAGCTTGCAGTATTTCATACTGTCTAACAAACTAAAGCAATTTAAAAATATGAAAATATCCATTTAAGTCTTACAAATTCAATTTGAAACCTTCAGAAATTCTTTTATGGGTTCTTATCATTGTGGGACATTTCTCTGGTTCTCCTAAATTGTTTGTCTATTATAAGGTTATGTGCGCACGTTGCGTAGTGTCCATGTTGAAAAATCTGCAGCGATTTGGCAGTGCATGTGCGCTTCAAATTGCTGCAGAAACACTGCATGATGGATGCACTGTGTCTGCAGAATAGATGCAGATTTCATGCGCTCTGGATGCTGCCCCTCTCATAGACAGAGTGGGAGCAGCATCCAAAGCGCACCAAATGAGTGACATGTTGCTTTTTTGAGCGCAGCGATTTGGATCAAAATTTCAGCATGCAAATCGCTGCGCTCTCAAATACAACGTGCGGATGGATTATACACAATCTTCATAGATTGTGCTGGGGATGCAGGACACATGCGTTTACGTTGCAGTGCAATATGCAGCGTAAACGCATGAAATTACGCAACGTGCGCACATAGGCTAACAAAGATTATAAATACCTATAATGTTTTATAAATGCTAAAATTCCCTTGCAGTATGGCTTACACTGGACAGACTAGATGACCTTTTACATTAAAGGCTGCTTTACACACAACGATATCGCTAGCAATCTCGTTAGCGATAAGACACGCCCAGATCGTTGTTACGATTTGCCGAGATCGCTCATAGGTCGTTTTGTAGCGGTCACACGCACCCATCTCACAAACGACGCTACATCGTTCAGCGATATATTGTCGCTGATGGCGGATGCACTAACAACGTTGTTCGTCGTTGGCAGGGTGTCAAACGTCGCAATATGTCTGCTGCGTTCCAAACGACGAACAATATTTTGAAACTGAATGATGTGTCAACGATCAATGATTTTTGCCTTATTTGCGAACTTTCGGAGTCGCACGTAGGTGTCACACGCAACGACGTCGCTAACGATGATGGAAGTGCGTCACGAAAACCGTGACCCCGACGACATATCAGATAAATCGTAACGTGTAAAGTGGCCTTAAGACTGAACTATCATCAGTCTACGATACATGGATATGCAGAAAAAAAAAAAAAACTGTCTCCAAATAATAGATCAAATTAAAAAGGGTGTCAAACCTAAATATAAGCAGAGTAGAAACAGGAGTAGCTAAAACTTTTTTTGAAAAAAGACATATTTCTGACCTTAGATGGTTGGTGCTTGAAGAGATCGAAGGTAATAGTTGTGATCTTGTAAAAATACGCTTACTTCAGAAAGAAGGTATTTTTAGTTTTTACCATGGATTTCCTTGTCCCAAAGAGACTTAATAAGCATCTATCATGGAAATTTTTTTTATCTGAATGATCGAAGTGATATACATTGTTTTATGATATTACTAGCTAATATGTATTACACCTATGTTAAAATTGTCATAAAATTGTTTTAAATATATCTTAATACTTCTGCTGAACTATTGCAATACTTATCTAGCATTTTGATTAGTGTTTTTCATCCACATGCATGCTTGTCAATGTGGAATATCGCCCAAAATGTAGCTTTACGCGCATTGGAATATGCTCCCCATGTGAATGTCACACTTTATGAAGATTCAAAAAAATTTCTATCTATATTCATCTAAAAAAAATACCTGGGCAATTGACTACTAACTATCCTAAAACTTTCATTATATGGTGAGCATACCTGTTACTAATGGTTTAGGAGGTATCTTATTAATGATTATAACACTGTTCGTGGAATCAATTGCAGTAAAATATTTTTAATACAAACTGATATATTTTTTTCTATGTCTTTTTTCATAACCTTCAGGAATTGAAGTATTTTATTCAGTACTTCCTACATTTGTTGCTCAATTGAAATGAGTCAGAAAATTCAAAGGCTAAGATGAAACCTTAAAGGGAACTTGTCACCAGATTTGGGGCCTATAAGCTGCGGCCACCACCAGTGAGGTCTTATATAAAGCATTCTTCTTATATATGGCTTCAGAAGAAGGAGAACATAGATGGCCGAAAGAGGAGACGCCGATCCTGGAGAACGAATACGCCCATTTGACCAGTGTGCACCTGAGTGATCTTCTAGGTGAGTATTATAAAGTGTTTTCTATGTTCTACACAGTGGCCTGGGCTCTTATATACAGTATTCTAACATGTTGTATATAAGAGCCCACTGGTGGTGGCTGCAGCTTGTAGGCTCCAAATCTGGTGACAGGTTCCCTTTAAACTTTTTATGATGTTCCTCAAACCATTCCTGAACATATTCTGTAGTGAATTATAATGCTAAAAAAGGTCTTAGTTGACATAAAGGGGTGTATTGCACTTTGATATTATTTCGGTAGGTGATTCATGTCAAAGTAATATACACGTGAATGCCAATTCCCAAGGTTTCTAAGCAGACCATTATCAAGGACTTCACACTGCCTTCTCTAGGCTTACCTTTTTCCCATAGTGATGTCATCTCTTCTCCAGGTAAGATACACAAACACTACCATCTATATGATGGAAAAGGAAATGTGATTCATCAGAACAGGTAGTCTAGTTAGGATACACAAAAGGCCATTGTAAGGTTTTGTGTCGCCCAGGGTTATTGGGTCCTGGGCGGTGTATAGCTGGGGAATGTCACTTTGGTGGCCGTTGCCCGGTCCTGTGCCTTGGGTGCTTTTTAAAAGGGGGGAATATTTACAGTGGATTTATATAATGTTCACATGTGACACAACTTGCAGTTTGCCGCTATGTGGATGGAGCCGCCGCTGCACAGTTTTCACTACTGGGGCTGGTGTTAGTGGCAGCCTGAATACTAGGCCCTCCACAAGCAAGGCCAGGCCCTAGAGGATAGGTGATGTAACGGGTGTTGAAAGAAGGTAGGCCACACGGGAGTTTCAGTGTAACTGGTTCTTTTTACTCACTGCAAGCTGGTAACTGGTCATCTGAGGCCAGTTGGTCTTAACCACAGGTCCCTGTAGTCCAAGTACCGGTTTAGTGACCTGGTGGCTTCTTTGCCTTGCATCTGTCTTTGGTTGGTGGTCCCCATGGTGTAGAGCAGCTGGGGGTCCCCTCCTGGTTGTCTTCTTCAGCAGTCCGTATGACGGTAGCGTGAACCCTGTGGGGTTGGAGTCTCTGGTCCTGTCCCCGGTTCTACCTTTGCTATTAAGTCCCAAACTTCAAGGTCAGTGAGGTACTTGATGGTTCCCTCAATGTGCAGATTTTATCAGGTCTGCCTGGAGCTTGCCTGACGAAACCGGAAGCGGTGAAACGCGCGTCGAGGTGGGAGTGGCTATACGAGCAGGTGCTGACCGTTAGACCCATGGCTGCAGGTAACTTACCAGAAAGTTCGGATTTATAATATGGGCAGAATAGATGATTGTTCAAGAGATTGCTGAATGGGTGTATATTCCTATTACCTATGGATGTACAAGTGTTGGTAATTTTCCAATACACTGTCAGTAACTCTACACCATCAGCACTCTTAGTGCTAATCACAGCCCGTATGAGATTTATAAGCTGGATATAGGCACTTAATTATTTACATCAGCCTTAATATATGTGGCTGCGGACTGCACTGGTCTCATATAGTCACTCTTAGTAGTGCGACTTTCCCTTTATTTCCTTATCTGTGTAGCCTCTATCTAAAATTATGTATTGTTACACTTTTTTATGTATGTTTTTGTAATATTTAATAAACTTAGCATGATTATATTCACATCTGCTTTGTGGACCTGATATTGTTGTTTATAGGATCTGCCTGGAGCTTTTGCCTGACCCAGGATTCTGTACCCCGTTGGTGCGTAGTTCCAGGAGTACTCCACCGTATTCCACTGGCAACTAACCACCTGGGCCCTCAGGTCACTGTTCAGTCATGTCAGTCTCTCTGCTCACTTTCACTGTCACCTCTCGACTCCTCACTCTCAACTCTCTAACTGTAAACTGTCTGCCCCTCCCATCTGGTTGTCTGGTGGACTGGATTGTGTCCACCTCTACGTGGCCATCCATTGATCCCACCTTAGCCTGGTACCATCTATGGGGGATGTTGGAGAAAAACAGGGATTATCTGGAGTGTTTGTGTGTTACCGGCACTGGTCTTCTGGGTCCCTTGGGGGTAGGCCCTGCATCCTGGTGGGGATGCAGTACCTTGTAGCTCCCTAATGGCTTCAGTGGCGCTACAGTTTTTACACCTCTCGACCTTAGCATTAATTTTTTTTCAGCAATTTGCACAACTGTAGCTCTTCTGTGGAAATGGACTATACGTTGCGATCTATATGTATAGAAAAGAGCTTTTTGTGACCACAAACCTGGTGCTAGTTCACTAATTGTTCTTCCTTCAACTAATTTTGGCAACTACTAATCACTGTAGACTTGCCCAGCCATCTAAATATCAGAATTTTCTGCCCGGATCGACTGATCAAAAGAATCGACTGTCCACTTTCTGCTGCATATTGCCCACCCACTGATATGCCAAGGTAATGAGAAAATCAATGTTATTCAATTCACCTGTCTGTGGTTTTAACCCTGCTTCAATCCACTATGGAAGTACTATGTAGCACAGGAAAAAAAACATTATAAAACTACAGATCCTCTTGGTTTTAGCAGGCATAGATGAGCTCTACCAGGTAGTTACTAATGTCAGTAGAATGGGCCATTTTTCCCTATAACTGGGGCTAATTAATCAGTTCCCCCTCGAAAAAATTTTTTAACACAATCACTAAAGATTCCACTTCCATTTTGGGGCATAAGATGTAATAAATATTTAAAATCCAGAGATAAAATAATGAAAAAAAAACCTTTTCTCATCTTCAAAACAAGAAAAACATGATCATTTAGTAAAAATATACATTTTATTGCATAGGTGAGCAATATTTTTCCATATACTGTAAGTACTCCAAAATAGTACAGAAAATACATCTATATAAAGTTTGTCTCCTGGTTTTCATGGAATTCCTTTGGAGAGTCAGATTTCTTTCCATTCTGAAACCATAGATAGTTATTTGGCCCATGGAAGGAAAATGAGACTTTGAGACCCCATGGGGACAGGGACTCAAATGAATTAATGCAATCATTGTGTATAATATTTTGGTGATATATAAGCAACACAAAGTTAAATGAGTAATGCTAATTAACAAACTCTTAGGGGTACTTTGCACGCTGCGACATTGCAGGCCGATGCTGTGATGCCGAGCGCGATAGTCCCCGCCCCCGTCGCAGCAGCGATATCCTTGTGATAGCTGCCGTAGCGAACATTATCGCTACGCCAGCTTCATATGGACTCACCTGTCCTGCGACCGTCGCTCTGGCCAGCGACCCGCCTCCTTGTTAAGGGGGCGGGTCGTGCGGCATCATAGTGACGTCACACGGCAGGTGGCCAATCGGAGCGGAGGGGCGGAGATGAGTGGGATGTAAACATCCCGCCCACCTCCTTCCTTCCGCATATCCTACGGAAGCCGCAGTGACGCCGGTAGGAGATGTTCCTCGCTCCTGCGGCTTCACACACAGCGATGTGTGCTGCTGCAGGAGCAAGGAACAACATCGAACCGTCATGCAGCGTAATCATGGATTATGCCGACGCTGCACCGATGATACGACGCTTTTGCGCTCGTTAATCGTATCATCGAGCCTTTACACACTACGATGTCGCATGCGATGCCGGAAGTGCGTCATTTTCAATTTGACCCCACAGACATCGCACCTGCGATGTCGTAGTGTGCAAAGCCCGCCTTAGATCTAGGGTCTTGCTAAACCTACAGTAAACGTGATGTTTTTAAAAAAAAAACAACTATACTTGCAACTCCTATGCTCTCATATTCTCATGCAGCTCCCAGCCTTTTTTTTATAGTTCTAGTTTAGTCTTCTCTTTACAGCAAAAAAGGGGGGGACCAGCACTGTCTATGAATGGCATGCAAAATAAAAAGTGTAATATTCCTTTTGCTGTACGGTTGTAAATTTAAAACTTTCTTGACTAAAAATTGCATTGTTAAAAAAAAAGGGTAATATTCACAAATTTATTCCTACTGTAACAATTCAATGAGATTTTCAGCAAACAATTGATCAATGATTTGAGCCCCCCTACCATGTCATGGCAAATCTCTATAGGGGGGTCCCTACTCAATATTATAAATTACTATTGTACCATACGGTCTCATATAATGAGCAGGACCATATTAAAACAATACATGCAGTGTCATTCCTTGCAGCATGGGAGCGGTTCAGACATGTCTCTGGTAGGTGGTGTTTCTTATATGGTCCTGCTCATTATATGAGACTGTATGGTACAATAGTAATTTATAATATAGAGTAGGGACCCCCCTATAGAGATTTGCCGTGACGTGGCAGGGGGGCTGAAATCATTGATCAATCGTTTGCTGAAAATCTCATTGAATTGTTACAGTAGGAATGAATTTGTGAATATTACACTTTTTATTGTTGCATGCCATTCATAGGCAGTGCTGGCTCCCCCTTCTTCTCTTTACAGGTCTTCGGTTATTTTTCACAGGTCAGGTCTTTTGCTTCTGGTGTTAAATAAACCTCTTGACACTATAACATCTTGGGGCAATGAATTCAGTTGCTTGAGTCCACGTCAGCACCAGACATGCTAAAGACAAGACTGGAAATGGAAAGCTGAAGACCAAAGACCTGTGAAGAGAAGATTGGACAAGAACCGTGAGAACCAGGCGGGGAGTTGCAATGGAAGGAGAGGACCACAGAGAGTCATTATTTTTTATATTTTGAATGCCTTTTTGGCTTTTTTGAGTCTAGCAAAATAGTAAATAAATTAAGAAATACCGTCTGGAACACCATTCTAAGTCTGAACTGGGTGCAAAAACTCTAAGAAAACTTCACTACATAGAGAGAAGGGCTGCACACCAGTGACAGTGCAAGAGGAGGACACACATTAGCTAGGGACCCCAATGTAAGAGATATTTCTTAATTGGTTTGTAGTCTTTCGTTTGTGAACCCGACCCCACCCACACCTCTTGCCAGTCCACATTATACGCATATATAGCCTGGGTCTCAGCTTCCCATACACGGTAAGTTTTTTTATCTGTATGAGAGGACACACATTAGCTAGGGACCCCAACGTAAGAGAATACCGTGACGAGGTGTTGTGGCTCTGATGCATTGATCAATTCAATAGCTAAATTTCTCTTTATTCTTAAGTTCATGGCAGTTATGCAGATTCCATTGTCATATTTTCATTCTTACATATAGCTATTGTATTTTTCATGCCAGTATTCATACAGCAGTTTCTGCTTTACATTTATTCCCCTTGCACTGTCACTGGTGTGCAGCCCTTCTCTCTATTTAGCAAAATAGTAAAAGCTCAACCAAGCCTGGATTCATACAAAGTGAATCTCCAAAAACATGAATACAGTCAAATCCAATTTTTTTGACAAGCACAAAATAAATTTAATTGAATTTGACTTTCTCATTACTAGTTTTGATACTTGTTGCTGTGGCACTGTGTCTTTGAAATGATGTAGCTTCACAATAAGCCTAGCTTATCAGTAGAGTTGCTATTGGGTTGCTTCCCCTGAACGTGCTGTGTTGTAGCAAAGGAGGTCACCATGCACTTCTACAGTTTATGAAGTAAGAACCCAGTTAACAGAGGTTGCCATGTTTTTCTCAAAGTGTGATCTAAGAACCTCATCTTCATTTTTATAAATAGTTGCTTTAGCAACCATTGATCCATGAATATAAAATGGATGTGCAGTCTGTGTATTTTTTTCTACAGTTGTTGCCTGAAAATATGCATTATATTACATCCATGAATATACTGCGGCTTATGTTTTGTTATGAACTGTAAATTCACATAAAAAAATAGAAGTATGAATTGTATGGAGAAAACAGCCATAACTAGAACATGCTGCATTAAAAATCTTAGTAACCCCAAAAACCCAACTAAATGCCACAACTCCAAAACCTGTGTTAAAATTTATTTTTTATAATATATTTCACTAAAGGTTTCTAAGAAATATTTGGCTGAAGGGTTTTAGTTTAGAAATAAATGTTAAAAAATGCACAAAACATGACAAAAAATGCCCCTAAATACATTGTGATACAGTCAGGGCCAGAAATATTTGGACAGTGACACAAGTTTTGTTATTTTAGCTGTTTACAAAAACATGTTCAGAAATACAATCTATATATATAATTGCCTTATTCTGTCTGTCTGTCTGTCTGTCTGTCTGTCTGTCTGTCTTGCTCCAAAATTGTGTCCTAAAATTGTATCCTTACGGTGACACAAAGCTGATTGGCCGCTGGGCTCGCCATGGCCCCGCCCCCCCGCACGGATTGGCCGCTC
This sequence comes from Anomaloglossus baeobatrachus, assembly GCF_048569485.1. Classification (NCBI taxonomy): domain Eukaryota; kingdom Metazoa; phylum Chordata; class Amphibia; order Anura; family Aromobatidae; genus Anomaloglossus; species Anomaloglossus baeobatrachus. The sequence continues at coordinate 157,073,774 of NC_134358.1, read as the reverse complement.
GCCCAGGCTGCACCCCCACATGGATTGGCTGGCCGCTCGCACAGGCTCCGCCCCCCCCACAGATTGGCCTCTCGCCCCAGCACCCTGCAGGCATTGGCAACTCGGCCCCGCCCCCCTCACGCAATGCACGCTAGCTCTGACCCCGCCCCCCACGCATTCCCCGAACCGACAAGGTCACTGAGCCACGACTACCAGGTGAGTACAGTACCCCTGGGAGCCCACATCAGCGTACGCCGCCAAACCAGCCGACACATACCCTCGCATTGCTGGGGCTGGCCGGCGTATGCTGGTGTGGGCTCCCATGCGAGCGGGGGACGAGATACGCTGGTAACCATGGTAGCATAGTTACCAGCGCATCAAGGTCCTGCAGCGGCGGAAAATACACACACACACACGCACATAACAGCACACACACACACATACACACACACACACATCAGATCACACTCACTCTCACACACATCACATCGCATCCACACACTCACTCTCACACACACATCACATCGCATCCACACACTCACAACATCCTGGGATATCGCTTGCTTCTCGGCGGCGATACTCTGCTGTGAGCTTCCAGGACCTGCCGGAGGATCACATGGCCAGAAGCATGTGGTATCTCCGGATGTTGTGAGTATAAGCGCGTACGTGCAATATCGTCAATGTGTGTGTGTGTGAGTGTATGCGATCGGGTGTGTGTGAGTGTATGCGATCGGGTGTGTGTGAGTGTATGCGATCGGGTGTGTGTGGGTGTGTGTGAGTGTATGCGATCGGATCTGTGAGTGTCGGCAGAGGAGCACGGCGTGCTGGAGGAGGCTGGGAGGAGAGAGGCTGATCCTGGGGAAGGCTGGGATGGGGAGGCTGAGAGAAGAGAGGCTGATGCTGGGGGAGGCTGAGGCTGGGGTAGGCTGGGAGGAGAGAGGCTGATGCTGGGGATAGAAAAGGCTGATGCTGGGAGAAGAGAGGCTGATGCTGGGGGAGGCTGAGGCTGGGGTAGGCTGGGAGGAGAGAGGCTGATGCTGGGAGGAGAGAGGCTGATGCTGGGGACAGAAAAGGCTGATGCTGGGAGGAGAGAGGCTGATGCTGGGATGAGACAGGCTGATGCTGGGGACAGAGAGGCTGATGCTGGGGACAGAGAGGCTGATGCTGGGGACAGAGAGGCTGATGCTGGGGACAGAGAGGCTGATGCTGGGAAGAGAGAGGCTGATGCTGCGGGTAGAGAGGCTGATGCTGCGGGTAGAGAGGCTGATGCTGCGGGTAGAGAGGCTGATGCTGGGAGGAGAGAGGCTGCTGCTGCGGGCAGAGAGGCTGATGCTGCGGGTAGAGAGGCTGATGCTGGTGCAGCATGGGGGATGGAGCACGATGGGGGATGCGCAGCATGGGGGATGGAGCACGTTTGGGAGTGCGCAGCATGGCGGATGGAGCACGTTTGGGAGTGCGCAGCATGGCGGATGGAGCACGTTTGGGAGTGCGCAGCATGGCAGATGGAGAATGTTTGGGAGTGCGCAGCATGGGAGATGGTGCACGATGGGCGGTGCGCAGCATAGGGGATGGAGCACGATGGGGAGTGCGCTGCATGGGGGATGGAGCACGATGGGGAGTGCGGAGTATGGCGGATGGAGCACGTTTGGGAGTGTGCAGCATGGCGGATGGAGCACAATTGGGAGTGCGCAGCATGGTAAATGGAGCACGTTTGGGAGTGCGCAGCATGGCGGATGGAGCACGTTTGGGAGTGCACAGCATGGGAGATGGAGCACGATGGGGGGTGCGCAGCATAGGGGATGGAGCACGATGGGGAGTGCGCTGCATGGGGGATGGAGCACGATGGGAAGTGCACACCTCCCCCCAACACACACACACGCGCGCGCACTGCACAACACACCACACACACACACTGGGAACCACAAACAACTGCCCTACACAGACACCCACACACACACAGACAACGCTGCACCCACACAACACCCAACACACAAACACCGCGGCACACACAAATATACGCACATACCGCACAACACACACATTGCACAAATCATACCTCCCCCCAAAACACACCACACACACACAAACCGCGCAACACACACACACACAACGCTACAGACACACAGCGCTCCACAAACAACGCAACACATGCAACACACATACAACACCGCTCTCACCCCCCGCCACACCCAGACAACACCCAGAACATGTACAGCGCCCTACACAAACACTTGGTAACTACACACAACAACATCTATATATATATATATATATATAACAAAAATCATACATGAACTACACAATACGTAAATTCTAGAATACCCGATGCGTAGAATCGGGCCACCTTCTAGTTATATATATAATATGGGCTGAAAGTGCACACTCACAGCAGCAATATGAGAGTTTTCACATCCAAATCGGAGAAAGGGTTTAGGAATCATAGCTCTGTAATGCATAGCCTCCTCTTTTTCAAGGGACCAAAAGTAATTGGACAAGGGACTCTAAGGGCTGCAATTAACTCTGAAGGCGTCTCCCTCGTTAACCTGTAATCAATGAAGTAGTTAAAAGGTCTGGGGTTTGATTACAGGTGTGTGGTTTTGCATTTGGAAGCTGTTGCTGTGACCAGACAACATGCGGTCTAAGGAACTCTCAATTGAGGTGAAGCAGAACATCCTGAGGCTGAAAAAAAAGAAAAAATCCATCAGAGAGATAGCAGACATGCTTGGAGTAGCAAAATCAACAGTCGGGTACATTCTGAGAAAAAAGGAATTGACTGGTGAGCTTGGGAACTCAAAAAGGCCTGGGCGTCCACGGATGACAACAGTGGTGGATGATCGCCGCATACTTTCTTTGGTGAAGAAGAACCCATTCACAACATCAACTGAAGTCCAGAACACTCTCAGTGAAGTAGGTGTATCTGTCTCTAAGTCAATAGTAAAGAGAAGACTCCATGAAAGTAAATACAAAGGGTTCACATCTAGATGCAAACCATTCATCAATTCCAAAAATAGACAGGCCAGAGTTAAATTTGCTGAAAAACAACTCATGAAGCCAGTTCAGTTCTGGAAAAGTATTCTATGGACAGATGAGACAAAGATCAACCTGTACCAGAATGATGGGAAGAAAAAAGTTTGGAGAAGAAAGGGAACGGCACATGATCCAAGGCACACCACATCCTCTGTAAAACATGATGGAGGCAACGTGATGGCATGGGCATGCATGGCTTTCAATGGCACTGGGTCACTTGTGTTTATTGGTGACATAACAGCAGACAAGAGTAGCCGGATGAATTCTGAAGTGTACCAGGATATACTTTCAGCCCAGATTCAGCCAAATGCCGCAAAGTTGATCGGACAGCGCTTCATAGTACAGATGGACAATGACCCCAAGCATACAGCCAAAGCTACCCAGGAGTTCATGAGTGCAAAAAAGTGGAACATTCTGCAATGGCCAAGTCAATCACCAGATCTTAACCCAATTGAGCATGCATTTCACTTGCTCAAATCCAGACTTAAGACGGAAAGACCCACAAACAAGCAAGACCTGAAGGCTGCGGCTGTAAAGGCCTGGCAAAGCATTAAGAAGGAGGAAACCCAGCATTTGGTGATGTCCATGGGTTCCAGACTTAAGGCAGTGATTGCCTCCAAAGGATTCGCAACAAAATATTGAAAATAAAAATATTTTGTTTGAGTTTGGTTTATTTGTCCAATTACTTTTGACCTCCTAAAATGTGGAGTGTTTGTAAAGAAATGTGTACAATTCCTACAATTTCTATCAGATATTTTTGTTCAAACCTTCAAATTAAACGTTACAATCTGCACTTGAATTCTGTTGTAGAGGTTTCATTTAAAATCCAATGTGGTGGCATGCAGAGCCCAACTCGCGAAAATTGTGTCACTGTCCAAATATTTCTGGACCTAACTGTATATGTGTGAAATGTGTCTTAATCCTGGATGATTTATTTATCCTGAATTTCTGTTAGGCCTAAAGTGGGCTTTACACGCTGCAACATCGCTAGCACCCGATAGCACCCGCCCCTGTCGTTGTAACGATATGTGGTGATAGCTGCCGTAGCGAACATTATCGCTACGGCAGCGTCACATGCACATACCTGGTCAGCGACGTCGCTGTGACCGTCGAACAATCCCTCCTACAAGGGGGAGGGGTGTTCGGCGTCATAGTGACATCACTGCAGTGTCACTAAGCGGCCGGCCAATAGAAGCGGAGGGGTGGAGATGAGCGGGACGTAACATCCCGCCCACCTGCTTCCTTCCTCATTGCCGGTGGAGGCAGGTAAGGAGATGTTCGTCGCTCCTGCGGTGTGATACATAGCAATGCGTGCTGCCGCAATAACGACAAACAACGTTGTACCTGCAGCAGCAACGATATTAAGGAAATGAGCAACGTGTCAACGATCACCGTTTTTGAACGATTTTGTGCTCGTTGATCGTCGCTCATTTGTGTTACACGCTCTGATGTCGGTAACAATGCCGGATGTGCGTCACTAACGACGTAACCCCGACGATATGTCGTTACCGATATCGCAGCGTGTAAAGCACTCTTTAACCCCTTCACGACCGCGGGCAGTAAAATTACGTCCTATTTTAACGTGACTTAACGACCAGGGACGTAATTTTACTGCCTAAACTTCATTTGATTGCCGTGGCCATAGCAACGGCTTTCAAATGATGTCCCCTGCTGTTTCTTACAGCAGGGGACCTTTGCTTGACCCCAGGGGGGGCGGCATCGCCACCCCCTATCGACGATCGATGTGATTGGCTGTTCAAATCTGAACCGCCAACCACATCGATCGCACTAATTTCGGCAAAAATAATGCCCGAATTAGTGCGATCCTGTGAGATCCAGCTATGAGATGCCGCAGCTGAAGCAGCATATCATAGGTGGACCTCAAACATGCCGCCCCCAGCCCCTGCAGCACTGATTGGAGCGATCGTGCTATGACGCGCAATCGCTCCAATCAGTGTGCAGTGGGGCGGTCTGATCTGCCGGTGGCCGCCCTCTCCAGGCCTGTGCTGGCCTGTGAGCCCTCCCCCAACATGTCTGCAGCGTGCAGTGGCTGGTACTTTTGGTACCACGCCACCGCTGCTGCTGCCGCCGCCGCCTCTGATGTCTCCGCCGCTCCTGCTCCAATGGTAAGTATTTCGCTCCCTGCGCGCTCCCGTGAAGTCCCCTGCGCGCTCCCGTGAAGGCCTCTGCCCGTGCCCCCCCCCCGATCTGCCCCCCTACGCCCCGATCTGCCCCCCGGCATCCCGATCTGCTACCACCGCTGCTGCTGAGGTCACCGCTGCTGCTGCAAATTGAGTACTGTGCTCACTTTGCAGCCCGTGCGCGCTCCCGTGGTGCCCCTGCGCGCTGCCGTGATAGCCCCTGCCGTGCCCCCCCCGCGATCTGCTCCCCCCAACCACCCCCCCCCGACATCCCGATCCGCTCCCCCCGCGATCTGACTGCCTCCCCCATTATTTCTATTCTGCTTCTGCAGCTCCCTCTCCGGTCTCCCCCTCTGCTCTCCCCCCTCCCCCTCTGCTCTCACCCCCCCCCCCTCTGCTCTCACCCCCCCCCCCTGCTCTCACCCCCCCCCTCTGCTCTCACCCCCCCCTCTCCCCCTCTGCTCTCCCCCGACGTCCTCTTACCTGTCTTCACCGGCCTGATCACATCTGCGTCCATCGCTGGGTCCTTCCTGGGCATTCTGCTGATCTGCCTGCTGCTCCTGTAAAGCTATCCATCTCTCTGCCATCTGTTCCTCTGCAGCTCTTCTGGTCAGTGATCCTCCTGCTAGTCCTCTGGGTACTGTGAGTATAACTTTTTTTTTTTTTTCCGTATCCCCTGTCCATTTTTACACCTCATCCGTCCGTGCGTCCCGCCAAGCGCTGATCAGGAATGCAGATAACGGATCGGCATCCCTGCTCAATTTTTGGCGTGACTTTTTTTTCCGTATCCCCGACGCTTTTTGTATCGCATCCGTCCGTGCGTCCCGCCAAGCGCTGATCAGGAATGCAGATAACGGATCGGCATCCCTGCTCAATTTTTGGCGTGACTTTTTTCCGTATCCCCGACGCTTTTTGTATCGCATCCGTCCGTGCGTCCCGCCAAGCGCTGATCAGGGATGCAGATAACGGATCGGCATCCCTGCTCAATTTTTGGCGTGACTTTTTTGCCGTATCCCCGACGCTTTTTGTATCGCATCCGTCCGTGCGTCCCGCCAAGCGCTGATCAGGGATGCACATAACGGATCGGCATCCATGGTCAGTTTTTGTCGTGACTTTTTTCCGTATTCACGACGCTTTTTGTATCGCATCCGTCCGTGCGTCCCGCCGAGCGCTGATTAGGGATGCAGATAACGGATCGGCATCCCTGCTCAATTTTTGGCGTGACTTTTTTTTTTTTACGTATCCCCCGACGCTTTTTTTTATCGCATCCGACCGTGCGTCCTGCAGCGGCCGATCAGTGCACTGCGTCTGTGCGTTTGAAAAGTCAAATGGCGCTCCTTCTCTTCTGAGCCCCGCCATGCGCTCAAACAATTACTTTCCACCACATATGAGGTATCTGCCTACTCAGGAGAAATTGCACAATACGTTTTATGGTGCATTTTTTCCTGTTACCGTTGTGAAAAAAAAAGCTACCTAGTTGAAGCAACCGTTTTGTGGTAAAAAAAAAATTTTTTCTTTTCACGGCTCAACGCTATAAACTTCTGTGAAGCCCCCAGGTGTTCAAAGTGCTCACCAAACATCTAGAAAAATTATTTGAGGGCTCTAGTTTCCAAAATGGTGTCACTTGTGGGGGAGCTCCACTGTTTAGGCACCATAGGGGGTCTCCAAACGTGACATGGCGTCCGCTAATGATTCCAACCAATTTTGCTGTCAAATGGCGCTCCTTCTCTTCTGAGCCCCGCCATGCACCCAAACAATTACTTTCCACCACATATGAGGTATCTGCGTACTCAGGAGAAATTGCACAATACGTTTTATGGTGCATTTTTTCCTGTTACCCTTGTGAAAAAAAAAGCTACCTAGTTGAAGCAACCGTTTTGTGGTAAAAAAATTTTTTTTTCTTTTCACGGCTCAACGCTATAAACTTCTGTGAAGCCCCCAGGTGTTCAAAGTGCTCACCAAACATCTAGAAAAATTATTTGAGGGCTCTAGTTTCCAAAATGGTGTCACTTGTGGGGGAGCTCTACTGTTTAGGCACCATAGGGGGTCTCCAAACGTGACATGGCGTCCGCTAATGATTCCAACCAATTTTGCTGTCAAATGGCGCTCCTTCTCTTCTGAGCCCCGCCATGCACCCAAACAATTACTTTCCACCACATATGAGGTATCTGCGTACTCAGGAGAAAATGCACAATACATTTTATGGTGCATTTTTTCCTGATAGCCTTGTGAAAAAAAAAGCTACCTAGTTGAAGCAACCGTTTTGTGGTAAAAAAAAATGTTTTTCTTTTCACGGCTCAACGCTATAAACTTCTGTGAAGCCCCCAGGTGTTCAAAGTGCTCACCAAACATCTAGAACAATTATTTGAGGGCTCTAGTTTCCAAAATGGGGTCACTTGTGGGGGAGCTCCATTGTTTAGGCACCTCAGGGGGTCTTCAAACCCGACATGGCGTCCGCTAACAGGTGCAGCTAATTTTGCACTCAAAAATTCAAATGGCGCTCCTTGCATTCCGAGCACTGCTGTGTGTCCAAACATTTGATTTCCACCACATATGAGGTATCTGGGTACTCAGGAGAAAATGCACAATACATTTTATGGTGCATTTTTTCCTGTTACCCTTGTGAAAAAAAAAGCTACCTAGTTGAAGCAACCGTTTTGTGGTAAAAAAAATTTTTTTCTTTTCACGGCTCAACGCTATAAACTTTTGTGAAGCCCCCAGGGGTTCAAAGTGCTCACTAAACATCTAGAAAAATTATTTGAGGCCTCTAGTTTCCAAAATGGGGTCACTTGTGGGGGAGCTCCATTGTTTAGGCACCTCAGGGGGTGTTCAAACCCGACATGGCGTCCGCTAACAGGTGCAGCTAATTTTGCACTCAAAAATTCAAATGGCGCTCCTTGCCTTCCGAGCACTGCTGTGTGTCCAAACATTTGATTTCCATCACATATGAGGTATCTGCGTACTCAGGAGAAAATGCACAATACATTTTATGGTGCATTTTTTCCTGTTACCCTTGTGAAAAAAAAAGCTACCTAGTTGAAGCAACTGTTTTGTGGTAAAAAATTTTTTTTTTCTTTTCACGGCTCAACGCTATAAACTTTTGTGAAGCCCCCAGGGGTTCAAAGTGCTCACCAAACATCTAGAAAAATTATTTGAGGCCTCTAGTTTCCAAAATGGGGTCACTTGTGGGGGAGCTCCATTGTTTAGGCACCTCAGGGGGTCTTCAAACCCGACATGGCATCCGCTAATGAGTGCAGCTAATTTTGCGTTCAAAAATTCAAATGGCGCTCCTTCCCTTCCGAGCTCTGCTGTGCGCCCAAACAATTGATTTTTACCACATATGGGGTATCAGCGTACTCAGGAGAACATGCACAATAAATTGTATTGTGTGCTTTCTCTTTTCTCCTTTGTAAAAATGAAAATTTTATGGCTAAAGTAACATTTTTGTGTTAAAAAGTAAAATTTTCATTTTTTCCTTCCACATTGCTTTGGTTCCTGTGAAGCACCTAAAGGGTTAATAAACTTATTGGATGTGGTTTTGAGCAGTGTGAGGGGTGTAGTTTTTAGAATGGGGTCACTTTTGGGTATTTTCTGTCACCTAGGCCTCTCAAAGTCACCTCAAATGTAATGTGGTCCCTAAAAAAATTATTTTGTAAATTTTGTTGGAAAAATGAGAATTTGCTGATGACCTTTGACCCCTTCTAACTTCCTAACGGAAAAAAAATTTGTTTCGAAAATTGCGCTTATGTAAAGTAGACAAGTGGGAAATGTTATTTAGTAACTATTTTGTGTGACATATCTCTCAGATTTATGGGCATAAATTTTCAAAGTTTGAAATTTGCGAAATTTTCAAAATTTTCGCCAAATTTCCTAAATTTTCACAAATAAACGCAAAACATATCGGCCTAAATTTACCACTGACATGAAGTACAATATGTCACGAAAAAACAATCTCAGAATCGCCAGGATCCGTTGAAGCGTTCCAGAGTTATAACCTGTCAAAGTGACACTGGTCAGAATTGCAAAAAATGGCCCGGTCATTAGGGTGTTTTAGTGGCCGGGGGTGAAGGGGTTAAAGCCCGCGGTCAGTGTTCACAGTGTTTTGGATGTAGCATGCTTCAGCTGTGTCCAAAATGCTGCATTGTACAGTACAAACACAGTGGATGGGATTTCTAGAAATTCCGTGCCCACTGTGTGTGTGCAGCCCGCAGCGAAAACTGACCTGCAGTGCGGCTTTCTGAGCCGCAAGAACTTCAATTCTTTGCTGTGGAGTCACAAACGTCCTCCGTAGGGAGAACACAAGCGAGAGACCGCAGTGCCCCGAACCCTGATTATGGGCATGGGCAGTTGCGTTCTCCTGCGTTCTTCCATGGAGGAGACTCGCGGCCCCGCAGGTCAGGATCCGTCACGTTCAGGATGCAGTGGGCCCTGATCGTGGGCACATACCCTACGTTTGATGCGTTCTGCCTATTCTCATGTTTTCCTTAGTGCTATTATATCTTTCCTTAGTTTTCTGGCTGTTTCAGGTGTCTCTCTACATGACTGAATTTGTATCTCTAATATTTGCTTTTCTTTATTCTTAAGACTTTCTTTTCATTTTATTATTTCAAAATGAATAACGTGAAAAGATTATTAGATTTGATTCCACTTTTTATTAATAATGTTCACCAGAAATACACAATTATGTAATGCTGTATGTGCTTATGCCACTATAGGAATTGTCTTCTTTCTGTCAAATAATGTGATCAATGTAATTTTGTACAAAAATCAATAACAGTATTAAAATTCTAGGCTGTAAATCTTGGTATAAAGTTTGCTTTTAGTTTTACTATTCTTTATTGCTTTTTAGAAGTCCTTGTACACACTCTTCTCCAATTACATTTGCTAAAGGCAGGTATAATCACATTTATCTGGCTGTGCAGCCAAAAAGTCAAGTCAATTTCTGCTCCATTGCAATTGCAGCCTGTTATCAAGTCCACAAGATGAGCATATGAACAGGCACGTAAGAATTTCCTTGTGTTTCTGGACTCATCCTCTGTCATACCAAATGAATCCAATAATGATGTTGTCTTCATCTTTGTCATTAACTCCATCTTTCCAATGTTAATAACATTCTCTGTACTTGTAAACATGTAAAATCCAGCAATTATTCTTATTCTTCTCTTAAACTTTCTGAGTTTAAAAGTAGTTTCTGACATCTTTTCATATGCAAACTGCAAAAATCTTACATACTTTAGAGGGAATCTGTCACCAGGTTTTTGCTCCCCCATGTGAGAGCTGCATAATTTGGAGACAGAGACCCTGATTCCAGTGGTGTGTCACTTACTGTCATTTTGATAAATTCAGTGTTTTCTCTGCTACAGATCTAGCAGTTATACAGAGCTCATGAATATGCTGGACTACCTGGCAGCACACCAAGTAGTCCTCTACTGATAATCTACTGCTAAGTAAACAGTGATTTTATCAAAACTACACTAAGCAGCCCAGTAAGTGAAACATCGCTGGAATCAGGATCTCTGCCCCTATGTTATGCTGCTCTCAGATTAGGTCGCAAAAACCTGGTGACAGATACCATCTAATTTCTTAACTACACTAATAGTCTGATAATACTCATGGCAGAGCTTCTGTGCAAGCAATTGCCTTCTGAAGCTGAGTAGGCTAATTGGTCAGAACTAGAGTTGAGCGATGTTCGATTCAAACGGTTCGCCAATTTCAAATTCGAGTGATTTTGGGCGGTGTTCGAGTCGTTCGACGAACTCGAATGATTTGCTTCAAGTTTGGTAGTTTGAGTTACGTTCGATAACGGTTCGATCTCCAAAAAGCGTAGCTAGTTACTAGCTGGCTTTTCACTGTAATACTGTGAGTCACTGTGAATCATGATATTTTCAAAATTCAGCATATAGTGTGCGGGGGGGGACAGGGTTTAGATCAGTGCTGTTGAGTGGGGCTGGCAAGGCTGTCAGCCAATCACAGACACACACACAGCAAAGTGGATTTTTTCCAAACAAGCAAGGGCATGTGTCATAGGCTGTGCATGTCACATGTCTTTGCCCTATAAGAAACAGCCATTTTCCCCATCGCTGCCATTATCTCTCTGCTGTGGGTGTGTGACAGTCACCGCTCCCACTGCTGCTGTTGTCGTGTGCGCTATAGACAGACAGTGCAATCTACACATCGCTTTAGGGATTAGGGACTACTTGTAATTTCAGCCCTTTTTAGGGCTACATTACAACCATTCATAGCCATTGTTGCTAGGCAGGTCTGTGCCAGCGCTGTGCAGGGGTTTATATCACAGTGTCTGGCTACATCAGCTCAGGCACTTTAGGGATATTACGTGAGGGTTCCTCTGCTGACAATTTTACTTGGAAAAAGTGCAGGCAGTTTTAGGGGCATACTTTCATTATCTGGGATACTACGTTAGGGTTCCTCTGCTGACAATTTTGCTATACTACCTCTGCATTGTACAGCATCTGTCCATTTTTGCTACGCAATTTTACTTGGAAAAAGTGCAGGCAGTTTTAGGGGCATACTTTCATTATCTGGGATACTACGTTAGGGTTCCTCTGCTGACAATTTTGCTATACCACCTCTGCATTGTACACCACATATCCATTTTTTCTGCGCCATTTTACTTGCCAAAAGTGCTGACACTAAAATTGTCTGGGATACTAACTTATGCGGGCTTCACACGGTACAATCTATTGTGCGATTGCACGAGCGATCGTACCCGCCCCCATCGTTTGTGCATCACGGGCAATTAGTTGCCCGTGGCGCACAAAGTCTTTAAACCCCCGTCACACGTACTTACCTGCTGAACAAACACGCTGTGGGCGGCGAACATCCACTTCCTGAAGGGGGAGGGACGTTCGGCGTCACAGCGACGTCACACAGCGGTCAGCCAATAGAAGCGGAGGGGCGGAGATGAGCGGAGCGTAAACATCCCGCCCACCTCCTTCCTTCCGTATTGCCGGCGGAAGCCTCGGGACACAGGTAAGCTGTGTTCATCGTTCCCGGGGTGTCACACGGAGCGATGTGTGCTGCCCCGGGTACGATGAACAACCGGCGCCATTAAAAATAAACAATTTTTTAAAAATAAGCAATGAGTACACGACCCACGATTTGTGAGCGATTCTGTGTCGCTCGGAAGTGTCACACGAAACGACGTCGCATGCGATGCCAGATGTGCGTCATGAAAACCGTGACCCTGACGATGCATGGCGCGATAGCTCGTCTCGTGTGACACCTGCATTAGGGTTCCTCTGCTGTCAAGCAACGTACACCAACTGTGCATTCTACACACCTGTCCATTTTTACTACGCAATTTTACTTGCCAAAAGTGCTGACACTTTTAGGGGCGTACTAAAATTGTCTGGGATACTAACTTAGGGTTCCTCTGCTGTCAAGCAAGGTACACCAACTGTGCATTCTACACACCTGTCCATTTTTGCTACGCAATTTTACTTGCCAATGGAGACAATGAGGAACATACTGATGATGATGAGACTCAGATACATGATTGGATTGACAACTATTCAGTCAGGGCAGGAAGAGGTAAGGTCTGAGGACGAGGGGAGTGCAAACACACAGGTTGATGATGAGGTTGTAGATCCCACTTACTATCAACCCACACTCAGGCACTCGAGGAGGTCAGCAGAGGCAGTGGAGGAGGATGCGACTGATGACGAGGTTTGCTTGCACCTTCCTGGACACAGACGGAGTACTGGAAGCATGTCAACAACTGCATCCACAGCCACAACTCTGCCTCTGAGCACAAGTCAGGGAGGCTCTGCAGGTCGCATGGGCTCTAAGCCTTGCCTAGCCTGGTCCTTTTTTGACATCGCGAAGGATCTCCCAACTCATGACATCTGTAAGATTTGTCGCCAATCTATAAGTAGAGGCCAAAACCTCACTAGTTTGACTACTTTGTCCATGAACCGTCACATGGATAACAAGCATAAGTCCCAGTGGGAAGCTCACTGTGCTACAATGCAGCCTAGAGGAGTGGGCCAACCACCGTCTGCCCCTTCAAGTGCATCCGCGTGCTCTTCATCCTCTATGACTCTGGGGACAGCAGTCACACATGCTTTGCGACGCAGAACTTCCACCTCTTTAACCGCAACAGGCAGTTTGATTGCCATGTCGTCAGTTGTTTTGGAAGGGGAAACCAGTGCTGGTGTAGAGTTCTCTCAGACATCGAGAGCACCATCTTTGGATGAAGGCAAAATTATGTCTACGCCTGCACTTTCCTCACGGATGAGCAGTTTTCATGGGACACCCTACTCAACACCATCTCAGCACAGCAGCCAGCCATCGGTCCCTCAGATGTGGACAAATAAAAGACCATTTCCTCCTAGCCATGACAAAGCTAAGAGGTTGACTTATACCCTCTGCAAGCTGTTGGCTACAGAAATACTGCCTTTCCACCTGGTGGACAAAGAGGATTTTTGAGACCTTATGTGCGTCGCAGTGCCTCAGTACCAGATGCCTAGTCGCCACTACTTCTCCAAGAAAGGTGTGCCTGCGCTACACCAGCATGTCACACACAACATCACCGATTCCTTGAGAAACTTTGTGTATGACAGGGTGCATTTCACCACCAATACTTGGACCAGTAAGCATGGGCAGGGGCATTATATGTCGTTGACTGGGCACTGGGTAGCTATGGTGAGAGATGGAGAAGGTTCTGCTGTACAAGTTTTGCCGTCCCCACGAGTTGTTCGTCAATCCTCTATATGTAGAAGTTCCTCCACTGCTTCTGCCTCCTCAACCTCGTCTGGGTCCTCCACCTCTGCCCAAAGCTTGTCTGGTCAAGCCACCTGCATTGTAACTGCGCACAAGGAATCCCGCACACCTCCTTACTATAATGGCAGCAGAGCTCAACGGCATCAGGCGGTCTTTACGTTGAAATGTCTGGGAAATAAGAATCACACAGCTGCCCAGTTGTGGTGAGCTCTGGAGACCGAGTTTCGTCAATGGTTGTCTCCACTCAACCTGCAGCCAGGGAAGGCCGTGTGCGACAATGCTGCAAACCTGGGTGCGGCCCTTCGCCGGGGCAAGGTGACACACGTGCCTTGTATGGCTCACGTGTTGAACCTTGTTGTCCAGCAATTTTTAACCCACTATCCCGGCCTAGGTGGGCTTCTGCAAAGGGCACGGTCACTATCTGCTCACTTCCGCCATTCAAACGGCACAGCTAACCGACTTGCATCGCTACAGAAGTCTTTCGGCCTACCGGTTCACCGCCTGAAATGTGATGTGCCGACATGCTGGAATTCGACTCTCCACATGTTGCAGCAACTGTGGCAGCACCGCAGAGCCCTGGTGCAATATGTTATGACGTATAGCCTGGGCAAGCAAGATGCAGAGATGGGGCAGATCGTGCTGATGGAGTGGTGTCAGATCAAGGACCTATGCACCCTTCTGCACAGTTTCGACATGGTGACGAAGATGTTTAGCGCTGACAATGCCATTATCAGCATGACAATTCCAGTCATTTACATGCTGGAGCACACTCTAAACACTATTCGGAGTCAGGTGGTTGGACAAGAGGAAGGGGAGGAAGTACAAGAGGATTCTTATGCAGATTGGATACCAATATCTACAAGGTCCAGACGTTCAGCATCACCAAGGCAGCAGGCATGGGACGGTGGGGGAGAGGGATTAACAAGGGCGCATGGTAGCAGCCAAACTGTTGAGGAAGGTGCAGGAGCCCAGGAAGAAATGGAGGACGAACTGGCGATGGGCATGGAAGACTCAGCAGATGAGGGAGACCTCGATCAAATTTCGGTTGTTCGAGGTTGGGGGGAGAGATCAGAGGAAGGAAGCACGGTTATCACCTTGCCGCCACAAACACAGCAAGGACTTGGTCCCCATGGATGCGCAAGACACATGTGGGCCTTCTTGCTGCACTACCTACAACATGACCCTCGGATTGTCCGAATTAGAAGTAATACTGACTACTGGGTTGCCACACTCTTATATCCCCGGTACAAGTCAAAATTTGCCGAAAAAATTCCAGCCATAGAAAGGGACGCATGTATGCAGGAGTATCAGCAGAAGCTGTTATGCAATCTTAGCTTTTCTTTTCCACTAATCACCAGTGGTGCACAGAGTGAATCTCACAGTTGTAACTTGCCAACCATGGGACTGTCGAGTCATCATCACTCAAACCGTACCAGCAAGATCGTATCTGGTTGAGCAATTTTTGGAATTGTTTCATGATTTTTTTAGACCATCCTTTGCAGGGCCACAAGAGACAAGAAGTCTGACACATAGTCAACGGTTGGAGAGGATGATACAGGAGTATCTCCAAGTGAATATGGATGCCATGACTATGCAACTGGAGAAGCCTTACTCATTTTAGGCTTCCAATCTTGAGAAAAACCCTGAGCTTGCCACTTCGCCTTGGAGATTTTGTCGTGTCCCGCAGCCAGCGTTCTCTCGGAACGTGTCTTCAGTAGAGTTGAGCGCGGTTCGCGGTTCGAGGTTCTCCAGTTCTAGGCTCGAGTGATTTTGGGGCCTGTTCTAGATCGAACTAGAACTCGAGCTTTTTGCAAAAGCTCGATAGTTCTAGAAACGTTCGAGAACGGTTCTAGCAGCAAAAAAACAGCTAATTCCTAGCTGGCTTTCCGCTGTAATAGTGTAAGTCACTCTGTGACTCACACTATTATGAAATTTCAGTGTATAGTGTGCGGGAACAGCGCCTTCAGATCACTGCTGTATGGATAATGGCGATCGCCATTTTTTTAAAAAAATTTTCTTGTCTTCCTTCCCTAAGCGCGCGCGTGTAGTGGGGAGGGCCAGCATATCAGCCAATCCCAGACACACACACAGCTAAGTGGACTTTTAGCCAGAGAAGCAACGGCATGTGTGACAGGATGTCCATGTCACATGTCCCTGCATTATAAAAACGAATATCTGCCCGTCCGGACGCCATTATATCTTCTGCGTCCTTGGTGTCAGACATCACTGGCGCAGCTCCGTCCTTTGTCCTATCGCCGATACTGCTGTATGCGCTCCATACACAGCGCTGGACAGCTTAGGGATAGCACTTTCTATCAGTCCTTTTAAGGGCTCGTACCGGCAGGGTCAGAGCCATAGGTGACAGGTCCTGAAAACAGAGACAGCGTCTGTGTAGCTAAGGTCAGGGATTTCCTCGCTGCATTTGCCCATTAGGAGGGAATAGAAAGGCAGGCTTCCTTTCCTCTACCCAGAGCCCCACAATTTTGGCACTGTACCCTCCTGTCCTCTGCACACTCCAACTCATTATAACTAAGCCATTATACTAGCAAACACTGAGTGTACCTAGTGGCATCCTAAACGTGGCTATTGGACTTCTGTATAGTCCCAGTAGTGCACAGATATTTGCAGCACGTCTGCCTGCATTGCACACTCAAACTGATAGTTACTAAGCCATTATACTAGCAAACACTGAGTGAACTTAGTGTCATCCTAAACGTGGCTGTTGGACTTCTGTATAGTCCCAGTAGTGCACAGATATTTGCAGCACGTCTGCCTGCATTGCACACTCAAACTGACAGTTACTAAGCCATTATACTAGCAAACACTGAGTGTACCTAGTGGCATCCTAAACGTGGCTGTTGGACTTCTGTATAGTCCCAGTAGTGCACAGATATTTGCAGCACGTCTGCCTGCATTGCACACTCAAACTGATAGTTACTAAGCCATTATACTAGCAAACACTGAGTGAACTTAGTGTCATCCTAAACGTGGCTGTTGGACTTCTGTATAGTCCCAGTAGTGCACAGATATTTGAAGCACGTCTGCCTGCATTGCACACTCAAACTGATAGTTACTAAGCCATTATACTAGCAATTTATGCTGCCAGTTTAAGGGCCGTAGTTGCATTGTCAGGGATATTTATTCTTTATTATTCTGCTGTTAATAAAGCTAGACCACCGCTGTAATCTACACCACCTCTCAATTTTTACTACCACATTTTCAGTGCACAATCTTGTCGCAATCAACATGAGTGGCAAAATGACAGATGCTGGTGGAAAGGGGAAGAGGCGTGGTGGAAAAGTAAAAAAAGGGTTTGTCCGTGGGGAAGGTGGCAAAGCTCCATTATCATCTGCTGAAGATAGACCATCTACCAGCAAAAGTAAGATGTCTACTACTTACCGTGGACAATCCGATGTGCTCCCTTTTTTACGGACACGAACAACAGGAACAAAGGTAGATGATGGCCAAAAAAGGAAAATGCTTGAATGGATCTCAAGTGGTCCAACAAGTGCCCTCTCAGCCACCTCAACTACCGCATCCAAAAAACACAAGTCCTCTGAGTTGTCATCCCAATCAAACTTGCTTTCTCCCAGCTCTGAAGTCTCCATCAGCCCTGCACAGTATGGTGGAACTGAGATGGCTGAGTCTGCAGAGCTGTTTAGTCACACTATAGCCTGGGAATCAGAGGTCTGCTCCCAAGCTACAGTGAGTACAGACCAGGAAATGGTCTGCAGTGATGCCCAGAACCTTTGTGACTCTGATTCAGGCCGTGAGGACCAAGTTTCTGAGCATAATGTTGACCCTTTGTCACAAACTGTAACACCTGTGGTTATAGACAATGAGGAACATACTGATGAAGATGAGACGCAGATACCCGATTGGGATGACAACTTAAATATTCGGTCAGGGCAAGAAGAGGCTCGGTCTGAGGGGAGGGGAGTGCAAACACAACAATTGATGATGAAGTTCTAGATCCCACCTACTGTCAACCCACAGTCAGGCACTCGAGGAGGTCAACAGAGGTGGTGGAGAAGGATGCAACTGATGACGAAGTTACCTTGCGACTTCCTGGACAGAGTCGGAGTACTGGTAGCACGTCTACAACTGCATCCTCAGCCACCACTCTGCCTCTGAGCACTAGTCGGGGTGGATCAACAGGTCGCATGCCCTCTAAGCCTTGCCTAGCCTGGTCCTTTTTTGACATAGCAAAATATCGCCCAAATTATGTGATCTGTAAAATTTGTCATGGTTCTCTTAGTAGAGGTCAAAACCTCAGCAGTTTGACAACTTCTTCCATGAATCGTCACATGAATAAATATCATATGTCCCGGTGGGAAGCTCACCGTGCTGCAATGCGGCCTAGCGGAGCGAACCATCCACTGCCTGCCCCTTCCAGTGCATCCGCGCGCTCTTCATCTTCTAGGACTGTGGGGACAGCTGTCACACCTGTTTTTCCACGCACAACTTCCACCACTGTAACCGCAACAGGCACTTTGCTTGGTAGGTCGTCAGTTGGTTTGGAAGGGGAAACAAGTGAGTGTGTACAGCTCTCTCAGACATCGATAGCACCAACGTTGGATGAAGGCAACATCATGTCTCCGCCTGCACTTTCCTCACAAACCTGCATTTTTCCAGGGACACCCTACTCAACACCGTCTACACACAGCAGCCAGATCTCTGTCCCTCAGATGTGGTCAAATAAAAGGCCATTTCCTGCGACCCATGACAAAGCTAAGAGGTTGACTCTATCCCTCTGTAAGCTCTTGGCTACCGAAATGCTGCCTTTCCGCCTAGTGGACAAACAGGATTTTAGAGACCTTATGTCTGTCGCTCTGCCCCAGTACCAGATGCCTAGTCGCCACTACTTCTCTAAGGAAGGTGTGCCCGCGCTACACCAGCATGTCGCACAAAACATCACCGCTTCCTTGAGAAACTCTATGTGTGAACGGGTGCATTTCACCACCGATACTTGGACCAGTAAGCATGGACAGGGACGTTACATGTCGCTGACTGGGCACTGGGTAACTATGGTGATAGATGGTGAAGGGTCTGCTGCACAAGTCTTGCCGTCCCCACGACTTGTGTGTCAATCCTCTGTCTGTCCAAGTTCCGCCACTGCTTCTGCCTCCTCCACCTCATCTGGGTCCTCCACCTCTGCCCCAAGCCTGCCTGGTCAGGCCACCAGCGTTCTCACTGCGCAGAAGGAATCACGCACCCCTCATTACTATGCTGGCAGCAGAGCGCAACGGCATCAGGCGGTCTTTAGCTTGACATGTCTTGGGAATAAGAGTCACACAGCTGAGGAGTTGTGGTCAGCTCTGCGGTCCGAGTTTAATAAATGGTTGTCTCCACTCAACCTGCAGCCTGGTAAGGCCGTGTGCGACAATGCTGCAAACGTGGGTGCGGCCCTTCGCCTGGGCAAGGGGACACACGTACCTTGTATGGCTCACGTGTTGAACCTTGTCGTCCAGCAATTTTTAACACACTATCCCGGCCTAGATGGCCTTCTGACCAGGGCACGAAAACTGTCTGCTCACTTCCGCCGTTCAAGGTCCGCAGCTGAGCGACTTGCATCACTCCAGAAGTCTTTCGGCCTGCCGGTTCATCGCCTGAAATGCGATGTGGCGACACGCTGGAATTCGACTCTCCACATGTTACAGCGACTGTGGCAGCACCGCCGAGCCCTGGTGCAATACGTCATGACGTATAGCCTGGGCCAATGAGATGCAGAGGTGGGGCAGATCACCCTGATGGAGTGGTCTCAGATCAAGAACCTATGCACCCTTCTGCACAGTTTCGACATGGCGACGAATATGTTTAGCGCTGACAATGCTATTATCAGCATGACAATTCCAGTCATTTACATGCTGGAGCACACGCTAAACACTATTCGGAGTCAGGGGGTGGGAAAACAGGAAGGGGAGGAACTACAGGAGGATTCATATGCGCAAGACACAACAACATCACCAAGGTCCAGACGTTCATCATCACCAACGCGCCAGGCATGGGACCATGGGGGACAGGGATCAACAAGGGCGCATAGTAGTAGGCTAAATGTTGAGGAAGGTGCAGGAGAACATGAAGAAATGGAGGACGAACTGTCCATGGACATGGAAGACTCAGCAGATGGGGGAGACCTTGGTCAAATTTCTGTTGAAAGAGGTTGGGGGGAGATGTCAGAGGAAGAAAGAACGGTTAGCACCTCTATGCCACAAACACAGCGTGGACTTGGTCCGCATGGCTGCGCAAGACACATGAGTGCCTTCTTGTTGCACTACCTACAACATGACCCTCGTATTGTCAAAATTAGAAGTGATGATGACTACTGGATTGCCACACTATTAGATCCCCGGTACATGTCCAAATTTTGTGACATAATTCCAGCCATAGAAAGGGACGCACGTATGCAGTAGTATCAGCAGAAGCTGTTACTCGATCTTAGCTCTGCTTTTCCACCAAACAACCATGCAGGTGCAGGGAGTGATTCTCCCAGTTGTAACTTGACAAACATGGGACGGTTTCGTCATCTTCAACAGTCTACCCGTACCAGTAGGACCGTATCTGGTGCTGGTAACAGCAATTTTATGGAATCTTTTCATAATTTTTTTAGACCCTCCTTTGCAAGGCCACCAGAGACAACAAGTCTGACACATAGTCAACGGCTGGAGAGGATGATACAGGAGTATCTCCAAATGAACATCGATGCCATGACTTTGCAAATGGAGCCTTGCTCCTTTTGGGCTTCAAATATAGAAAAATGGCCAGAGCTCTCCAGTTACGCCTTGGAGATTTTGTCGTGTCCAGCTGCCAGCGTTGTCTCTGAACGTGTCTTCAGTGCTGCTGGGTGTGTGCTGACAGATAAGCGCACGCATCTGTCCAGTGACAATGTGGACAGACTGACGTTCATCAAAATGAACAAGTCATGGATCCACAAGGAATTTACTACCCCTGTGTCATCCTGGGTAGAGTAAATGCTTGTGGATTTGGAATGTGCTTGATGCAAATCAAAACATCCTGTTTGCAACTAGGGCACAAGTGCTGCCACTGATAAGGTGTCTGTGTGGGGCCCAATTTTTGGAAAAAAAGGGAGACTCCGCTTGGAGTAACCCTTGCTTACATTGTTTTTAAAAATGATCCAAGATGAACAGAGCTGGGATCAGGAAAGACTTTGCTACCAACCCCAGTGTCATCCTGGGGACGGTTAAGAATAGCGTATTTTTGAATGTGCTTGATGCAAATCTAGCTGTGAAGTGTACAACTAGGGCAAAAGTGCTGCCACTGAATGGGTGGGTGTGTGTGGGGCCCAATTTTTGGAAAAAAAAGGGAGACTCCGCTTGGAGTCACCTTGCGATGTTTTACATGATTTTAGAAGGGCGTGCCATGCCTATATCTGTGTGTCCTCCTCTTTTTCCTTGTCCAGCTCTTTTGTTTTTGCATGAGTATATGTCCTTGTCACTTTCCCATGTGTTTGTGTTGTGTTGTGAGTTGTTTGTCACCTTTTGGACACCTTTGAGGGTGTTTTCTAGGTGTTTTTATGTGTTTGTGATTGCCTGCCATTGTTTCCTATGCAGTTCGAGTTCGGTTCGTCGAACATTCGACGAGCCGAACTCGAACGGGACATCCGTTCGGCGAACCGACCTCGAGCCGAACCGCGACCGGTTCGCTCATCTCTAGTCTTCAGTGCTGCTGGGTGTGTGCTGACAGATAAGCGCACGTGTCTGTCCAGTGACAATGTGGACAGACTAACATTCATCAAGATGAACAAGTCATGGATCCGCAAGTACTTTGCTACCCCTGTGTCATCCTGGGGAGGCTGGCATATTTTTGAATGTGCTTAATGCAAATCAACAGGTCAAGTTTGCAACTGGGGGACAAGTGATGCCACTTAAGTGGTGTCTGTGGCCCAATTTTTGGAAAAAAGGGAGACTCTGCTTGGAGTCCCCTTGCTGTTTTTTTAAAAATGTTCCAAGATGAACAAGTCATGGTTCAGCAAGGATTTATCTACCCCTGTGTCATCCTGGGGAGAGTAAAGGTAGACGTATTTTTGAATGTGCTTGATGCAAATCAACAGGTCAAGTTTGCAACTGGGGGACAAATGATGCCACTTAAGTGGTGTCTGTGGCCCAATTTCTGTAAAAAAAAAAAGGAGACTCTGGTTGGAGTCCCCTTGCTGTGTTTTACATGATTTTAGAAGGGCATAACATGCCTATATCTGTGTCTCCTCCTCCTTTTACTCATCCATCTCTTTTGTTTTCACATGAGTACATGTCCTTGTCACTTTTCCATGTGCTTGTGGTATCTTGTGAGTTGTTTGTCACCTTTTGGACACCTTAGAAGGTGTTTTCTATGTGTTTGTATGTGTTTGTGTTTACCTGCCATTCTTTTCAATGGGGTTCGAAGGGGTTCTTCGAACGTTCGCTGAACAGAGCCCCCGTTCGACGAACTGAACCGAACTTGAACACTAGGAGGGTGGATCAACACTAGTCAGAATGCCTTCTTGCTTTTAGCTTACTATTGTAAATCTAAAAAAAATTGTTTAAAAGAACAGAGAGTCCTCAGTGGTTGATACCTTTTAATGGCTAACTGAAAAGATGAAAAGAACAGAGAGTCCTAAATTTTTTTTATCTCTACTGGCTAACACGGTACAAAGATATATTTTACTTGTATTGTAAATCTAGACAGTCAAAAATGTCTAAATGGTGTATCCAGTCCAGTCAGAACAGACGAAAGGTGGCCCATTGGGATCAAAGATTGTCAAGATAGATAACTGCCAGACACCAACTCCTTACTTCCAGTGAGAACATACAGTGCTGGCCAAAAGTATTGGCACCCCTGCAATTCTGTCAGATAATACTCACTTTCTTCTTGAAAATGCTTGCAATCACAAATTCTTTGGTATTATTATCTTTATTTATTTTGCTTGCAATGAAAAAACACAAAAGAGAATGAAACAAAAATCAAATCATTGATCATTTCACGCAAAACTCCCAAAATGGGCCAGACAAAAGTATTGGCACCTTCAGCCTAATACTTGGTTGCACAACCTTTAGCCAAAATAACTGTGAACAACCGCTTCCGGTAACCATCAATGAGTTTCTTACAATGCTCTGCAGGAATTTTAGACCATTCTTCTTTGGCAAACTGCTCCAGGTCCCTGAGATTTGAAGGGTGCCTTCTCCAAACTGCCATTTTGAGATCTCTCCACAGGTGTTCTATGGGATTCAGGTCTGTACTCATTGCTGGCCAATTTAGTAGTCTCCAGTGCTTTCTCTCAAACCATTTTCTAGTGCTTTTTGAAGTGTGTTTTGGGTCATTGTCCTGCTGGAAGACCCATGACCTCTGAGGGAGACCCAGCTTTCTCACACTGGGCTCTACATTATGCTGAAATATTTGTTGGTAGTCTTCAGACTTCATAATGCCATGCACACGGTCAAGCAGTGCAGTGCCAGAGGCAGCAAAGCAACCCCAAAACATCAGGGAACCTCCCCCATGTTTGACTGTAGGGACTGTGTTCTTTTCTTTGAATGCCTCTTTTTTTCCTGTAAACTCTATGTTGATAGCTTTTCCCAAACAGCTCTACTTTTATCTCATCTGACCAGAGAACATTCTTCCAAAACGTTTTAGGCTTTCTCAGGTAAGTTTTTGCAAACTCCAGCCTGGCTTTTTTATGTCTCGGGGTAAAAAGTGGGGTCTTCCTGAGTATCCTACCATACAATCCCTTTTCATTCAGGCGCCGACGGATAGTACGGGTTGACACTGTTGTACCCTTGGACTGCAGGGCAGCTTGAACTTGTTTGGATGTTAGTCAAGGTTCTTTATCCACCATCCGCACAATTTTGCGTTGAAATCTCTCATCAATTTTTCTTTTCCTTCCACGTCTAGGGAGGTTAGCCACAGTGCCATGGGCTTTAAACTTCTTGATGACACTGTGCACCGTAGACACAGGAACATTCAGGTCTTTGGAGATGGACTTGTAGCCTTGAGATTGCTCATGCTTCCTCACAATTTGGATTCTCAAGTCCTCAGACAGTTCTTTGGTCTTCTTTCTTTTCTCCATGCTCAATGTGGTACACACAAGGACACAGGACAGAGGTTGAGTCAACTTTAATCCATGTCAACTGGCTGCAAGTGTGAGTTAGTTATTGCCAACACCTGTTAGGTGCCACAGGTAAGTTACAGGTGCTGTTAATTACACAAATTAGAGAAGCATCACATGATTATTCAAACAGTGCCAATACTTTTTACCACCCCCTTTTTATGTTTGGTGTGGAATTATATCCAATTTGGCTTTATGACAAATTTTTATTTTTTTTTTAATTGAAGACAAATTAAATGAAGATAATAATACCAAAGAACTTGTGATTGCAATTATTTTCAGGAAGAAATTGAGTATTATCTGACAGAATTGCAGGGGTGCCAATACTTTTGGCCAGCACTGTAATGATTGAGAGCTGTAACTCATCATGTCCAAGAGACGAAAGGCTGCCAAACACATTAAAAAGTCTGTTGGTCGCACCACATTTTTTATATTAACTCCTAAGTGACATAGGATGTTAAATTACCGTATGGCCTACATAAAGTTTGGATAGATATTGATAAGATTTAGTAACTGAGCTACAGTCTACCCCAAGACTCACCTGGTCTCTGCCTATAAAGGTTCTAATATCTGCTATTTTACCATTTAGATCTCACTATCAATCACTGAGAGTGTCATTTAAATACTAGTGTCATTTAGTACTAGTGCATGTACAATAATCCTGTCACCTCACTTAACACAATGGTGGTGTGTCAATGACTTGTCATGGCAGCCAGGATCCTGTTAAAGGCATCCATCACTGCCATGTTTGTTCACATTTGAAGAAGACCAGTCTATGGATGAGCTTCCTAGGAGAACTTCATTTTCATTATAAACTGCAGTATTTTATTAATCCATATATAGAACAAGTCAAAAAATGATTGAAGGCTCAAGTTCCTAACAGGACTGAAAAATGTAAAAGTCAGCTTTGTTTTTAAAGATATAAAAATAATAAAACAATATAATATTGAATCATTTACCTTAGCATTTTAAATATAAATATATAAAAAGTAAACATAATTGGTATTGCTTCTTCAGTAAAAGTCAAATTAGTCAAAATTTAAAATGAATTTGCCTGTACAAAAAAAGTTATGAAGAGTAAAAAAATGTAAATGTTGGATTTGCATTTTTTCAGTTTCTCCACCTCTTTCAAAAACTAAGTAACACAGGTATATAAAATTAGGTTTATGAAAATTGTTTCAAATCCAATGACTGTTCTTATATTTTATTATGCCCTGATTTAAAAAAACACATCTGTTTTTAACAGTCACTTATGGATTTTGCGCAAAATATGCATGCAATTATGTACTAGCAAGATGAACAGGAAAAATCTTTATTGAAGCCAAAATGTACACAATATTATATATAAATTTATTGACAATTCATTGTGTAATTTTAATGTAAATTAATTATCCCACCTTTTCCTTTTTTCTTCAAAGCTTCTGTTGATAGCTTTAGTGTTATAGAAGGCCTGCAGATCTTCTCTATGAAGTATCCAGCGGTAGTCCCCCAACATGTTCATGTCATATCTACCTTAGTATTGTCACTCCATTTCCTTGATATCCTGATGACATTTTTCTTCTTAGGGGCACTTTGCACACTACAACATCGCTAGCCGATGCTTGCAATGCCGAGCGCGATAGTCCCCGCCCCCGCCGCAGCTGCGATATCATGGTGATAGCTGGCGTAGCGAACACTATTGCTACGCCAGCTTCACATGCACTCAACTGCCCTCCGATGACGCTCTGGCTGGCGACCTTCTTCCTTATTAAGGGGGCGTGTCGTGCGGCGTCATAGCGATGTCACACGGCAGGCGGCCAATAGAAGCGGAGGGGCGGAGATGAGCAGGACGTAAAAATCCCGCCCACCTCCTTCCTTTTGCATAGCTGGCGTGAGCCGTAGGATGCAGGTAGGAGATGTTCCTCACTCCTGCGGCTTCACACACAGCGATGTGTGCTGCCTCTGGAACGAGGAACAACATCGTAACATCGGTCATTTCCAAATGATGGAAATGACCGACGCTACACCGATGGTACGATTACGACGATTTTGTGCTCGTTAATCGTATCAAAAAGGATTTACACACTACGATATCGCCTGCGACGCCAGATGTGCGTCACTTTCAATTTGACCCCACCGACATCGCACCTGCGATGTCGAAGTGTGCAAAGTGCCCCTTACTCTTTGCTAAAATCACCAAAGTTTTCAGGAAAGTTGTCCAAATGGAAATGTAAAAAATGGAACTTCAAATTAATCAGATAACCCAAGGCTTTGAAATGTTTCAGTATGTTTTCCACAATGGACATAAAATTTGGATCTTTGTTGTTAATTAGAAAATTTCTTCATGACTTTGTTTAAAGAATCTCAGGCCCTTTTCTCAACAACTTTCATTTTTGTTTCGAACACATCATTCTTCATGAGTTTCCGATTATATAGACCCAGTATAATGTCTTCCTTCAGTTTTGTTTCACATAGTTCCCGAAACCTGGTACACTGATATTTAAAAGTCTCTACTAGAGCTTTTAAAAGCAACTTTATCAGTTCAATCTTAATGTGAAGTGGTAGCAGGACAATTTTAGTGGGATCAACTAAACATTCCACAACTATGTTCTTGAGTACAGTTGCAAAGATGTTCTCATTGGCCAACTTTTTTGGCTCCAGTGATGAGTCCTATCACAGACACATAAAAAGGAGCAAAGAGACAACCTTCAGATCACTACATACTGACCATCTTTGATCCTAGTAGTTGTTTCTTGAGACTAAAGACTATATTCTCAAAGCTTTCCTTCAAGTGCACAGAATGCCCTACAGGCACTGAAGCATACTTGCTGCCATTTTGCAGTAGCACAGCTTTTAGACTTTTTTTGGGATGAAGCAATAGTCTCCAGTCTCTCACATTGTACTCAATGTGTCATTTTTCCATCAGCCCAGCAACATCACTACAGTATACTAGAGCACTGTCTTGATAAAAGTATGGAAGGAATTCTTTTTCTCTGCTTGTGTGCTATGATAATTATCCACTAAGGGTCACGCAAAAGGGTCAAAGTAAAAGTCTCTAGAATCAGTGATTAATCTCTTCTTCCTCTCCATTGCCTGCCTGTTTCTGCATATATAAAAGACTGCACTTGGATGACATTTGACTGCAGTCCAATGTTACACACACACACCCTTTGACGTGATCTTATTTGCATGGGCAGTCTTAGCAATTTGAATCGGCATGAAAAAAAAATGCAGATCTGTACTGCCACATACTATAACACTGGGTTGCGTGTTATCCGATAAAACATGGATAACACTTGTGGTAAACCCTCATGTGAGCTAGCCCTAACTCTGATAACACTTTATAGATGCCAACAAATGAACAGCTATGGATAGCTTACATCAGTCAATCTGATAGAGTTAAGCCTGCTTTACACACTTCAATAAATCTTTCAATCCGTCGTCGGGGTCAAGTTGTAAGTGACGCACATCCGGCATCGTTCGTGACGTATTTGTGTGTGAAACCTACATGCGATCGATATTGAACGAAAATACGGTGATCGCATACACGTCGTTTATTCCTCATACATTGGACGTTTGGTAGTACGAAACTAGTGAATTGTAATGTGTGACATCCCTCATACGATTTTGGTGTCTGATGCTATGTGCGCAGGTGTGCGCTCTGCACCGCAGCTTAACAAAGGTCTGCTTCAGAGCGCAGCTGAAAAGCTGCGTTCTGAAGCGCCTCACAATGTCTGTCATGCACTAATCTCTGTCAGTCCGTCACTATCTCTGTCCCTCACTCTCTGTCCATGTCAGTCTATCCCCCTTTCTCATATACTCACCGATCCCCGATCCCCGGCGCTGCACGGCATTCACACTGCTGAGGCGGCTTTTACTGTTTTGAAAAAGCCGGACGCTCATTAAACAATCTCCTATTCCCTGCTTTCCCCGCCCACCGGCGCCTATGATTGGTTGCAGTGAGACACGCCCCCACGCTGAGTGACAGCTGTCACACTGCACCCAATCACAGCAGCCGGTGGGCGTGTCTATACTGTGTAGTGAAATAAATAATTAAATAATTAAAAAAAACGGCGTGCGGTTCCCCCCAATTTTAATACCAGCCAGATAAAGCCATACGGCTGAAGGCTGGTATTCTCAGGATGGGGAGCTCCACGTTATGGGGAGCCCCCCAGCCTAACAATATCAGCCAACAGCCGCCCAGAATTGCCGCATACATTATATGCGGCAGTTCTGGGACTGTACCCGGCTCTTCCCGATTTGCCCTGGTGCCGTTGGCAAATCGGGGTAATAAGGAGTTATTGGCAGCCCATAGCTGCCAATAAGTCCTAGATTAATCATGTCAGGCGTCTATGAGACACCTTCCATGATTAATCTGTAAATTACAGTAAATAAACACATACAGCCGAAAAAATCCTTTATTGGAAATAAAAAACACACACACATTCCCTGGTTCACCACTTTAATCAGCCCCAAAAAGCCCTCCTTGTCCGGCGTAATCCAGGATGCTCCAGCGTCGCTTCCAGCGCTGCTGCATGGAGGTGACCGGAGCTTCAGCACACACAGCCGCTCCGGTCACCTCCACGCAGGTAATGAAGACAGCCGCGCGATCAGCTGAGCTGTCACTGAGGTTACCCGCTGTCACTGGATGCAGCGGTGGCCGCGGGTAACCTCAGGGACAGATCAGCTGATCGCGCTACTCACCTCAGTTGCTGACTGGAGCTGACCGGAGCAGCGGTGAGTAGCGCGATCAGCTGATCTGTCACTGAGGTTACCCGCGGCCATCGCTGCATCCAGTGACAGCGGGTAACCTCAGTGACAGCAGCTGATCGCACGGCTCTCTTCATTACCTGCGTGGAGGTGACCGGAGCGGCTGTGTGTGCTGCGGCTCCGGTCACCTCCATGCAGCAGAGCTGGATGCGACGCTGGAGCATCCTGGATTACGCCGGACAAGGAGGGCTTTTTGGGGTTGATTAAAGTGGTGAACCAGGGAATGTGTGTGTGTTTTTTATTTCCAATAAAGGATTTTTTCGGCCGTGTGTGTTTATTTACTGTAATTTACAGATTAATCATGGAAGGTGTCTCATAGACGCCTGACATGATTAATCTAGGACTTATTGGCAGCTATGGGCTGCCAATAACTCCTTATTACCCTGATTTGCCAACGGCACCAGGGCAAATCGGGAAGAGCCGGGTACAGTCCCAGAACTGTCGCATCTAATGTATGCGGCAATTCTGGGCGGCTGTTGGCTGATATTGTTAGGGTGGGGGGCTCCCCATAACGTGGAGCTCCCCATCCTGAGAATACCTGCCTTCAGCCGTATGGCTTTATCTGGCTGGTATTAAAATTGGGGGGAACCGCACGCCGTTTTTTTTAATTATTTAATTATTTATTTCACTACACAGTATAGACACGCCCACCGGCTGCTGTGATTGGGTGCAGTGTGACAGCTGTCACTCAGCGTGGGGGCGTGTCTCACTGCAACCAATCATAGGCGCCGGTGGGCGGGGAAAGCAGGGAATAGGAGATTGTTTAATGAGCGGCCGGCTTTTTCAAAACAGTAAAAGCCGCCTCAGCAGTGTGAATGCCGTGCAGCGCCGGGGATCGGGGATCGGTGAGTATATGAGAGAGGGCTGCTCAATTCACTTACTCAGGAGATTAGCGGTCACCAGTGAGTCTTCACTGGTGACCGCTAATCGGGACGCGACACAGACAGAGCCGCAGCATGACAATGAAGTCGGGTGAAGTTCACCCGAGTTCATTCTGACAGTGCGGCTCTGTCTGTGTCTGCTGTCATCTGCCATTCAGCTCTGCTACATGGCTGTCTGTGGCTGCTGTCAGCGGCCATGTAGCAGAGCTGAATGGCAGATGACATAGTAAAAACGCATCCCCTACACATTACACACGCTTGGCAAGTCAATAAATTAAAAAAAAAAGGGTGCCCAATGCATACGTCACAGAACACATGATCTAAAGGATCGCACACAAAATTGATCAATTTAACATAGACTACTAACGCACGTGTGACAGCAAATGAACGACCTACGTGCAATCTCATTAGATCGCATATGCGACCTGGGCATGTCACATCGCATACGAGATCGCATACCTAATTGTAAGGTGTAAAGCTGGCTTTAAATAGACAGCATTTCAATGCACAGCCCAAGGAAATTGGGTATGTCAAGGTAGCAACAACTGTGTTTTGAAACATTTAATGCTGTATAGAATAAGTGTCAAGAATGAAGATTTCTTTTTTAAGTAAGGAACATTAAATCAAAAGCAATCAAAAGGTTATGTCCAGCATGCAATAAAAACTGTTTTTTTCTCTGTTTCTAGGTAACTAAAAGGTGTCTAATCAAATGCACCTCAAGCATTTAGAGTGTTTGTCCAGAACATTTCTGTTCTTTAGGTGATGCTTTCATACAGCAAAATACTTCATGAAATGTAAAGGCTGAAATGACATTAGGTCTTTTTATGTTCATGTATTTTATCTTGTTGCTTTTAGATTGTATACCCAGCTAACCAGTTGAACTTGTATAAAAGGTTGACTAAAAGCTCTTCAACGAGTATAATACAATAAAAACTCTGATAAGTAAGTAACCTTGTACTGCACTTAAATGTCTATTAACCCCTTTGCGACCTTGCCATTTTTCATTTTTTGTTTTCATTTTTCCTCCACCTTCTTCCATGAACCATAACTTTTTTATTCTTCCATCAATATAGCCGTATTAGAGCTTCTTTTTTTGCGGAATGAGTTGCACATTTAAACTAAACCATTCATTTTCCATTATACTGTACAGGAAAACAGGTAAAAAATTCCAAGCGTGATGAAATTGCAAAAAAAAGTGCGATTCCATGATTGTTTTTTGGGGGGTTTATTTAACATGTTCACTTTGTGGTAAAACAAGCATCAGTACCAGTATTTAGCTGCCAAACATGTATAGTTCTTTTTTTTTTTATTTAAATGGTGAAAAAAATTCTGAAATTTGTAAATTAAAAAAAATTGCTTTTGCCATAGTAGAGTTTTCTTTTTTTTGAGGAAATGGGGCTGTCTGAGGGCTTATTTTTACTGATACTATTTTGGAGTAGGAGCAATGCTTTGATTGCCTAGTATTGCATTTTATTGGAATGTTGCAGGGGCAAAAAACATAATTCCAACATTTGAGGGGTTTTTTGTTACACCGTTTACCGATCGGATTCATTTATTTTATATTTTGATAGATCAGATATTTCTGAACACAGCAATACCAAATATTTGTATTTTTAAAAAAATTGTTTTATTTTCAATGGAGAAA
Source organism: Anomaloglossus baeobatrachus (assembly GCF_048569485.1). Lineage (NCBI taxonomy): Eukaryota > Metazoa > Chordata > Amphibia > Anura > Aromobatidae > Anomaloglossus > Anomaloglossus baeobatrachus. The sequence continues at coordinate 157,042,514 of NC_134358.1, read as the reverse complement.
AGCACAGTGATTTGAATTTGTGTTTTTTTTAAACTTTTTTTTCACTTTTTATTGTATTTATTAGTACCCTTGGGGGACTTAATGCTGCGGTTGTCCGATTGCTTGTGCTATAAAGATCAGTGCATCAGCATCAACTCCGCTCTGTATATCACAAATCATGATCTCCTATGAATGCTGGCTCACAGCCAGTATTCACCAGAGGATCATAGTGACAGATACAGGGATCATCAACTGACCCAATAACTGTCATAATAGCAAATCAGTACCCCATAATCATCTCATAGGCATGCTGTTGGAAATGGGGAATGATGCACTCTCAACCGGCGGAATTTAATTGATTAACAGATATGGGCGGCTCTCTGATCCACCAGCGGCTGGCAGAGAATAGATCAGCTATCGTGTTCAGGTAAAGATGCGGGTTCAGCATGCGAGCCCACATCAAAGACAGGGACACGACCTTTAACATAGATGTACATTATAAGTCATAAAGGGGTTAAGCAGATTCATCAAATATTATGTATAGAAGGATTTTCATAGCTCTTACAGCTATGAAATCACTGGAGCTTACAATAACTATATAATATGCCTTCTACACCACTGTGGTCAATCACATTTGCTTGACTATCACAATTTTGTAGGACTATCCCAAACGTATTGAAATTACCTGTAAGAATTAGTTTTCTAAGATTGACTGCAGAAGAGCATGTAAAAAAATCGTCAGACTTTCATCAAGAAAACTTGGATGATCTACACTCAATTTTCATATGATTTTTCATCCATGTGTCCATTTTTTATGTCCATGTAATATCCATGAGCGATCCATTATCCTATATTAAAAAATGTGCATGATCAAATATACAAAGTATACTTTCCTACCTTTGTAGTAGAAATCTAATATATAAAGCTCAGTGTATGTGTGTGTGTGTATGTGTGTATGTCCGCTAAAGGAATCCGCACCGTCGCATTTACAATCACAAAATTTTGCACAGACACTCCATGTGACTTAGGGAACGTCATAGACTATGTTTGGGTGGGAAAATTTAACCCCGTGCTTTCCAGTTACTCTACAAAAATCCTGCAGCTATTAAACTGAATGGAGCTGGGAGCTATAGACTATAAAAAGCAACTGTCAGTGGTTGCTATAGGAACAAAATAAACTGTTAGTATAAGATAGGATAGACAATAGAGAGAGACAGAAAAAGACAGACAGAGAGAGAGAGACAGACTGGGAAAGAGACAGCCGGGGAAAGAGACAGCCGGAGAAATAGACAGCCCTGGAAAGAGACAACTCCGGAAAGAGACAGCCGGGCAAAGAGACAGATGCCCAAAGAGACAGACCTGGAAAGAGACAGACCTGGAAAGAGACAGACCGGGAAAGAGACAGATCGGGAAAGAGACAGACCGGGAAAGAGACAGACCGGGAAAGAGACAGACCGGGAAAGAGACAGTCCGGGAAAGAGACAGAGCGGGAAAGAGACAGACGCCTAAAAAGACAGACCTGGAAAGAGACAGAGCGGGAAAGAGACAGAGCGGGAAAGAGACAGAGCGGGAAAGAGACAGAGCGGGAAAGAGAGCGGGAAAGAGACAGACACCTAAAAAGACAGACCTGGAAAGAGACAGAGCGGGAAAGAGACAGAGCGGGAAAGAGACAGAGCGGGAAAGAGACAGAGTGGGAAAGAGACAGACCTGGAGAGAGACAGACCTGGAAAGAGACAGACCGGGAAAGAGACAGACGGGGAAAGAGACAGACGGGGAAAGAGACAGCCCTGGAAAGAGATAGCCTGGCAAAGAAACAGCCCGGCAAAGAAACAGCGTGGCAAAGAGACAGACAGGCAAAGAGACAAACGGGGAAAGAGACAGATGGGGAAAGAGACAGACGGTGAAAGAGACAGACGGGGAAATAGACAGACGGGGAAAGAGACAGCCCTGGAAAGAGATAGCCCTGGAAAGACACAGCCCTGGAAAGAGACAGATGGGCAAAGAGATAGCCCTGGAAAGAGACAGACGGGCAAAGAGAGAGATGGGCAAAGAGACAGACCTTGAAAGAGACAGACCTGGAAAGAGACAGACCAGGAAAGAGACAGACCGGGAAAGAGACAGACTGGGAAAGAGACAGACGGGGAAATAGACAGACGGGGAAAGAGACAGCCCTGGAAAGAGATAGCCCTGGAAAGACACAGCCCTGGAAAGAGACAGATGGGCAAAGAGATAGCCCTGGAAAGAGACAGACGGGCAAAGAGAGAGATGGGCAAAGAGACAGACCTTGAAAGAGACAGACCTGGAAAGAGACAGACCGGGAAAGAGACAGACCGGGAAAGAGACAGGCCGGGAAAGAGACAGACTGGGAAAGAGACAGACTGGGAAAGAGACAGCCCGGGAAAGAGACAGCCCGGGAAAGAGACAGACAGGCAAAGAGACAGACGAAGGAAAGAGACAGATGGAGAAAGAAGCAGATGGGGAAAGAGACAGAGCGGGAAAGAGACAGATGGGGAAAGAGACAGACGGGGAAAGAGACAGCCCTGGAAAGAGATAGCCTGGCAAAGAAACAGCCCGGCAAAGAAACAGCGTGGCAAAGAGACAGACAGGCAAAGAGACAAACGGGGAAAGAGACAGATGGGGAAAGAGACAGACGGTGAAAGAGACAGACGGGGAAATAGACAGATGGGGAAAGAGACAGCCCTGGAAAGAGATAGACCTGGAAAGACACAGCCCTGGAAAGAGACAGATGGGCAAAGAGATAGCCCTGGAAAGAGACAGACGGGCAAAGAGAGAGATGGGCAAAGAGACAGACCTTGAAAGAGACAGACCTGGAAAGAGACAGACCGGGAAAGAGACAGACCAGGAAAGAAACAGACCGGGAAAGAGACAGACCGGGAAAGAGACAGACTGGGAAAGAGACAGACTGGGAAAGAGACAGACCGGGAAAGAAACAGACCGGGAAAGAGACAGACTGGGAAAGAGACTGACCTAGAAACAGATAGCCGGGCAAAGAGACAGCCGGGCAAAGAGACAGCGGGGCAAAAAGACAGACGGGCAAAGAGACAGACGGGCAAAGAGACAGACGGGCAAAGAGACAGACGGGCAAAGAGACAGAGAGAGAGAGAGACAGACATATACAGAGATTGAGACAGAGACTGATGCAAATACAGAGAGATAGAAACAGACAGAAAAGGAAAGAGACAAACAGCGAGACACAGAAAGAGAATGGGAGAGAGACAGTTACTATCCCGGGCAACGCCCGGGTAGTACAGTTAGTGTATCTATAAAAATCAGATGCCACAAGGATATCCTGTGCGGGATCCAATTTTTTTTTTTTATGCACCCATTGACTTAAATGGGTATGTTTCATCCAATATATATGCAAGAAAATATTTTTTCTCTCCCCTATGGTCGGACCAAGAGATAAATTGTTCATCTGAACAGCCCTATGAAATATTATGGTTAATTGTGCTGTCCATCTGCTATCCGATCAAAAAATGGATAGCGCATGTCCAATTTATACACTTATCTGAATGAGCCTTAACGTGTCACAACCACAAAAAGAAGAATTTTGCATTTAAGTGATCACCACAGAACAGAAGGAATCAGCATATTGTGAGGCTCAGTGGTAATTGTGAATATTCTAAGATTTTAGATAAATTTTTTATGCATATAGTAGTTTCTAAATGGGCATCCTCTTAAGTTATACAGAGACATTTCCGTTCACTATGTTTTTGAAAGGTAAACTGAAATGCTTTGCAAAAAGTAGTTTACTCCTCTTTCATACTATAATCTCATTTATTATCCTGGAACTATTGTATTATTTCTACTGCTCTTTACACTATAACTTCATAAAACCCTCCACAACATCTAACATCTCAATGTTTCATGGCCTAAGGGAACCTTACTGAATCTTGACATATACATTACGTGATTATAACTGAGATTTCATGTATTTTCTTAAAAAAAATAAAGATATTAATTCCCTCTTGACATGGTCAATTTCCCTTTTTGTGTTTTAGCTTCTTCCTCTCCTTTTTCCAAAAGCTCTAACTTTTTATTTTTTAGTCTGTGTAAGGCCCGTTTCACACGTCAGTGAAAAACACAGACGTTCTTCACTGACGTGTAAAACACACACATGTCCCTCCATGTGCCGTGATTCACGGCATACGTGGGTAGTCCATGTGCAATCCGTGATACGTGATCCATTATCCGTGATTGCACATAATAATAAAAATGATAATAATAATGAGGTTTATTTATATAGCGCCAACATATTCCGCAGCACTTTACAATCCGGTGGGGGGTTGTATAGACAAATACAAAACAAAATAGTACATAATTCAACAGCTACAGTAGGAATGAGGGCCCTGCTCAAAAGCTTACAATCTATTGGGAAGAAGGGGGACACAAGAGGTGAAGCACACTTGTATATCTGGCCGGCCATTGTTATGCTAATTAATTGGTTACATATCAAGATGAATGATCTGGTCTTTAGACAGTAACCTTTTGGGTGCCCTTACGTGCTATTGGTTGTATGTAGGATGTGATGACAGACATAGGAGAGAGAAGGTTACAAGTAGCATTTAGAAGGTGGGACAGGGGAGAGTCAGGTTAGTAAGTTATTATGATAAGCTTGTCTGAAGAAATGTGTTTTTAATGTACGCTTAAAAACTTGGGGGCTGGATATTAGTCGCATTCTTTGGGGTAGTGCATTCCAGAAAACTGGCGCGGCACAAGAAAAGTCTTGGAGACGGAGGTGTGAGGTTCGTATTATGGAGGATGTTAGTCTAAGATCATTTGCAGAAGGAAGGGGGCGGGTGGGATGATAAACAGAGATGAGGGATGAGATATATGGTGGTGCAGAGCTGTGGAGAGCTTTGTGGGTGAGGGATATGAGTTTGTATTGTATTCTGTAGCTGATAGGTAGCCAGTGTAGTGACTGGCAAAAGGTAGAGGCATCGGTGAAGTGGCTGGACAGGAATATTACCCTGGCTGCTGCATTCAAGATGGATTGGAGAGGGCAGAGTTTGGTCAGAGGGAGACCAATCAATAAAGAGTTGCAGTAATCCAGGCGGGAATGAATAAGAGCAACAGTAAGGGTTTTTGCAGTTTCGAAAGTAAGAAATGGTCAGATTCTGGAGATGTTTTTGAGATGTAGGTGACACGTGCGAGTGAATGATTGTATATGGGGAATGAAGGAGAGTTCTAATTCAAATATAACCCCAAGACAGCGAGCATGCTGCTTGGGAATAATGATTAAATCATCGAAGGTAATTGAGATGTCGGGTGTAGATTGGTTAGTAGAGGGAGGAAACACAAGAAACTCAGATTTGGAGAGATTCAGTTTCAGATAGAGGGAGAACATGCTTTGAAAGACAGCAGACAGACAAACTCTGGTATTGTTACGGGGGGACCGGCAGATTAGGACCAGGGGTATATATCCCAATCGCCAGTCGGGGCCCACCGTGCTCCAGATGGTAATGGAGCTGCTGGCACCCTGTGGGTTAGGCGGAGACTATAGAGCTGGATGGCTCTGAGATAACTCAAGGAACCGGTCACGTGTGTAGGGACACGTCAGACCGGACGACAACCCAGTTAGCGTTTCGGTGGAGCGGACGCTACTCCGACCACGTGTGTAACAACACGTCAGGCCGGATGGTAACCAGCTAGCGTTGACCGAGAAGACCGCTGCGACAGCGCCCTTTCGGCCACGTGTGTAAGACACGTGAGGCCGAGCGGTCCTCCGATTAGCGTTTCTGGCCACCACTCGACTGGCCACGTGTGTAGAGGACACGTCAGACCAGGTAGTCACACCAGTAGCATTTGACTGGGAAGCCGAGGAGGATAATAGGGTTCACACACCCAATCCAGGAACACCCTGTAAACTTCGCAGGGGTTCTGGGGCGCGCTGTCCGTGTGTGTAGAGGGCACAACCGGACAGGTGGCGCAGCAGGTACACTGTCCGTGTGCGTAGAGGGCACTCTCGGACAGGTGACGCAACAGTATTCTGTCCGTGTGCGTAGGAGGCACAACTGAACAGGTGACGCAGCAGCCGCAGCCCAGTTAATGCCACTGGACTGCTCTAGCACAGCAGGAATGGTAGCAAGGAAACACGGCGCCTGACCCTCATGTGCTGAGCCACGAATCTTGGCGTGACAGGCACCGTTCGCCTAGCCCTACCTACCGCTTCCAACAAGGCTTATGCCACCAAGAACTCTAAATGAAGACTGCGCACCTCCATGTTGTCTCCAGCCCCTTTTATAACCTGGGTCCGCCCCAAACCCAGGGTGGAACCACCAAGGTCCAATAGCAGAGTGCCATGTCATCAGTGACGTCACATGCGACCTATCCGGAACCGCCACATCATTGATGACCTCATGGCAGCCACGCCCCAAACACTTCACCAGTCATCGTCTGACGACAAATGGTGAGGTGCCAGATCATAGGGGCGGGCCACTGTGAGCCAGTCCGGAGTTGCCATGTCATCAGGACACCTGACACCCTCTGCCCTATCAGGGCCTGCCACCTCACGGACATGCTCAGTGAGGTCCTTACCGGACCTAGCCTCTGATGCACTAAGTGCCTGAGCATGCTCAGTAGCCTTAGCAACAGGCTTAGAAATAATAATAATAATAATAATCTTTATTTCTATAGCGCCAACATATTCCGTAGCGCTTTACAATTCAGGAGGATCATATACAAACAAGTAACAGTTATAGAAATACAATATTTAGAGGGGAAAAAAATACAACCCTGCTCGTGAGAGCTTACAATCTACAATGAGATGGGGGGAGAGGCAAGGTTCAAGTGCTTATTTACAATGACAATCCAACCATCTCACGGAAATAAGGCTGGATAATGGTTTCCTGGACCAGTGGGCCCGAGCCTTGAGATGCCTTTGGGTGCCATGGAGTTTGATGTGGAGCTATGTTGTGAGAGGTTGTAGAGGGACTATGTGAATCGAATCTGATTAGGGAGTGTGATAGGCCGCCCTAAAAGATGCGTCTTTAGGGTGCGTCTGAAGCTGAGTAAGTTGTGATTTGTCCTAACTTCTTGGGGTAGAGCGTTCCAGAGGGTTGGTGCAGCTCGGAAGAAGTCTTGGATCCGGGAGTGGGAGGTTCGAATTAGTGTGGATGTTAGTCGAAAGTCGCTTGCAGAGCGTAGAGAACGGGTGGACTGATAGACAGAGAGGAGGGTGGAGATGTAGGGGGGTGCTGCACTGTGGAGAGCTTTGTGGGCGAGAACAAGCAGTTTGAATTGGATCCTATGATATATGGGCAGCCAGTGCAATGACTGGCACAGAGCAGAGGCATCCGAGTAGCGGTTAGCCAGATAGGTGACCCTGGCTGCTGCATTAAGGATTGACTGTAGAGGAGAGAGTCTAGTTAGGGGGAGACCAATTAATAGAGAGTTACAGTAGTCCAAGCGAGAGTGGATCAGGGCCACGGTGAGGGTTTTTGTCGTTTCCATTGTGAGAAAGGGGCGGATTCTAGAGATGTTCTTGAGGTGCAAGCGGCAGGTGCGGGCAAGAGATTGTATGTGGGAGGTGAAGGAGAGATCAGTGTCAAGTATAACCCCCAGGCAGCGGGCTTGCGGCCTAGGACTTATCGTTGTGCCACACACAGAGAGGGAGATGTCAGGTTGAGGAAAGTTGGAAGATGGAGGGAAAAGAAGAAGTTCAGTTTTGGAAAGGTTAAGTTTCAGATAGAGAGCAGACATGACATTGCAAACTGCAGTCAGGCAGTCACTGGTGTTCTGTAGTACAGCGGGGGTGAGCTCAGGGGAGGAGGTGTATAGCTGTGTGTCATCAGCATAAAGATGGTACTGAAAGCCAAATCTGCTGATGGTCTGACCAATTGGGGCAGTGTAGAGGGAGAAAAGAAGAGGGCCAAGGACTGAACCTTGAGGGACCCCAACAGTGAGAGGAAGAGGAGAAGATGTGGAGCCAGCAAATGATACACTGAATGAGCGGCCAGAAAGATAGGAAGAGAACCAGGAGAGCACAGTGTCCTTTAGGCCGATAGAGTGGAGCATAGAGAGAAGGAGATGGTGGTCAACAGTGTCGAAGGCGGCAGAAAGGTCAAGAAGAATAAGCAGAGAGTGGTCACCGTTACGTTTTGCTGTCAATAGGTCATTGGTCAGAAAGCAGACTATCAGTTTGAGCATGCTCAGTAGGCACATCCCAGAACTTAGACACAGCACGAAGTCCAAGTACCTGTGCAAAGAGGCTGTTAGGGTTAATTGTGGGAACATGCTCAGTAGCAAACTCACCAAAAATAAAGCCAACAGCCAAAGACTGGTCAGATAGTGGCAAAAGCACATGCAAGATGCATACGGCCCCTCATGATAAAGGTTGGAAGATCACAGGTGCAGAATGCCTATAAAACAACCACCCCCAGCCTATTACAACAGGAGGGGGAGGTTGCTGGCAAAAAACTGCACACAAATAAAATCTAATATAGGGCGTCAGTCACACAGATACGTGCAATGCACAGTGTCCAGACAAAGCCTATTGATCACGCCCTTCTATTAGGTCAGGCGGGCTGCCCAGCACCTAGGTGCATTGGCACAATGGACAGACATCCCAGGGGACCGGCTGCATCCTGCAAAATTGTGCGATAATAAAATGATAAAATTGATAATAAATGTGAGGTATTGGTCATATTTTGGCCATAATATATAAGCTCGTAACCCATACGTCAAGGGTCCCCACGCTTACGAGTCCCTAACCACATAAAAAAAAGCTCATCATAGGACATTAGTATATATTCATAAAAAACTCACCAAAAATAAAGCCAACAGCCAAAGACTGGTCAGATAGTGGCAAAAGCACATGCAAGATGCATACGGCCCCTCATGATAAAGGTTGGAAGATCACAGGTGCAGAATGCCTATAAAACAACCACCCCCAGCCTATTACAACAGGAGGGGGAGGTTGCTGGCAAAAAACTGCACACAAATAAGATCTAATATAGGGCGTCAGTCACACAGATACGTCCAATGCACACTGTCCAGGCAAAGCCTATTGAAACCCGAAGGTGAAGGGTAGAGGAGTGGAGTAAGAGCCAGCAAAGGAAACAGTGAAGGAGCGGTTGGAGAGATAGGAGGAGAACCAGGCGAGAGCGGTGTCTTTGAGGCCAATAGAGTGGAGCATGGTGAGGAGAAGTTGGTGATCCACAGTGTCAAAAGCAGCTGAGAGATCCAAGAGAAACAATAGGGAATAGTGGCCTTTATATTTTGCTGTTAATGGATTATTTGAGACTTCGGTGAGGGCCGTTTCGGTGGAGTGTAAAGAGCGGAAACCAGATTGAGAGAGATCAAGAAGTGAGTTTTCAGATAAATATCGCATTAGTTGAGAGTAGACCAAGCATTCCAGGAGCTTAGAGATAAAGGGAAGGTTAGAGACTGGTCTGTAGTTAGCGGCACAGTTCTGATTGAGGGATGGGTTTTTTAAGTAGAGGGGTTATGATTAGAGATGAGCAATGTTCGAGGTTCGCCAATTTCATGTTCGAGTGATTTTGGGTGGTGTTCGAGTTGTTCGACGAACTTGAACGATTTGCTAAAAGTTCGGTAGTTCGAGTTACATTCGAGAACGGTTCGATCACCAAAAAGCATACCTAGTTACTAGCTGGCTTTTCACTGTGATAGTGTGAGTCACTGTGAAATCATAATATTATCAAAATTCAGCATATAGTGTGCGGGGTTTAGATCAGTGCTGCTGCTGAGTGCTGAAAGAATGGCAATCGCCATTTTTTTTTCCTAACCCCGCATACTGTGGGGCGGGCCAGGCTGTCAGCAAATCACAGACACACACTCAGCAAAGTGGATTTTGGCCAGACAAGCAAGGGCATGTGTCATAGCCTGTGCATGTCACATGTCCTTGCCCTATAAGACCCGTCCATTTTCCCCATCGCCGCCATTATCTCTCTGCTGTGGGTGGGTGACAGTCACTGCTCCCGCTACCGCTGCCTCTGCTGCTGTGTGCGCTATAGACATACAGTGCAATCTACACAGCGCTTTAGTGATTAGGGACTACTTGTAATTTCAGCCCATTTCAGGGCTACATTACAACCATTCATAGCCATTGTTGCTGTGCAGGGGTTTATATCACAGTGTCTGGCTACATCAGCTCAGGCACTTTAGTGTTCCTTTGCTGTCCAGCTACCTACAACACCTGTGCATTCTACACACCTACCCATTTTTGCTACGTAATTTTAATTGCAAACAGTGCTGACACTTTTAGTGGCATACTAAAAGTGTCTGGGATACTAAGTTAGTGTTCCTTTGCTGTCCAGCTACCTACAGCACCTTTGCATTCTACACACCTGCCCATTTTTGCTACGCAATTTTCATTGCAAACAGTGCTGACACTATTAGTGGCATACTAAAAGTGTCTGGGATACTAAGTTAGTGTTCCTTTGCTGTCCAGCTACCTACAGCACCTGTGCATTCTACACACCTGCCCATGTTTGCTACGCAATTTTCATTGCCAAAAGTGCTGCCATTGTTTGGGCCATACTTTCATTGTCTGGGATAGTCAGTGTTGGTTCTTTAGCTGTTAATAAAGCTAGACCACCTCTGTATTGTACACCACCTCTCCATTTTTGCTACGACATTTTAAGTCTCCAATCTGGTCACAAACCAAATGAGTGGCAAAAGGACAGATGCTGGTAGAAAGGGGAACAGGCGTGTTAGAAAGGGAAAAAAAGTTTGTGTCCGTGGGGTAGGTGGTAAAACTACAGTAACATCTGCTGAAGAAAGTCAATCTTCCAGCAAAAGTAAGATGTCTACTACTTTCCATGGACAATCTGAGGTGATCCCTTTTTTACGGAACCGAACAACTCTAACAAATTTAGATGATTCACAAAAAAAGAAAATGCTTGAATGGATCTCAAGTGCTCCAACAAGTGGCATCTCCTCCACCTCAACTTCAACATCCAAAACCAACAGTCCTCTGAGTTGTCACCCCAATCGCACTTGCAAACTACTAGCTCTCAAGTCTCCACCCGCCATGCAGAGTATGGTATAACAGAGATGGGTGAGTCTGCAGAGCTGTTCAGTCACTCTATAGCCTGGGAATTAGAGGTCTGCTCCCAAGCTACTGTGAGTACAGACCAGGAAATGATCTACAGTGATCACCAGAAGCTTTTTGAGTCACATTCAGGTCCTGATGACCAAGTTTCTGAGCATAATGTAGACCCTCATTCTCAAACTGTAACTCTTCTTGGTGGAGACAATGAGGAACATACTGATGACGATGAGACTCAGATACCTGATTGGAATGACAACTTAACTATTCAGTCAGGGCAGGAAAAGGTTAGGTCTAGGACGAGGGGAGTGCAAACACACCAATTTATGATGTTGTAGATCCCACTTACTGTCAATGCACAGTCAGGCACTCGAGGAGGTCAACAGAGGCGGTAAAGGAGGATGCGACTGACGACGAGGTTACCTTGTGCCTTCCTGGACAGAGTCGGAGCATTGGAAGCACGTCAACAACTGCATCCTCAGCCACAACTCTGCCTCTGAGCACAAGTCGGAGTTGCTCTGCAGGTCGCATGGGCTCTAATAGTTGCCTTGCCTGTTCCTTTTCTAACATCGCAAAGGATCACCCAACTCATGTGATCTGTAAAATTTGTCACCAATCTGTAAGTAGAGGCCAAAAACTCACTAGTTTGACTACTTCGTCCATGAACCGTCACATGAATAACAAGCATAAGTCCCAGTGGGAAGCTCACTGTGCTACAATGCAGCCTAGCGGAGCGGGCCAAACACCGTCTGCCCCTTCAAGTGCATCCACGCGCTCTTCATCCTCTATAACTGTGGAGACAACTGTCACACATGCTTTTCGACGCAGAGCTTCAACCTCTTTAACCGCAACAGGCAGTTTGATTGGCAGGTCGTCAGTTGTTTTGGAAGGGGAAACAGGTGCTGGTGTAGAGCTCTCTCAGACATCGAGAGCACCAACTTTGGATGAAGGCAACATCATGTCTCCGCCTGCACTTTCCTCACAGACCAGCAGTTTTACAGGGACACCCTATTCAACACCATCTCCGCACAGCAGCCAGATCTCGGTCCCTCAGATGTGGACAATTAAAAGACCATTTCCTTCTAGTCATGACAAAGCTAAGAGGTTGACTTTCAGCCTCTGCAAGCTGTTGGCTACAGAAATGCTGCCTTTCCACCTGGTGGACACAGGATTTTTGAGACCTTATATCCGTCGCTGTGCCCCAGTACCAGATGCCCAGTCACCACTATTTCTCCAAGAAAGGCGTGCCTGCGTTACACCAGCATGTCGCACAGAACATCACTGCTTCCTTGAGAAACTCTGTGTGTGACAGGGTTCATTTCACCACCGATACTTGGACCAATAAGAATGGACAGGGGCGTTACATGTCGCTGACTGGGCACTGGGTAACTATGGAGATAGATGGAGAAGGGTCTGCTGTACAAGTCTTGCCATCCCCACGAGTTGTGCATCAATCCTCTGTATGTAGAAGTTCCTCCACTGCTTTTCCCTCCTCAACCTTGTCTGGGTCCTCCACCTCCGCCCCAAGCCTGTCTGGTCAGGCCAACCGCGTTGTAACTGCGCACAAGGAATCCCGCACACCTCCTTACTATGCTGGCAGCAGAGCTCAATGGCATCAGATGGTCTTTACATTGAAATGTCTGGGAAATAAGAGTCACACAGCTGAGGAGTTGTGGTCAGCTCTGGAGACCGAGTTTCACAAATGGTTGTCTCCACTCAACCTGCAGCCAGGGAAGGCCGTGTGCGACAATGCTGCAAACCTGGGTGCGGCCCTTCACTGGGGCAAGGTGACACATGTGCCTTGTATGGCTCACGTATTGAACCTTGTTGTCCCGCAATTTTTAACCCACTATCCAGGCCTAGATGGGCTTCTGCACAGGGCACGGTCACTCTCTGCTCACTTCCGCCGTTCAACAGGCGCAGCTGACCGACTTGCATCGCTCCAGAAGTCTTTCGGCCTGCCAGTTCACCGCCTGAAATGCGATGTGGCGACACGCTGGAATTCGATTCTCCACATGTTGCAGCGACTGTGGCAGCACTGCCGAGCCCTGGTGCAAAACGTTATGACGTATAACCTGGGCCAACGAGATGCAGAGGTGGGGCAGATCACGCTGCTGGAGTGGTCTTAGATCAAGGACCTATGCACCCTTTTGCACAGTTTCGACACGGCGACGAATATGTTTAGCGCTGACAATGCCATTATCAGCATGACAATTCCAGTCATTTACATGCTGGAGCGCACTCTAAACACTATTTGGAGTCAGGGGGTGGGACAAGAGGAAGGGTAAGAAATACAGGAGGATTCATATGCGGAAGGGATACCAAGATCTACAAGGTCCAGATGTTCAGCATCACCAAGGCGGCAGGCATGGGACAGTGGGGGAGAGGGATTAACAAGGCCGCATGGTAGCAGCCAAACTGTTGAGGAAATTGCAGGAGACCAGGAAGAAATGGAGGACGAACTGTCGATGGGCATGGTAGACTCAGCAGATGAGGGAGACCTTGGTCAAATTTCGGTTGAACGAGGTTGGGGGAGATGTCAGAGGAAAGAAGCACGGTTATCACCTCGCTGCCACAAACACAGCAAGGACTTGGTCCGCATGGATGCGCAAGACACATGAGCGCCTTCTTGCTGCACTACCTACAACATGACCCTCGGATGGTCTGAATTAGAAGTATTGATGACTACTGGGTTGCCACACTATTAGATCCCCGATACAAGTCCAAATTTTTGCGAAATAATTCCAGCCATAGAAAGGGACGCACGTATGCAGGAGTATCAGCATAAGCTGTTACTCAATCGTAGCTCGGCTTTTCCACCAAACACCAGTGGTGCACGGAGTGAATCTCCCAGTTGTAACTTGCCAAGCATGGGACTGTCTCGTCATCATCAGTCAAACCGTACCAGCAACACCGTATCTGGTGCTGGTAACAGCAATTTTATGGAAACGTTTCATAATTTTTTTTAGACCATCCAATGCAAGACCACAAGAGATGAGAAGTCTGACACATAGTCAACGGCTGGAGAGGATGATCCAGGACTATCTCCAAATGAACATCGATGCCATGACTTTGCAACTGGAGCCTTGCTCATTTTGGGCTTCCAATCTTGAAAAATGGCCTGAGCTCGCCACTTCCGCCTTGGAGATCTTCTTGTGTCCCGCATCTGTCCAGTGACAATATGGACAGACTAACGTTCATCAAGATGAACAAGTCATGGATCCGCAAGGACTTTACTACCCCTGTGTCATCCTGGGGAGAGTAAAGGCTGGCGTATTTTGGAATGTGCTTGATGCAAATCAACCTGTCAAGTTTGCAACTGGGGCACAAGTGATGCCACTGAAGGGGTGTGTGTGGCCCAATTTTTGGAAAAAAGGGAGACTCTGCTTGGAGTCCCCTTGCTGTGTTTTACATGATTTTAGAAGGGCATGACATGCCTATATCTGTGTCTCGTCCTCTTTTTACTCATCCAGCTCTTTTATTTTCGCATGAGTATATGTCCTTGTCACTTTCCCATGTGTTTGTGGTGTCTTGGGAGTTGTTTGTCACCTTTTGGACACCTTTGAAAGTGTTTTCTATGTGTTTGTATGTGTTTGTGTTTGCCTGCCATTGTTTTCAATGGGGTTCGAGTTGGTTCGTCGAACATTCGATGAACTTGTCCTCCATTCGACGAACTGAACCAAACTCGAACTCTAGGGGGGTGGCTCATCTCTAGTTATGATGGCATGTTTAAATGATGAAGGAAAGATGCCTGATGAAAGAGAGAGGTTAAACATTTTGGTTAGATAGGTAGTGACAGCTGGGGAGAGAGCCTGAAGGATATGTGAGGGAAGAGGGTCACTGGTGCATGTTGTTGGGCGGGAAGAGGCAAGGAGACGCATCACTTCTTCTCTGTGACAGGCTCGAATATTGATAGTGAGTTTGAGGTGCGGGAGAGGAGGGGATTCAGGCTCTGAAGGGATTTTTCAAAGACTTCTTTGCGGATGTCGTTGTCATGGACGTATGCACACCTGTCCCGTTCCTGCTCTCCATGGTGCTGAACTCATCGGCTCTGCAGCATCTGCCCACAGCTCTCTGCAGCTACTTCCGGGTTGGCTCTGATTGCATTCATGAATATTCACGAGCCAGCCAGGAAGCTGCAGAGAGCAGAGGCTGCAGAGAGCGTCACTGGAAAGGTGAGTTGAAAATGTTTATTATTTTAAATGTCCGTGTTTTTCTGGTACGTGTTTCACAGATCACACCACTGCATGGTCCATGGGACATCAGTGATGCCAGAAAAAAACAGACATATCTCCGTGCAGCAATCACGAACACGAGTGTACGCCACACAGAGATACACATCATTGATTTTTCACTGACCGTGAGCAGACCAATTCATTATAATGGCTCTGCGTTTGACCGTGATTCTGGTACGTATAAAAAAAAGCACAAACATACCAGAATCACTGACATCTGAAACAGGCCTAAGGCCCCCTTCACACGTCCGTGATACACGTGCGTGTTTGGTCCGTTTCCGTATATACCGGAGACACGGCCAAACGTGCACCAATGTTAATCTATGATTGTGGTCACACGTCCGTTATTTCATTATGTCCGTGTGTGCGTGTCCGTGATCCGTATGTGTTTGCGTTTGGCACGGATGCATGTCCGTTATCTGCACGGAGCACGCACACGTGGACACAATGAAAGTCTATGGGTATGTGCACACACGTTAGTAAACACGTATGCATATACCTATAGTCCGTGTCCGTTTGGTGTTTTTATTTCTAGTGATGTCGGCTATTCTTTCTATTTCTGTGTATGTCGGTCAATCTCCTGAGGTTACCCGCTGTCACTGGATCCAGCGGTGGCCGCGAGTTACCTGACTGACAGCAGCTGATCGCGCTACTCACCTCATTTGCTGTGTGGAGGTGACCGGAGCGGCGGTGTCTTCTGCTGCTCCTGTCACCTCCATGCAGCAGAGCTGGACGCGACGCTGGAGGTCCGTGGAGTACGCCGGACATGGAGGGTTTGTCGGGGTTAATAAATTGGTAATGAGGGAATTTGTGTGTGTTTTTTATTTCAAATAAAGGATTTTTTCGGGTGTGTGTGTTTATTTACTGTAATTTACAGATTAATCATGGAGGGTGTCTCATAGACGCCTGACATGATTAATCTAGGACTTATTGGCAGCTATGGGCTGCCAATAACTCCTTATTACCCCGATTTGCCAACGGCACCAGGGCAAATCGGGAAGAGCCGGGTACAGCCCCAGAACGGTCGCATATAATGTATGCGGCAATTCTGGGCGGCTGCTGACTGATATTGTTAGGGTGGGGGGCCCCCCATAACGTGGAGCTCCCCATCCTGAGAATACCAGCCTTCAGCCGTATGGCTTTATCTGGCTGGCTTTTAAATTGGGGGGAACCGCACGCCGTTTTTTTTTAATTATTTATTTATTTATTTTACTGCACAGTATAGACACGCCCACCGGCTGCTGTGATTGGGTGCAGTGTGACACCTGTCACTCAGCGTGGGGGCGTGTCTCACTGTAACCAATCATAGGCGCCGGTGGGCGGGGAAAGCAGGGAATACGAGATTGTTTAATGAGCGGCCGGCTTTTTCAAAATAGTAAAAGCCGCCGCAGCCGTGTGAATGCCGTGCAGCGCCGGTGATCGGGGATCGGTGAGTATGAGAGAGGGGGGGACACTTCAGTCAATCGGGGGATTAGCGGTCACCGGTGAATCCTTCACAGGTGACCACTAATCAGTACTCGACACAGACAGAGCCGCGGTATGAGGATGAAGTCGGGTGAAGTTCACCCGAGTTCATTCTCATCGCGCAACTCTGTCTGCTGTCAGCCGACATTTATAAACGACATTGTGCATCACACACACGGACATTACACACGGACATTACACGTACACATACACGTTAATTCCACACGCACACACGGACGTTCTGCACACAAACACGGCTAGCATACGCAATTCACACAGGTGCCACACGGACCATAAAAACGGACACAAAAACGGGACACGGACCCGAAAAACGGCCCGTAACACACGTGCGTGTTTTTCACGGACGTGTGAAGGGGGCCTAAGAGTGGTAGACAATCGAGGTTGAATTTCACCAATCGTGTTGTTGTATTGTGTTGTTATGTAGTGTGAATAGTTTCTTGCGTCTTTTGTAAATACTGTGATATGATGTGCTAATTGAATTGTTATGTATTGTTTTGAAATGTGATATGTAATGTATAGTATTGATATAAGGATGTTATATAGGTGAAAGCTAAAGTCTGCCAAGCAACAGACCTCAGGGACAGAAACATTTAAGTGTTGGGACTAAACACACCTTGGGAGGGTTCCGCTAATAAGGAAAGGAGGTTCAGTCTAGAAAGAGTCAGTGAAGACCTAGTGAGCGAATGTGACAGACGTATAGTCAGTCGATCATGAATGTTGCATACAGTGGGTGGTTTGTAGTAATTGAGAAAAAGAGAGAAAAGGCAAGATAGCATGATTCTCAAGAGAGGCCGGGGACACATGGTGCAAACAGCATTATTACTAAAGGCCTATGCTCAGATGGAGTGGCTTCAAGCTATAGGAGCTGGAGGACAAGAACATTACAGGCCCCTTAACTGTCACCTAACCAGTTGACTTCAACTGGTGTGGAACTCTAGTGGCCAGGCCTCATAACAGTCAAGCTCCTGAATTAATCTCAACTGGTGTGCTACATAGTGAACCAACCTAGTGATGTTCTGTTAGACATTCGGAAGTGCAAAGCTTTTCTTCGATCATTATGGAACCCCTGAAGAGACCGGATGTGGGACTGTGGGAAGGGAAGGTTACTGTCACAGTGTGGTGCAACTCTGGACTGGTTTGCTTTGGGACCACAAGCTGAGTTAGATCAGAGGCCACCAGAGAGAAGATGAACTCTGTCTGTTAATGTAAAGTGAAAATGTAAGGTTCTGGAGGATCTGCCCGATATCTGTAGTTTAAAATTGTGAGTAACAATTAACCGTCCAGTAAAGAGTTGTGGTTTAAAGGTCTCCTTGGTCTATGAGTCATCATCTGGTCCTGGCCTGCCAACACCAGTGGCAGTATGCAGACTATATGGGTTCCCATCCCACATGGCTGAAGACCACACACCCAGTCAGGACCAGGTATTTCACGTAGTGTGCCGAGGCCACTGGAGTCAATCCTTTACCCTCAACTACTGCCTTGTGCCACTCTACATCCACATAGACATATGAGCACTTGGTTTTTTTGTGGGTGATTTACATTTGAATCACACCATTCTTTTCCTCACATAGTGTACTGAAAAACAGGAAACAAAATGGGGTGAAATTTGCAAAAGATAATTCAATTCTTACAATTTTTTTAATTGTCTTCATGATGCACATTATATGTAAAATTAAACGAGAAATATTTTTCTTTTCGTTGGTATGATTATGGCAATACCTAACTTGTTCAGTATGCATATTATTTTTGTGGTAAAAAAATTAACATTTGTAAAAAAAATATATATTTTTTATTTTGCCACAATATTCTCAAACCCATAATGATTTCATTGTTCAGTTAATGGAGCTCTTCGAGGGTTTATTTTTTGCTGTGAAACATTTTTATTGATGGCATTTTGAAATAGATTTGATATTTTGATTGATTCTTACTGTATAATTTTGTGGTAGTGGGACGACCAACCAATACGTAATCTTAGTGTTTTTCTTGTTTTTTACTTTTCAGGGTATTTACCAATTGGGTTTCTTAATTTTATATTTTGATAGATTGGACTTTGATAGATTCAGTGATACCACATTTTTTGTATTTTATTTTTTTAATTTTTACAGATTTTCTTTCAATTTTTTTCAACTTTTTATTGTATTTGATAGTAGCACCCTTAGAGGACTTGAACCTACAATTGTCTGGCTTGTGCTACATAGTATTGTTATATATCATAAAATTACGGTCTCATTTAAAACCCAGTCACAAGCAGGGTTTAAATAAAGCTATGTGATGACAGGTATTGAGGTCTTCAAAAGAACCTTGGCTGTAATAGCAACCCATCTATCACAATGTTGGGCAGCCAATGGGTGGAGAGAATGATGTGCCCCCATACCAGCATATTGTTAAAGCCACAGTCAGAGGTTGACAGCGGCAGTCAACAGGTAAACAATCATGGATTCAGCTCCACTCCACCCATGGCTGAGACAGGTACAGTGGCATGAAAATGTTTGGGCACGCCTGGTCAAAATTAATGTTATTGTGAATAGTTAAGCAAATGGAAGATGAAATTATCTCCTTTGTATTTTAGGCAAAAAAAAAATATTTTCATCTTTTACATTTTTAAATTAATAAAAAAGGGAAGTGAACCAATGCAAAAGTTTGAGCACCCTGCACGGTTAATACCTAGTATCACCCCTCTTTGCAAGCAAGTATCAACAATTGTAAATGCTTTTTGTAGCAAGCCATTAGTCTTTGAATGCTTATTTGAGGGATTTTCATCCATTCTTCCTTTGAAAAGTCTTCCAGTTCTGTGAGATTCCTGAATCATCTTGCATTCACTGCTCTTTTGAGGTCTAGCAACAGACATTCAATGATGTTTAGAACATACAACTGTGAGGCCCATTGTAAAACCTTCAGCTTGCACCTGTCGAGGTAGTCTATTGTGGTTTTTGACAAGTATTTAGGATCATTATCAATTACTATATGTCAGCTTTTTTTCAGATGATATTATGTTTGCTTCAATAATTTGTTGAAATTTCATTGAATCCATTCTTCCCTTGAAATGTTCCCAGTGCCATTGGCTGCAAGACAACAAAGCATAATTGAACCACCCTCATGCTTAATGGTTAGCGATATGTTATTTTCCTGAAATTCTGTGCCCTTTTTTCTCCACACATACCTTTGTTAATTGTGGCCAAAGAGTTTTATTTTAACCTTAAATTTAGTCAAGCAAGGGTTCTGATTTGCCTCTCTAGCAATCGTACAAGCAGCTCTCACAGAATTTTTGCTGTAAAAAAGCCTAAGTTGAAAAGAGGATGGCTTATGCAAATGAATAATGATCCTAGACATACTGTACGTCAAAATCCACAATAGACTAACTCAAAAGTTGCAAGGGTATCAGGAAAAAATGCAACATAAAATAATTGTGCAATTTCTCCTAAGTACACTGATATCTCATGTGGTGGAAATCAATTGTTTGGGTGCACGGCAAGGCTCGGAAGGGAAGGAGCATCATTTGATTTTTTGAAAGCAAAGGTTTCTAGAATCATTAGCGGATGTGATGATGCATTTGGAGACCCCCTGAGGTGCCTAAACAATGGAGCTACCCCACAAGTGACCCCATTTTGGAAACTAGACCCCTCATGGAATTTATCCAGATGTTTAGTGAGCACTTTGAACCCCTGGAGGCTTCACAAAAGTTTATAATGTTCAGCCGTGAATTTTTTTTTTCTTTACCACAAAATTGTTATTTCAACAAGGTAGTTTTTTTTTCAAAAAGGTATCAGGAAAAAATGCACCATAAAGCGTATTGTGTAATTTCTCCTGAGTACACAGATACCTCATATGTGGTGGAAAGTAATTGTTTTGGTGCACGGCAGGGCTGAGAAGAGAAGGAGTGCCATTTCACAGCAAAATTGGTTGGAATTATTAGCGGACACCGTGTTGCGTTTGGAGACCCCCTGAGGTGCCTAAACAATGGAGCTCCCCCACATGTGACCCCATTTTGTTAACTAGACCCACCCATAGAAAGAAATATTAGTTCGGCAAAATTAAAAATACGGACGTCAGTAAAAAAAAAAAAAAAAAATATGAGCGCCTGCAACTGACACTAAGGCAAGTACCACACGTGAGAGCGATGCACGAATCTCGCATTGCATCATCCGGCACAGTCGCAGACTCCTGTCTGGAAGAGAGCGACCGTGCCGGATGATGCGAAGTGAGACTCATGCATCGCTCTCACGGGGAGCACTGGGATGACCCTTACAATATTCAGTAAAAAATACTGTAGTTGACAAATACTACAGTCTAATTTTACTGGCCCTAAGCTAAGTTTATTTGTGTTTGTTTCTTAGTTTACAGAAAAAAAACAGCACGCACGGTCATGCTGCAAAAAGGGGGGGACTAGGTGGGATGGAAAAAAGATGGATGGAGGATGGGAGAGTAAGCGGCAGATGGAGGCGCGGCAGAGGATGGGAGAGTGCGCGGCAGAGGATGGGAGAGTGCGCGGCAGATGGAGGCGCGGCGGAGGATGGGAGAGTGCACGATGGAGGATAGCAGAGTGCGCGGCAGAGGATAGGAGAGGGTACGGCGGATGGAGGAGAGGCGGAGGATGGGAGAGGGTGGGCAGCAGATCAGGGTGAAAGGTGGTGGAGGGAGCAGCAGATCAGGGAGGGTGAGAGGTGGGGGAGGGGGCAGCAGATCAAGAGGATGGGAGAGACTAAGCAGCAGATCAGGGAGGGTGAGAGGTGGGAGAGCAGGCAGAAGATCAGGGAGGGTGAGAGGTGGGAGAGGGGGCAGCAGATCAGGGAGGGGGCAGCGGCTGATGGGAGAGAGCGGGCAGCAGATCGGGGAGGGTGAGAGATGGTGGATGGGGCAGCAGATGAAGAGGATTGGAGAGAGCAGGCAGTAGATCAGGGAGGGTGGGAAGTAGAGGAGGGGGCAGCAGATGAAAAGGATGGAAGAAAGCGGGCAGCAGATTACAGAGGGGGCCAGCAGCTGATGGGGGAGAGCAGTGGCAGATGGAGGAGGCAGCAGATAGAGAAGGGTGGCGGCAGTGGATCGGCGGCAGTGGCCGCGGATCGGTGACAGTGGCAGTGGATCAGCGGCAGGGGCGGTGGCGGAAGATCGGGGGCAGGGGCTTACGAATAGGGCACACGCAGGGATCGCTCTCCTCAGCTTGCATGGACGGAGTGAAGCTAAGGGGGCGGTCAACTACAGGTCACCGGCCTCAGATCCACGGTGATTGGAGAGATTGGTCACAAGGCCAGTCTCTCCAATCAGAAC
The DNA here is from genome assembly GCF_048569485.1 of Anomaloglossus baeobatrachus. Classification (NCBI taxonomy): domain Eukaryota; kingdom Metazoa; phylum Chordata; class Amphibia; order Anura; family Aromobatidae; genus Anomaloglossus; species Anomaloglossus baeobatrachus. Next base: position 157,020,518 of record NC_134358.1, on the reverse strand, counting down.
TGGGGGCAGGTGAAGCAGAGATCACCCAGCTCCAGCCAATGATCAATGCTTTAGCTGCACTGATCATGGCTGGATTTCAATGTTTCAGCAATTTTTAATGGATGAAACATTACAGTGGCTGTGATTGGCTGAGCGGCGTTCGTCAGCCAATCACAGCCTCCGTAGGTCCGGGGAGGAGACACCACCCCTTCTGAGGTCAGGCAGAGGTCTCCTCCTTCTTGAATTTAAGGTTTGTATACACCGATCGCACTCACCAGGGCTCCGGGGCCGCTATTTCGCCATGACGTACTTGGTAGGTCGTTAAGTGCCAGGTCACCATGACGTACCCACTCATCATGGGTCACTTTTCCTCTGAGTTCACCAAAGGAACTGACTGTTCCAAGAATCATTCAACAAAGCAAAAATCAAAGTTTGCCACTTGATATAACTAATTTAAGACAAGGAGAAGTTAGATTAAATGTTGACCAATTTCCTGGGCAAGATGGCATTCTTCCACACATATTGAGGAAACTGACCGACTGCTGTATCTCATTTTCTTATACTCTCTTGTAACAATGGACTCCATAATTTGTTATGCAATTTCTCCCTAAAGCAAAGATAATGACTGAATATGTGGTCAAAACTGTTCAGTGCATGTCAGGGCTCGAAAAAGAATGAGCATTATTTGACTTTTTGTACACAAATTTGCCTGGAATAGATTGTGAATGCCATGTCGCATTTTTGCCATCTCTGACATGCCAAAACAGCAGAAATCCCCACAAGTGACCCCATTTTGGAAACTAGACCACTCGCGGAATTCAATTAGGGGTGTACTGAGCATTTTTAACCGTCAGGTGATTCACAATACTTTCTAACATCTAGATATGAAAACTAAAATATAGTTTCAGCACCAAATTTATTATTTACCTGAGTAGTAATAAGAGAAAATAGACCCCATTATTTTTTTATGCAATTTGAAACTTATTTGAAACTTCACTGCCCAAGGAATTCATTTAGGGGTGTGGTCAGTATTTTGAGCCCAAAGGTGCAATCAATTTTATAACATTGGGACGTGAAAATATAACACTTTAGTGGAAAAAACTTAACTTTTTATTAGCTGCAAATTTGTCAGTTACACAAGGTTTAAAGGGGAAACTGGACCCCCCAATTGTGTAATTTTTCCCAAACATGGTGATACCCTCCCTCCCTATATGTCATCAGAAACTACTGTTTGGCCCACTGAGGACTGAGAAAATAGAAACACTATTTGCTTTTGGAGCATATTTTATGCAATGTGCACTGTGCGATGGCAGCGCTTTCTGTTGTCAACTCAGATCAGCAGTAATGAGTCAGCAACAGACCGATATCAGAATAGTCTGCATGCAGAGACCAGTCACGATAATTGCAGGAGCAACAATTACCAAAGCCTTTGCTCCATATCGACGATTTGTCATTGGATCAGATAGAAGAAAAGGATCTATCCGCAATGCCAGAAGAAGATCACTGAAGATCAATGGGGATTAAGACATCGGATTTTATTTTACTACTCATTTCTTAGCTGTATAACCCCTTCCTAAGAAGTACATGGACAGCTAGCCATGCTGAGCATGCATCTGCTTTCCATTAGGAAAGTGGAGTAAGCTAATGCCAGACATCTTTGCTGATGGCTTACTTACTACCAAAATTAAAATATCAGGCAATAAAATTCAAAATGCCCATCATGATCATCTGTTAGGAGTCAAGATTCCCCAATAGACACTAGATGGTTGGTCAGTGCTGAAAAAATCCACGGTTCAACTCACATTAATCAATTTTTTATGGTGGCTTTTAAGAGCTAAGAAAAGATATATATATATATATATATATATATATATATATATATATAGTGTATAAATATAAAAAAATATATATATACGGTATGTACCCGAAGCAAGTAAAATTTAGTTGAAGATGAAAATACATGTTCAAATTATATCAATAACATTTTCATATAAAGAGTTATCCTCTCACAATACTATTTTCTCTGAAAATTTCCAAACACATTACAGTAAGACTTAACAATGACCCAGGGCTTGGAAATTATTAAAAGTCACTAATTAGAAAAGAATATATTTAATGATCAATAAATAATTTCTTGAAAAGTTATCTTTCAACTTAATGATTTGCCCAGTTTTTTTCTCTTCTTCTAATGTCTACTATAAAATTCAATTACCTCATCAGATAAAACTCAGTCAGAAATAGTAGAAATGTGTGTCTGTGTCTGCAGGTTAATAGCATTTTTGACATGACAGGTTCCCTTCAAATAGTCAGAACACAGCTGCCATAATTTAAAGTGATATTAATTAACCCCATATAAAGTTTTGCTGTCCTAGTTAAATTTTCTTGATATTTTCTTTTCAATGTTACATCAAAAGCCATGATCCGTAAACATCATACAACACAGCAAAAGGATCTCAATGCTAAAAGTTAACAGTCGGGAAGAGGGTACATCTAAAACGTGTGTTTTAAGCAAAGCAAACACTGCGCATCACCATAAGAATACCCTACCTGCAGTGAAGCATAGTGAACAATTGGAAATAAATCTTATCGAATAGCCCAGCCAGACCTGAATCCAATTGAAAATCTGTGGGTTACCTGAAGAGGTAGCTGTACCCAACAGTTATCTTTGCAATCTGACAGATTTGTAGAGCTGTGGAAGAGTGAGCACAGTTTGACAATTCTGGATGTGCCATGCCATAGCTTTCAACACAAGAGCATCAGAAGCGATATACTAATGACCCTCTACTGCATGTGTAAGCCGTGGATCATGTGACTGTGTCCCGATCTTGCTTTCGGATCACAGCTGTGGAAGAGAGGAAGGGAACACTTTCTCCCTCTCCTCCACGGACTGCCTCTGAGTACATCGCACTGCGATTGGATTACTCGCGAGTGCAGTGCAAAGTTTCACACACACCCGTAGACTTGTATGGGGGTACATGTGATCCGAGACTCACTCACTGCCAAACGCAGCATGCTGCGATTCATTTCTTATGCCAATATGGCATGGGAAATCAATCGCAGATGGACACTACCCCAAGGTTTTACACTGGTGCGAGTGTAGTCCGATGTTCAAAATGCAATTAGAACCGAGGCCTACGGGTGTTGATATTTATGCAATCACATTATTTTAGTTATTTTTCTTATTCATCCTAAAAGATTTCAAAGTATTTTTTCAATTGAATTTTACCGATTATAGGTGACATTAAAAAATTGTAAAAGCTCTAAAATAATTTTTCTTGGTATGATTTTTTTACGTGACAACCCCATGGGATTTAACAGACTTCTTATATTTACTGTATATCCACTAAAAGTAAGCAATGATTCCTACTGAATGACAGCAAGCATGGATTTTGAAAACTGATAGAAGATATTACAGAAAATATACTGGAAAATGATTCACTTCAAGTGCTTTGTGATATGCCATTCAGCATGAACACCATGGTTTTTTATGTAGTTATGTATATGTTTATATTATGACACTACATATTTTAGCTGTGCAAAATACACAGCATCTTATAAAAGCAGCAAAGTAGATGGCATTTATAGAAAAACACTGTACCAGCAAAGGGAATTGACATGTTGCGGGTTTCAAAAATGCCCCTGGGTTCTGTTTATGCAGTGTAAGGCTGTGTGTACACCATGAGTTTATGGTGAGCTTTTGACGCTTTGTATTTTTGCTGCATCAAAAGCACAGCCTCTTATACTTCCAGCCAAGTGGACGGGATTTACAGAAATCTCCTGCCCCTGCTCTTCCTTTTTAGGCCGGTTTAAATTTGCGTCGTTTTGACGGAAACGGAATCCAGCACAGATGCAGTACAGTTCATTTATTTCCGGTGGAAGCGCGACACCATGTGGACACATGCGGTTGTGTATGAAGCATACCACCACATGGTGTTGCGCTTAAATAAATAAATGAACTGTACTGCATCTGTGCTGGATTCCGTTTCCGTCAAAACGACGCAAATGTGAAACCGGCCTTAAAGTAATCTGACCTGCAGTGCAAGTTCAAATCCACAACATGTCAATTTCTCTTGCGGATACGCTGAGTTGATATGCAGATTTTCCCCAATTGCATTAGATGCGTAAAGTCTGCAGGTAAAATCCGCACACGCAGTTTTAGTGAGCTAACATATCAAAAAACACAAGTAAACTAAATTACATGAGGCCACATAATTGGTTATTCGGTGGGTTTACCTCAGTGTTTGTAAACCAAAACTAGGAGTGGGCAAAAAATACAGAAGTGGTGTCCGTTTTTCTATTATACTTTTCCTCTGATTTTTCCTCTCTTGGTTTTGACTTACAAATGCTGAGGTAAAATACTAACCAAATACTCAGCATGTTCAAGTTGCCTTAAGGCCCCGTTACACGCAGCAACGTATCTAACGATACATCGCCGGGGTCACGGATTCCGTAACGCACATCCAGCATCGTTAGCGACATCATTGCATGTGACACCAACGAGCGGCCGTTAACGATGGAAAATGCTCACCATATCGTCCATCGTTGACACGTTGTTCATTTTCAAAAAATCGTTGATTGTTGAGGACGCAGGTTGTTCAACGTTTCCGAGGCAGCACACATCGCTATGTGTGATACCTCAGGAAAAGAAACTACAGCTTACCTGCGGTCGCCGGCAATGAGGAAGGAAGGAGGTGGGCGAGATGTTACGGCCGCTCATCTCCGCCCCTCCGCTTCTATTGGGCGGCCGCTTAGTGATGCTGCTGTGACGCCGCACGAACCGCCCCCTTAGAAAGGAGGGGCAGGGGGCAAAGGGGGACGGGTATGCTCGCTAGCGATATTGCTAGCGATATCGCTGCGAGTAAAGCCCCCTTTACAGGTGAAGAAATGGTGCAGAAATTCTACAACATCAAAAACTCACCAAAAGCTCATCCTGGGAGCATGTGCCCACTATATTTTTTTTTGGTTGAGCTTTTGATGCTGCTTAATTTTACTGTGTTAAAAGCATAGTATCCTAGGCTATGTTCCATTGATGAGCGTTTGGTGAGTTTTTTATGTTGCAGAAACACTGAACAAAATCTGCAAGTATAATGAAAATTAGATTACTTGTGTTTTTTACGTTTTTATTGCATTTGTGATGCTGCAGTTTTTGTTTTTTGTTAGTCTGTCATGTTTTAACCAAAGCTGCTTTGTTTTTGATACCTCCTACTATGTGGCTTCAACAATACTTTGATATACTTATTTGGGGATTACAGGCATTTTTACTGCGTGTACTGTGTTTCCACTGCGGAAGTGCAGCAAAGACACGTGCGTTTTTTACCTGTGGATTTTCTGCATCAAATGCAAGTCTATGGGAAAATCTGTACAGAAAACTCAGCATACCCACAAGAAAAGCTAACATTTTGAAACACGCCACACAGGTCAACTTACACTTATTAAAAAAGTAGCACAGGGTGCAGGACAGTTCTATAAATCCCATCCACTTTTCTGGAACTGTTAGGCTATGTTCCCAAGATGAGTATGGTGGCTTTTTGATGTTAAAAAATGTCTGCACCTATTATGTAAATTATGTTACTTGTGCTTTTTTACATACATATTCATTGCTGTTGGGATGTCATGTTTTTGACAAAGCTGCTCTGTTTTTGATACTTCCTGGTATTTGGTTTTGAGAAAAGTTTATTGTGTGGATTATGTGCATTTTTGGAGCTTTTCCGCAGCAGAACACGCACCCCAGGTCAGATGAGTAAAAAATAAGCATAGTGGGCAGAACATTTTCTTCTTTTATGGAACTGTAAGCAGCTGCGGTTTTGACACAGCAAAAATATGCAGAGTCAAAAAGTCACAAAAAGCTCATTGTGAGAATGTAGCCTAAGCTGCTGTGTGTTGGATGCAACGTGTATATGAAGCATCAAAAACTTACCACAATCTTATCATGGACACACAGTCTTATGTTTCAAGCAAAGTGGATTGGATTTATAGAAATCTCATGCTCCTTTTTCTTTACTCAGAATAAACTGAGCAACATGACAATTTTTCCTGCTGAAGCGCTGAGTTTTAGACCTCCTTTACACATCTGTGTCTCTGGTATGTGTGATGTCCGTTTTCATAAGTAATGGATACATGGACACACGTAGATCCATTAAAATCAATGGGCTTGGTCACACGTCTGTGTTATGACATAATATAATCAGGCTAGGCACTCCAAAATGATGCAAAGTGATGATTTTTATTAATAACAACCAGCAGTTCGGACATCAGACATTTTGGTCACAATATCGATCTTCATCAATAGGAAATGGAATAAAGATATGTACAGAAAGCATTAACATAAGCAATAATGTCTAGTCCTAATATACATAACATGGAGACCCATATATGTACACACTGAAATGAGTGAGCAGTGAATAAAGAAAAAATATATTACTTACAACTACAAACAAATACATATAAAGTTGGGAGGGGTAAGGAGGGATGAGAGAAGAAAAAAAAGGAACAGAGGGATGTGCATGGTGAATGAGCCACGGAAACCTTAGAGGAAGAAGTAGATGAGAGATCAGCTCCCAGCCACCAAGCGCTGTGAATCCCATCCCTCCCCACATCCCATCCAGCTCACTTTCCACATTTGACCCAGTCACAGAGGAGGAAGTCTCCAGGCTCCTATCCTCCTCTCGTCCTACCACTTGCCCTACTGATCCCTTACCCACACCTCTACTCCAATCCCTCTCTCCGGTTGTCACCACTCACCTAACTAAAATCTTCAATCTCTCTCTCTCTTCTGGTATCTTCCCCTGCTCCCTCAAACACTCTATCATTACTCCATTATTAAAAAACCTTCTCTCGATCCATCCTGCACAAGCAACTACAGACCAGTCTCCAATCTCCCCTTCATCTCCAAACTCTTGGAGCGCGTGGTCTACTATCGCCTCACCCGCTACCTTTCCACTCACTCTCTTCTAGATCCTTTTCAGTCTGGCTTCCGCCCTTTACACTCAACAGAAACTGCCCTTGTCAAAGTGACCAATGACCTATTGACAGCAAACTGTAACGGTGACCACTCTCTGCTTATTCTTCTTGACCTTTCTGCCGCCTTCGACACTGTTGACCACAGTCTCCTCTCTATGCTCCATTCTATCAGCCTAAAGGACACTATTCTTTCCTGGTTCTCTTCCTATCTTTCTGGCCGTTCATTCAGTGTATCATTTGCTGGCTCCACATCTTCTCCTCCCCCTCTCACTGTTGGGGTCCCTCAAGGTTCAGTCCTTGGCCCTCTTCTTTTCTCCCTCTACACTGCCCCAATTGGACACACCATCAGCAGATTTGCCATCAGCAGATTTGGCTTTCAGTACCATCTTTATGCTGATGACACACAGCTATACACCTCATCCCCTGAGCTCACCCCCGCTGTACTACAGAACACAAGTGACTGCCTGACTGCAGTTTGCAACATCATGTCTGCTCTCTATCTGAAACTTAACCTTTCCAAAACTGAGCTTCTTCTTTTTCCTCCATCCTCCAACCTTCCTAAACCTGACATCTCCCTCTCTGTGTGTGGCACAACGATAAGTCCTAGGCAGCAGGCCCGCTGTCTGGGTGTTATACTTGACACTGATCTCTCCTTCACCTCCCACATACAATCTCTTGCCCGCTCCTGCCGCTTGCACCTCAAGAACATCTCTAGAATCCGCCCCTTTCTCATTATGGAAACAACAAAAACTCTCACCGTGGCCCTGATCCACTCTCGCCTTGACTACTGTAACTCTCTATTAATTGGTCTCCCCCTAACTAGACTCTCTCCTCTACAGTCCATCCTTAATGCAGCAGCCAGGGTCACCTATCTGGCTAACCGCTACTCGGATGCCTCTGCTCTGTGCCAGTCATTGCACTGGCTGCCCATATATCACAGGATCCATTTCAAACTGCTTGTTCTCACCCACAAAGCTCTCCACAGTGCGGCACCCCACTACATCTCCACCCTCCTCTCTGTCTATCACCCCACCCGTTCTCTACGCTCTGCAAGCGACTTTCGATTAACATCCACACTAATTCGAACCTCCCACTCCCGGATCCAAGACTTCTTCCGAGCTGCACCAACCCTCTGGAACGCTCTACCCCAAGAAGTTAGGACAAATCCCAACTTACTCAGCTTCAGACGCACCCTAAAGATGCATCTTTTTAGGGCGGCCTATCACACTCCCTAATCAGATTCGATTCACATAGTCCCTCTACAACTTCTCACAACATAACTCCACATCAAACTCCATGGCACACAAAGGTATCTCAAGGCTCTGGCCCACTGGTCGAGGAAACCATTATCTATCCCCCATTTCCGTGAGATGGCTGGATTGTCATTGTAAATAAACACTTGAACCTTGCCTCTCCCCCCCCATCTCATTGTAGATTGTAGATTGTAAGCTCTCACAAGCAGGGTTGTGTTTTTTCTTTTTTTTTTCCTCTAAATATTGTATTTCTATAACTGTTACTTGTTTGTATATGATGGCGCTATAGAAATAAAGATTATTATTATTATTATTATTATGAGAAAAGAAAACTGAATAAGGCTTACTTAGCTGTATGAGTCTGAGTGTGAAGATTTATACCAGTTCCTATTGATGAAGGTCGATATTGTGACCGAAATGTCTGATGTCCAAACTGCTGGTTGTTGTTAATAAAAATCATCACTTTGCATCATCTTGGAGTGCCCAGCCTGATTATATTGTTCTATGGAGTTGGATCCTATAGAGCACCCATTTCTCACCAAAAGTGCTGTGTCCATTTATACTGTGTTATGACAGACTGTGTGCCTGTGTGGAACACATGCATGTCCGTGTGCTCCATATGGCGACATGTCCATATTAACCAGCAGCACAAGTGTTACACGGACCGCACACTGATGTGATTCGTGTGACATCAGTGTGACACATACTGGAGGAAACAGAGGTGATACAAGAATAAAGAATTTTTATGCTTACCTGTCTCTGGCGCTGCTGTCTTTGCCTCTGTTGTTGCTTCCGGGTCCCGCTCATTATCTTCATTGCATATTCACTGCACTCAACGTGGACCCGGAAGTAACAGCAGCACCACAGACATCAGCAATGCAGACAGGTAAGTATGCCAGCTCATGCTGTCCGTGTTCTATCTGGATATCACACGGAAAGTACAGTGACAGCACACAGAACACACACGCACACACATACATATTTTCACCAAGTACCATGCAATGCATGGACATGTGAAGGAGGCCTTATGCTCAGATTTTATCTATAGACTTAAATTAGATGCAGAAAATTATCAAATAAAAAATGCACATGTATTTTTAGTGCATTTCTGTTTCATAAATGTATAAAAAATGCGTGTAATCCACTCATAAGTATATTAATAAAGTTTTGTCAAGTACAAATACTAGGAAGTATCAAAAACAAAGCAGCTTTATTTATAACATGACAGACCGACAAGAGACAAAAATATGCATGGTCAAAAATGCAGGTAAAAAATGGGAAGTAACCTGCATACTTACATAATAAGTGCAGAAATCCTGCAAAATCTCATCCAGGGTAACATAGCCCCCCAAAAATAAAAGCACATTGACCATGAGATTTGTATAAATCCCATCCACTTTGCTGGAAATGTAAGACGCTGCAATTTTTGCTCAGTGAAAATTCACAGCATTAAAAATTCACCACAAACTCATGGTAGAAATTTAACCTGACATGTCCTGAACACAATTCATAATATCTTTTTGCGTCTGCTCATATTATTTCCCAAACTTTATTTTCAGATTTTATCTAAATCATTATAATTGGCACTACATGACATTTCCTGAGCATTGTATTTTTGATAGAATTTTCCATCTTAGCATTGCTTAGTAATCACGGACAAATTATCCTTTTCATTGCGTTGCCAGAAATATACTAAGAAAATTGGCCATTATAAACAAAAGAGAAAATTGGTTATATGTAAACAGGAGTTATATGACTTTTGGAAATATTCAGGCTGTGTGAATAAGATGAGTTTTGATGAGTTTTTGAAGCTGCGTATTTTCATTGCATCAAAAACACAGCATCTTACGCTACATTCCCACAATGAGTATTTCAGTTTTGACTGTTGCAGAATTTATGCAGTTTTTTGTACAAATTATGTAAATTAGCTTACTTGCAATTTTTATTGTGATTTTTCACATTTGTTTTTATTGCGTTTTTGTCTCTTCTAAGGGGTATTTTGCACACTAAGACATCGCAGATGCGATGACGGTGGGGTCAAATTGAAAGTGACGCACTTCCGGCATCGCAGGCGATATCATAGTGTGTTAATCCTAGATGATACGATTAACGAGCACAAAAGCGTCGTAATCGTATCATCAGTGTAGCGTCGGCGAATTCCATAATTACGCTGACGCGATGGTCCAATGTTGTTCCTCGTTCCTGCGGCAGCACACATCGCTGTGTGTGAAGTCGCAGGAGCGAGGAACATCTCCTACCTGCGTCACCGCGGCTCCTGTAGGATATGCGGAAGGAAGGAGGTGGGTGGGATGTTTACATCCCGCTCATCTCCGCCCCTCCACTCCTATTGGCCGCCTGCCGCGTGACATTGCAGTGACGTCGCACGACCCGCCCCCTTAACAAGGAGGCGATTCGCCGGCCAGAGCGACGTCGCACGCCAGGTGAGTACATGTGAAGCTGCCGTAGCAATAATATTCGCTACGGCAGATATCACAATGATATTGCAGCTGCGACAGGGGTGGGGACTATCGCGCTTGGCATCGCAGCATCGGCTTGCGATGTCGCAGCGTGCAAAGTACCCCTTAGTATGTCATACACTAAATAAGGCGACCTTGTTTTTGATACTTCCTGATATTGGTAATAATACATTCCTGTGAAGATTACATGCATTTTTAGTGCTTTTCCCCAGCAGAATCTTACAAAAAATGCAAATGTGTTTTTTACTTGCGGATTTTCCACATCTAATGCAATTCTATTGGGAAAATGTATATGTAAAACTCAGCATACCCGCAAGAGAAATTGACATGTGGCAGATATGATACTTGTATCGCAGGTCAGTTTACGCTGTATAAAATTTGCTGCAACTATAAGACATTGCATTTGTAATACAGTTAACCCTTTCACCCCTGGGCGATTTTACATTTTTTGTTTTAATTTTTCCTCCCCTTCTCCCAAGAGTCATAACTTTTTTATTTTTCAATATAGCCATATGAGAGCTGTTTTTTTTTTTGCAGGACGAGTTGTTCTTTTGAATGACACCATTAATTTTGCCCCATATTGTATAGAAACTGTGCAAAAATTCCAAGTGCGGTAAGAGTGCAAAAAAAGTGAAATGGCACGATTGTATTTTGGGTTCTTTACTTACCATGTTTACTATATGGTATAAATGACCTGACAATATGATTCCCCAGGTCAGTGCGAGTTCATAGACACCAAACATGTATAGTTTTACTTTTATCTAAGTAGTGAATAGAATTCAGAAATTTGCAAGAAAAAAAAAAGAAGAATTGTGCTTCTGCTGCCATTTTTGAAGCGATTTTATTTTTTTTTCACTTTTCGTTATCTGGGGTTAGGTGAGTGCTTACATTTTGTGCCTCCAGCTGACATTTTTAATTATACAATTTTGGGGTACATGCAGTGTTTTTATCCCCTGTTATTGCATTTTAATGTTGCAATGTAAGCAATATTAATGCAACCCAAAAAAATAATTCTGGCATTTTAATTATTTTTTTTCCTTTATCAATCAGATTAATTGATTTTATATTTTTATAGATCGGGCATTCCTGAACGCGGCGATAACAAATATGTGTATTTTCTATTATTATTGTTTTATTTTCAATGTGGCAAAAGGAAGGCATTTTTGTGGGTTCAGATATTAAGAAACTCATTAAGCACAACACGCTCCAAGCAACAATGAAACCTGTTGTGTAAAGGGCTTGGGATTCTTTTTAAGAAATCGTGAAGACTGAAGAAATTTACAAGTAACAACAAAGATCCAAACTTTAAGTCCATGGTGAACACGTTGAAAAGTTTCAAAGTCTTGGGTTGTTGGAGCAAATTTGAAGTTATATTTTTTACATTGCCTTGTTCTTGTAAACTTTTTTACTGTTAGCAAAGAGCAAGGAGAAATATTTAATCAGGATATCAAGGAGATGGAATGACGTAACCAAAGTAGAAGAAATGGGAACATGACCGTGGATGACTGCTGGATGCTTCGTAAACAAGTTTTGCATTCCTTCTATAAGAGAAAAGGTATCAAGAGAAGCTTTAAAGAGAAAAGTAGAAGGCACCAGATTTAATCTCCAATAAAGTTGCTTAATGATCAATACATTTTCCATGTATAATATTATGCCCATTATTGGCTACAATAAAGATTTTTCTTATTCAACTCGCTTGTACATAATTTCACTATCGTTTTGTGCAAAATCCATACTGCATGGTTAACCCTAGAATGCGTGATGTCTGAAATATATACTTTCACGTAACCTGGGCTTTTTAGGCCCTTGTGCAATTCATATGTAAGAACTCAAATAAATAACTTTTACATGTTTATTTCAAAATTGCAAAGTAAGATATGAGAAATGCACAAAATTGTAATCATATTTGTTTACAGAAAACACCAAAAAAGTAAGTAAATGGGTCTAAAAGGCCCACATTATGCATTATATGTAATGAATCCTTTTTGTCATTTAACAATTTATTTTTTCAAATTTCAATCAAAGATATGAAAACACACAAAGGTATATATGTTGATTAAACTAGCTGCAGCTACATTTCTTTTCCAACTTTACATTTTCAATTTTAATGATTTTCCACACAATTCACGTTATCTTTTCTGAAGCAGACATTTTCTCTACAAATGGTACTGTACTGCTCAGTTTTCCTGTCTTTGTTTGTTTGACAAATAAAACAATGCTTTAGTTTTCTTTCTCCTAGCTCTGGAATTGCCTGAAAATATGCGCCACACCGTTTCATAGCTTTTCTAGTTTGCTTTGGAAAGCATTTTATGTTGCTCTGCTGCATCATGTGAGGCATTATAAGTTCATGGCAAAGGTCCTTCAAGAATAGGCATCTCCTGTCCTTCCTCCTAGCATGGAAATCAGGATGAGTTTCAGTATAAATACTGTAGGAATTAAAGGCTGATATGTCAAGCATATTTGAAAAAAAAGTGACTACAGGCCAATAATTTGTTTGCCTCTTGCATGAATATTCACCAACCATTTTATCCATCTTGTCAACACCTCCTTTAGTTTTATAATAGTGCAGGATGATTTCTGGTTTCTGTTTCCTATCATTGCTGTCAATACTGGAATCACGATGCATGGTACTGAGTAATATAACAGATGTTTTCATTCTTTACTAGTAAGTAATCATTGTTGCTTTGCTGCTGAAACCAAAAACACTATCATAAAGTGCTGGCTGTGGAATGTGCTTCATCACCAGAGGAATATCTCATCGATTTTGCTTCATAGTACTAACAACTGTAAGATCTTTTTCAAGCAAAAAAATTGCCCAGTTGAACATTAGTAAAGTAATTGTCCATTGTATTGCTTCTAACAAAATTGTAAATTGATGCAGCAAGTGTTTTTTTCAAGGGCTACAAGTTACTCTTCCACTGTTACATTAGCACTAGGATTGTAGAGCTTGGTACAATTCTTGATAAAAATATTCCAGATGTATCTGATAGGTGCTAAATGATCCGTTTCCAACCTCACCGGACAGGTTTGCTTATCATCAAATCAAAGGCTTCTCCAAATTTTCTCATATCTATCCACTGTCAGTTTCCCTCCCAAGATCACATGGCCATTACATAATCACAGGTCTTTCAACACACAGGCATGATCCACCCCGTTCCCTAGCAACTCGGACTACAATAGCACAGTAACTTGAGACACAAACACTGATGAGTACATGATAAACATAGTACGGGTCTACAAGGACCGGGTTCCGTAAATATGGGGTTTCCCCAAAAATCATTGTTATACCAAAATACCTATCACATAAAATTTTATGATCAACTGGATATTACCAACAACGACATACTTAAAGAATACCTAGAGTTTCAAAATTCTAACAAAAGTAATTTTGCAGAAAATAGCAAAAAAAGTAACCTACTGGGCCTAAAAGGCCTAGGTTACGCATTCTAGGGTTAAAAAATCTATATATGTCTATATATATGTATATATATATATATATATATATATATATATATATATATATATTATTTATTTTATTTTTTTTAAATCGGGCCTAAGTAAACATAAAAGAAAACTTAAGAATCAGTTATTGGATTTGAAAAAAAATTCATAAGACCAAATTTTTCATACCTGTGTTATTATGGGTAACATTAGCAATTTCCTTATTTGAACAGCTTTCATAAATATATCCTCTTCTTATGTAATCTTATTTTTTATATGAGCTGATAATTCTACAGTATAAACTACAGGACGATAAAACCTGGCAACCTCATAGCATCTGGGCAGCAGAACAACTGCACGGGATGATTCATATTCATTTTATGATTGTTTTACTTTAATACATATTTATGAATTGCTGACGTTTCTGTGTCCTTCTATTCGGCCCTATTTCATCTTCATTTAATCAGAATGTAGAGCTAAGGAATACAAGCCATTATTAAGGAAATTAGGCCACACTGCTATACAGTATACAGTATACTCTGAGAACGGTGAACCTAATAGGAACATATTTACTACTATTACTAGAGATGAGTGGATCTCTTAAATTATCAACTTTGCAAGCTTGGCTGAATTCTCCCCAAATGGATTCGCATAGCTGAGAAGCCTAAATTAGCCTGAAATATATGAATTTAACCCCTTCATGACCAAGCTATTTTCCATTTTTTTGGTTTTCATTTTTTCTTCCTAATTTTCCAAAAGATAACTTTTTTTATATTTCCAGCCATATAATTGTATTAGGGCTTGTTTTTGTGGACCATGTTTTATGTTTTATTACATCATCCATTTTATCATATGATGCAATTGAAAGACAGAGAAACTCCAAGTGCATTGAAATACCAAACAAAATGTGCAATTT
This sequence comes from Anomaloglossus baeobatrachus, assembly GCF_048569485.1. Taxonomy (NCBI): domain Eukaryota; kingdom Metazoa; phylum Chordata; class Amphibia; order Anura; family Aromobatidae; genus Anomaloglossus; species Anomaloglossus baeobatrachus. Next base: position 157,005,492 of record NC_134358.1, on the reverse strand, counting down.
CGCAATATTTTTGCTTACCATGTTGACTATATAATAATACTGAACTGGCAATATAATTCTCCAGATCAGTATGATTACGTCAAATCCATACATGTATAGTTATTTTTTTAATTTGTGTTAAAAAAATTTGGACATTTGTAAAGATTATTTTATATTTTAATAGATCCGACTTTAAGGCAGTGATATCATTATATATATTTTTTATTTTTATTTTAATTGCTTTATTTTTAATGGGGGAAAAGGGAGGGGCTTTGAATTTATATATTTTATTTTTTCAATTTTTAAAAACATTTTTTTCACTTTTCACTGTTTTTGTTAGTCCTCTTAGAGGACTTGAACCTGCAATTATCTGATTGTTTGTGATATACATAGCTATGCATCCGTATCAGTGCAAAATCACAGCCTTCTATGAATGCCAGGTAAACGCTGGTGTACACAGGAGACTCGGCATGACAAGCATGGGGCTCTTGACTCCTGGCTATCATGGCAACCCATCAGTGACCCACGGGTGCACCAATGGGTGCATAGAATGGTGCACCCCCCTTCTGGTACATGTTTAATGCAACTGTCAGAGAATGACAGTAGCATTTAACATGTTAACAGCCACAGGCAGAGCATCCCTCAACCTGTGGCTCTTAGAGGCAGATGATGGCTGAATAATGTCAGGAAAAACGCAGGTTCAGCGAGCCCATATCAAAGACAGACACATGACATATGACTTAACTGTATGTCATATGTCATGATGGGATTAACTCTATGAAGTCCCCTTGGATTCTATAGAACCCATTTTGAGTTTTGTAATGCAAACACAGCCTTTTTATTGTCCAATTGATCTCAACCTATTTGGCTAGAGGCAAGCGGATGGAAGCGGTCTTAAGGTACCGTCACACTAAGCGATGCTCCAGCGATCCCACCAGCAACCTGACCTGGCAGGGATCGCTGGAGCGTCGCTACACGGGTGGCTGGTGAGCTGTCAAACAGGCAGATCTCACCAGCAACCAGTGAACAGCCCACAGCCAGCAGCGACGCTTGGAAGTGATGCTGCGCTTGGTAACTAAGGTAAATATCGGGTAACCAACCCGATATTTACCTTGGTTACCAGTGCACACTGCTTAGCGCTGGCTCCTGCACTCCTAGCCAGAGTACACATCGGGTTAATTACCTGATGTGTAGTCTGGCTATGTGTGCAGGGAGCAGGGAGCCGGCACTGACAGCATGAGAGCGGCAGACGCTGGTAACGAAGGTAAATATCGGGTAACCAAGGAAAGGGCTTCTTGGTTACCCGATATTTACATTGGTTACCAACGTCCGCAGAAGACGGCTCCCTGCTCACTGCTCATTCAGTTGTTGCTCTCTCGCTGTCACACACAGCGATGTGTGCTTCACAGCGGGAGAGCAACAACTAAAAAATGGTCCAGGACATTCAGCAACAACCAGCGACCTCACAGCATGGGCCAGGTTGTTGCTGATGTCACACACAGCAACATCGCTGTTGCGTCACAAAAGTCGTGCCTCAGCAGCGATATTGTTAGCGATGTTGCTTAGTGAGACGTGGCCTTTAGCCAGGAAACTATTTAACTACACAAAGCAGTTTCAGTCTTTGTAGACTACTTTTATTGTATAAACAGTCTAAACAAATATCACTTTTTGGGGACAGATCCATACTCTTTTATTGTTTATACACAGGTGGAAAAAAGATTGAAGGAGATGTGACATTTTCACACAGTTGGTTGCAAAAATGATTACTGTTTGGGGAGTATCATGAGCTTAGCACTTTGCTAAATAAGGATGTCATAGCGTTTTCACAAGCCATCCAAAAATGATCTGTTTAGTTAAGAGCACAAAGCAGGTATACTGTTTTAAAATAAAGAAGTTATTCTTTCTCAACCAAGATTGAAAAATGCTCCCCTTTCTAGGATTTGCAGATGGTTAGGCAATCACAAAATTATTAGGCAATCACAAAGACTTTTTATCATGCTGTCCACAAATTATACACTTTTTTAAGGAGACAAAACAGAAATACTGTTTTGCAAGTGAAGAAACTATGGTTTCTTGTCACCAAGCCTTTTAAAAAATTAACCCTATTTTGCAAGCATGATTGTGTACTATCAAAACAGTAGATCTCTCACGATCAGTAGTACCATCTAGTACTATGAAACTCAGTGGGCAGTGAGATGATGTGTGGCTGGCTTGGCTATGAAGTGGCTGCGACATGAGCAGCATGGTAGAGAGTTAGGACGGGGCAGACTAGGAGCGGTGTGGCAGTATAGTGCAAACAATGGCAGACCCACCATCAGCAGTACAATTTAGCACTATGAAACACAGTGGGCAGGCAAGAAATGGCTGGCTGGCAAGGCAGTGCAAGGGCTTCAGCAGAGTTGCAGGGTACAGTTATAATGACGCAGGCAAGGAGATGTGTGGTAGTTTAGGATCAGCAATTACAGCCTCGACAGCAGCATAATACAGTACAGATGACATGATGGCTAAGGCATTGATGCCTGGGTCACTGTACTTCATTGGCCCTGGCAGCAGCAGAACAGTATAGAAGATTCTCAACCCATAGTCAGGCAGGTAGACAGATGGTTTAGCTGATTAACCCCTTAACGACCGCGGGCTGTAAAATTACGTCCTTGCGGTCATAATGTTACTGCCCGCGGTCTGCCGGCAGCATCAGGCTGCGATCGGCACACATCTCAGCTGATTTTCACAGCTGAGATGTGTGCCTGCTAAGCACGAGCAGAATCGTTATCTGCTCGTGCCGTTTAACCCCTTATATGGCACTGTCAATATGTGACAGCGCCATTATAAGCGCGATCGCGGTAAACATTTACTTACCGCCTGATACCGGAAGTCACGTGACGCGATCACGTGACTTCCGATAGTTGTCATGGTAGCACAGGGTCATGTGATGACTCCTGTACTACACCTGACTTGCTTTCACTTTCGCTGTGCCAGCGGCACAGCAAAAGAGAAAGAGAACGTATCTGCTGTTTACAGCCTTGTAGCTGTGATCAGCAGATACTGCAGAGCGATCAGAATGCTGATCGCAATAGCCCCCTAGGGAGACTAGTAAAATAAAAAAAAAAAGTTTAAGAAAAAGTTTTAAAAAATTAAAAAAAAAAACAAAAATAACCTAAAAGTTCAAATCACCCCCTATTCGCCCCATTGAAAATTAAAGGGTTAAAAAAATAAAAAATATACACACATTTGGTATCGCCGCGTTCAGAAACACCCGATCTATCAAAATATAAAATCAATTAATCTGATCAGTATACGGCGTAGCGGTAAAAAAATTCCAAACGCCAAAACGATGTTTTTTTGTTACCACAACTTTTGCGCAAAATGCAATAAGAGGCGATCAAAATATAGCATCTGCGCAAATATGGTACTGTTAAAAACGTCAGCTTGAGATGCAAAAAATAAGCTGTCATTGAGCCATAGATCCTAAAAAATGAGAACGCTACGGGTCATGGAATATGGCGTAAAACGCGCGACACTTTTTTCTGACAAACTTCCGATTTTTTTTTAACCCTTTATATAAAAGTAAACCTATACATGTTTGGTGTCTACGAACTCGCACTTAGCTGAGGCATCACACCCACACACCAGTTTTACCATATAGTGAACACAGTGAATAAAATATCTCAAAAACCATAGTGCTAGCGCACTTTTTTTGCAATTTTTCTGCATTTGGAATTGTTTTGCCATTTTCTAGTACACTATATGGTAAAACTGATGGTTTCATTTAAAAGTACAGCTCATTCCACAAAAAATGAGCCCTCACATGACAATATTGACTGAAAAATAAAAAAGTTACGTCTCAGAAAAAGAATGGCGGAAAAAAAAAACGGAAAGCGAAAAATCGGCCGGTCGTGAAGGGGTTAAATCATGAATGTCTGCACTGAAAGTATGCACAGATTCTTTTCTGATTCATTTTGACAAATGTTAGGTTTTCCACACTTGTGACAGACAACCTGGTCTGCTTTGGTGTGACAAATCCACCACACACATTGACATTATACTGGGGGCTTGACACAACAGTAAGCCTATAGCTAACTATGATTGTTAGTGTACTCTTACAGATCTACTTGGGGAGAATGCAAAAAGTAGGGGAGATGGACCGTTTACAAACCTAAAAAGGCCAAGCAAAAAAATCCCCCCTGGTCAAAACTGTACGAGTGTTGATATCTTCTTAAAACTGGTTCAGGACAATTTAGCGAAGATCCCCCAATTTCGCTCTCCTCACATGTTCAATTTTTCTGAGAGAGAGAGAGTAGCTCTAAATGGCCTGATAACGGATAATAGTCTTATTTTTAAAGCATCGGACAAAGGAGGAAATTTGGTTATATGGAGTCACCCTTTGTGTTTGAAAATGTGTAATGACATACTTAAAGATCGAAGCACGTATGGCCCTTTGACAGCTGACCCTACAAAATCATATACGGTTGCCATCTTCTCCATTTTGGATAAAGCCAAATATGATAGTGTCATTTCGCAGAGTGAATACGATATTCTGACACCTCACTCACCCGTGGTTCCCGTGTTTTATGCACTCCCAAAGGTCCATAAGGGCCTTCGTCCACTCAAAGGAAGGCCCATTGTTGCGGGTATTGATTCTTTGTCACAAAATGTGGGTATTTATATATATATAGGGTTTTACGCCCCTACGTTATTTCTTTACCCTCATATGTCCGTGACACACCCCATCTTCTCCAACTCCTTGAGGACATGAATGTAGGACCCAACACTATCCTAGCCTCTATAGATCTAGAGGCACTCTACAGTTCTATACCCCATCATCTGTGCATTGTGGAGGTTAATCATTTCCTTAGATCAAGAGCTATTGAATGTGGCAGACATAGTGCCTTGATAGAGGAATTATTGTCCTTTACACTAACCCACAATTATTTTCTTTTTAACACCAAGTACTTCCATCAGCTTAGGGGTACAGCAATGGGGAGCCCGTGTGCCCCCAGCTATGCTAACTTATTCCTCGGCTGGTGGGAGGAAACGGTGTTTTTTGGGGGGGAGGATGGGGACTCTCATCAATGTATCGGACTTTGGGTCCGATACATTGATGACATCTTCATCCTCTGGACTGGTTCTGTTGCAGATTTTCAGTTATTTGTGGACTCTCTAAATTTAAATGACCTCGGTTTACATTTTACATCAGTTTGTGATCCCCATGCTATTAATTTTTTGGACTTAACTATTTGTAAGGATGCTAATGGCAAATTACATACTGCAACCTATCGCAAACCTACGGCTATAAACTCCCTCCTAAGATGGGATAATCACATCCTTATCCACTTAGGAGGGGGATTCCCAAGGGACAGTGACTTCAGGGCCCAATCAGGTGATCTCTACGGTAGATTTTTGGATCGCGGGTACCCCAAACAAGTTTTAGATCAATCACTGGGATTTGTTAAAAATATAAATAGACACTCCCTTATGACCCAAAAGTCTTTACAGACAAATTCAGAGATGGTACGTATTATTGTCCATATTTCATTCGGTTATCCTATTAACCATACTCGAGTGAGCTAAAAAATTCCTTATATGGGTATTATCTGCATTGTCAGATTATATCTACTTATTTTAATATATTGCCTTAATGCTATGATAACATGTATGGTATAATTCAATTTTATATGTATTTGCTAAGTCATCTGGGCTGTTAAGATATATATCGTGCTTCTGTTATGCTCATTGGTATATAAAAAATGTCCATATCCACCCGTGTATTTAACTCTCTGTCTCTAATACTTGCATTCTGTTCGAAATGCAAGTATGGAGATTACACCACTCTATAAATTAGCAGTGACATATTTATCGCCCGCTGGACGCCCTCCTTGGTCATATGACCTGAGAGGTCGATGTGGGGCGAGGCTGCCAGCTCAGCGCTGAATGAGTCAGGTCATGTGAGCAGTAGTATAGGACGTCATTATCGGCTGTGCGCATGCGTGGGATCAGGCATTGAACGGCTCATTGTTTGGTTGCTGTGACGCCCCGTAGTAGGCATGCGCATGCGCGCGGCACATACACATATTGCGCATGCGCATGGCACGTATATACACCGTTACTAATGACGCTATGGGTGCTGTGATGGCCCAAAAGCGTTCTGTGCATGTGCAGTGTATATCACCATGGCGCAATATATCACTGCTTAATTGCTCATTGATTTCTAAATCGATGCAGGTGGAACTGGGTGATGATATTTAAACCCCACTCGGACATGCATGTCCATGGTGCTTCCCTGAATGCAGAAGGTGGAATCTTTACAGCATTGACTGTGCCTAATGCAGGATCATCTAGGATCGGTTTACCATGGACTTGCATCTCTGACTTGGATCATCTAATACTTATCTTTCGTTTAGGGCAATTATTTGCAATTGTATCTACTTAATGTGGCTCTGTATTATATTATATGTATTGTATTTGTATGTTTATCATGGAGGAATCTCTGATGGACCATATTTCTATTCTTAGCCTCCTGAAGAACCATTGTTTATGGGGAAACGCGTCAAGGCAAAATCACCAGGCCCACCATCAATATACAACGGTGTATTCAACATACTGAGGACTACTATATCACTGCCAACAGCAGTTCCATTTTTCCACTGAAGTGGAATGTCTGTGAAGGACTTCTATTATTCATCTGAATACTGCTGAGTATTCGCTAATTTTGGAGTCCATGTTTATTATTATTGTTGGTATCAAACCGGAACCTGTGTGATTTTTATATGTCATAGATCTTGCTTAGGAGTAGGACTCTCCAGTCTGCCCCTGGTATCCAGGGGCAGGTGGAAAGCTTATCCTATATGCACAAGATCTAAGAGGTCTAAGAGGTATATCACTTATACTTTACACAATAAATATGTAAACTTTGAAAAATCACAAATGTCCTAAAATTAAAAATATTCTATGGATTCATGTATGTTTATTGCTGGGTATAGCACTTTTTGCTATTTAATACATTTTGCACTTTGGGAATATTTCTCTTTGAATAATTGGTTATAATATATTCTCTTGACTATATGTCATATTTTTATATGGGCTGGACACAACAGTAAGCCTATAGCAAACTGGGCCAGTTATTACAACTGAGATTTCATGGTATCGGGACTCAGGGTACCTGCCTTAGAAAGACAAAGTCTATATACAACTGAGTGTGACTGTGCTTGCTGAAGTGCATCACCATTTCACAGTGGTAGATAAAATCTCTTATCCATCATGTTAATTATAGGTGTTGCTGCTGCCTCAGCTACTATAAAAAAGCTCACCAAAGACATAATCAAAATAAACTCATAGAAAAAAACTCCTCAGAAATAAAGCCATCAGCCAAACAAAATGGTCAAATAATGGCAAATGCACACGCAAAATTCAGATGGCCCCCCATGATAAAGTATGGAATTGCACAGGTGCAGAATACCAATAAAACAACCACCCACAGCCTAATATGTCAGGAGGAGGCGGTTGCTGGCATTAAAATTGCACACTAATAGGATCTAATATAGGGCATCAATAGTGTCAATAGTGTGCAGTTTTAATGCCAGCAACCACCCCCTCCTGACAACAACCAGCAGTATTGTTGTGCCACCTACAATTGTTGAATGCTGCTAGTCAAACAAATTGCAAAACTTTCTATTTTATTTTTTTACATTTTTATTTTTTTATTGTATTTTTTAAACATTGAAGATATTTCCTTTCAACCAAAGTGAAACATAATTTAAGGAAACTGAAAACGTTACGTTGCAAAGTTGCTACACGTAGGTTTTCAGCTGGAAATGAACATGCGGCAACAGTGAACCAGAAAACCCCTTTCTACTCTAAGAAAAGCCAACTCTCACCTGTGCCAGAGCTTTTTAAAAGGCTATTGCTTCTTAACTTTCCAAACAGTAAACCTAATGCAGCTTCCAAGAAAGGAATAATTTTTGGACAGCTGGTAGAAAAACATTGCTTCCTCATTTTTGAAACAGCAAAACCACTTTTCAAACAGTTGCTCCAACACAAAGGTTAATTGTTAGAAGGCTTTAAAGTAGTGATGAGCGAGCACTACCATGCTTGGGAGCTCAATACTCGTAATTAGTAGTCAGACGCTTGGACAAGCTCAACTCGTGTGCCAAGTATAGTGGAGGTCAATGAGAAACTAGACCTTTATTTGTAACATGTTACAGAAAAATGATCCAGTTCCCCATTGAACTTCATTAAACTTGGTGCACAACTCATGGTCATCCAAGCATCGACTGCTTAATACAAATACCGAGCTCCAGAGCATGGTAGTGCTCACTCATCACTACTTATTAAAATTACATTGCTTCTTCATTTTCCAAAAAACAAACCTGTTGCTACTACCTAACAGGAAAAATACCTTGTCAAAAAGATAAGGATTGTTCTCTGCATACTACCTAAGGGTACCGTCTCACTAAACGACTTACCAGCGATTCCGACCCCGATATGACCTGGTCAGGATCGCTGGTGCATCGCTACATGGTCGCTGGTGAGCTGTAAATCAGGCAGATCTCACCAGCGACCAGTGACCAGCCACCAGCCAGCAGCGACTCGTGGAAACCATGCTGCGCTTGGTAACCAAGGTAAATATCGGATAACTAAGCAAAATGCATTGCTTGGTTACCCAATAATTACACTGGTTCCGCACAGCGCTTAACGCTGGCTCCTTGCACTCGTAGCCAGGGTACACATTGGGTTACTAAGCAAAGCGCTTCGCTTATTTACCCGATTTGTACTCTGGCTATGTGTGCAGGGAGCCAGTACTGGCAGCCTGAGAGCGGTGTACGCTAGTAACCAAGGTAAATATCGGGTAACCAAGCAAAGCGCTTCACTGCTTAGTTACCTGATGTGTACCTTGGTTACCAGCGTCCGCAGCTGTCATAAGCTGGCTCCCAGCTCCCTGCACATTCAGATCGTTGCTCTCTCGCTGTCAAACACAGCAATGTGTGTTTCACAGCGGGAGAGCAACAAGCAAAAAATGAACCAGAGTAGTGTGTAACGATCAGCGATTTCACAGCAGGGTCCAGGTCACTGCTTAGTGTCACATACAGCGAGATCGCTAATGAGGTCACAGGTGCGTCACAAAACTTGTGACTCAGCAGCGATCTCGTTTGCGATCTCGCTATGTGAGAAGTACCCCTAAGTGTAAACACAAGCAAGGCAGAAATCTGCCCCCAAAAAGGATATATTCTAGTAGCATAAAAATTCTCAGTGCAATGTATTATTGAGCATGCTCTAGATTACCACTGATTAATATCTTTTGACCCACAACTAGATATATTCAAGTCACTTTGAGATTACTACAGCTGTGTTTGCATTAAAGATCTTCAAATGAGTTTAGTGCAGCCCTGGTAAACCCACGAGTATTGCAAACGTCTTTTCAGGGCACTAGAAGCCGTAACAGAAAAGCTTGTAAATTCCTAAAGGTTTGCTTTATCACAAAGCATTTCCTCCAGCCAAAACGTTACTGAAAATTTGTCTCCGAGACTGGAGAGTACCATTGCATAGAGATTTCTCACTAAATGCCAAATCATGGAGTCTGGACTCCGGAAACTTTCTTCCTATAGACTTTTGATTCAGTTAAAAACCAATTGAATGTCTATTGCTAAAGGAAACATAGAAACACTCCCCAAACCCCTATCAAACTTATAAACATTAATAAAAAAGGTAATTCAATATAGTGTTTTTCTCTAGGCCTCAAAGATCATTATAGTAAATAGAGAAATAAAGCCAGCCATCTTGGGAAAACTAAGCAAGGCATTGCCTACATGATTTTTTTTACATTTATGGACATGGCTAGGGGAATCATATTCCTCCACGTACTCATCTGTACTGTTTTCTTTTTATTTGCTTTCTGGAAGTTTTAGTTTGTGTTATTACTTTTTGATGATACTCATTTATTTCTTCCATCTTCAAATATTTATGCAATTGGTAAGTGTTTTATAAGAACACTGCAGTAGTTAACAGTAGTAACAGAGTTATTAGATAAATATTAATAACAGCGCATTGGTCAAAATTATCCAAACTGACACTTATGAGTAATTTTACGTGTGATCCCTGGAAAGCAATTAACTGTGTATTGCAATGTCAGAAGTGGTGTTTGGTTTGTTTTCCTCTATCTGCTCTAGGTGCATTAAATAAAATAGTTCTGGGAAGGTTTGTCTTTTTTTCCTCCAGTATAAATACAAGGAATGTCAGTATCGGCATCTTGAAAGATAAAAACATGCATGAAAAATGATAAATATCATACAGTATACAATAACATGGATTATTTCAATTGTCTGTCCTCCCCATTCCCAATACATAGGCTACATCTAACAACAAAAACAAAATGAGTGTTAGTGTTATTTAACACTTGATAAGAATAAGAAAAAAGTCTTCATTATATTACAATAAAGTGATTCTGCATCAACAATGACCATTGCCAATTATCCTTCTCTTGAGGTCTTCTCCATCACGTTTCTCTAAAATCACCATTGGCATTTATCCTTCTCTTGAGGTCTTCTCCATCATGTTTCTCTAAAATCACCATTGCCAATTATCCTTCTCTTGAGGTCTTCTCCATCATGCTTCTCTAAAATGACAATTGCCAATTATCCTTCTCTTGAGGTCTTCTCCATCATGCTTCTCTAAAATGACCATTGCCAATTATCCTTCTCTTGAGGTCTTCTCCATCATGTTTCTCTAAAATCATCATTGCCAATTATCCTTCTCTTGAGGTCTTCTCCATCATGTTTCTCTAAAATCACCATTGCCAATAATCCTTCTCTTGAGGTCTTCTCCATCCTGTTTCTCTAAAATCACCATTGTCAATTATCCTTCTCTTGAGGTCTTCTCCATCATGTTTCTCTAAAATCACCATTGTCAATTATCCTTCTCTTGAGGTCTTCTCCATTATGTTTCTCTAAAATCACCATTGCCAATTATCCTTATCTTGAGATCTTCTCCATCATGTTTCTCTAAAAATATGGACCATATCTCCCCTTTTCTATTAAATCAAATAAATAACTGAAAAAAAAGAAGAGTTGTGTACACTATGTGACGTCAGGTCTTCAGGTGGGACAAAAGCCAACATAACATAACTATACTTCATAACTCATTAACCCCTGCATGACCCACTATTGATATTGTGGACAGAATATAGTATATATCCCTGTCTAAATATATATATATATATAACAAATCTGAAAAAAAATGTAAAAATATTACTAAGGAGGAGGAGGTAGCGATAAGGGGGGCATAATTTAGGGATATTCAATTCAAGTTATGCATCCATGTTTTTAAACACATCTGCATTCCAAAAAAGAGTCATTTGTCAGTTGCATGCATGCTATTCATCCACACAGACCAGTGATGATCACGGGTCTGGGTAGAAGAGATGGCTGCTTTATTTTACGAAAGCACAGAATAATATAGAAGTCAGTTGGATAGGAGCCAAGAATACGTAACACGTCTTCTATTGGGTAAACGAGTAAACAAGAAAAAGAGCCTATTCTGAAATATATTTGTATGTGCTTCATCATTTTATATTAAGCTAAGTCAGCATGAATCACTTATGACCAGAAAGTCCCGTATCTGAGTACAGTTCAAACGCCATTTTGAGTCCTGTTTTTGGATATCTCCATATAATTCTGAATACTCTTCATAACAGTCCATAACAATGTTCATAACATTAGCTTTGTCAGCCTTGAGGAATAATAATGATTTGATTATTTGAAAGGCTGACTAAAGGTGAGCAATTGTTTTGATGAATGATGGATTATATTGCAAATTTAATTATCAGATTTTGGAGGATGTAGATACATATTGGGAGCTGAGTCTTGACCCTATGAAAAAATTTCAGGAAGAATTACATCAATTGTTACAGGAGGGAGAGGAAATGGGAGCTATAAATCAAGAAAAATGAAAAATTTAACAAATTTATATGTTGAACATGCATTTATTCCCATTTTCCACTCTCTCCTTAACCTCTTCACAACCAATGACGGATCTATCCGTTATGGAGCATGTGAGGTTAAGCCCCGCCCCCTGCCGTGGGCAAGTTGCGGCGATCCACGCACATATCAGCTGTTTTCATCAGCTGATATGTGTGCCTGCATGTTACGAGTGGAATCACTTCCACTCGCAACATTTAACCCTTTACATCTTGCTGCCAAAGTCTGGCAGCGAGATGTATATGCGCGCAGCCATTACATTTACTTACCGCCGCCCCCACCGGAAGTCACATGCGTGATCACGAGACTTTCAGTGGTTGGCATGGTAGCACAAGGTCATGTGATGACGCCTGTAGCTAACATGAGTCGCTTCCTCTCAATGCCGGCATAGTGCCAGCACGGAGAGTAAAGCACCATATCTGCAGTTCTCAGCTCTGTAGCTGAGATCTACAGATAGGGCAGAGCGATCGGATTGCTGATTACTATAGCCCCCTAGGGGGTCTTGTAAAATAAAAAAAAAGTTAAAAAAAAGTTTTAAAAAATAAAAAAAATAAAAAAATAAAAGTTCAAATCACCCCCCTTTTGCCCCATTGAAAATTAAAGGGTTAAAAAATTAAAAAAACATACACATATTTGGTATCACCACGTTCAGAAATGCCCGATCTATAAAAATACAAAATTAATTAATCTGATCAGTAAACAGCGTAGCGGCAAAAAAAGCGCAAAATGCAATAACAGGCGATTAAAACGTAGCATCTGCGCACAAATGGTACCATTAGAAATGTCAGCTTGAGATGCAAAAAATAAGCCTGCACTGAGCCATAGATCCTAAAAAATGAGAACGCTAAGGGTTTCGGAAAATGGCGCAAAACGTGCGCCACTTTTATTGGACAAACTTGTGAATTTTTTTAACCCCTTAGATACAAGTAAACCTACACATGTTTGGTGTCTACAAACTCACACTGACCTCAGGCATCATAATGATACATCTGTTTTACTATATAGTGAACACGGTGAATAAAATATCCCAAAAACTATTGTGCGATCACACTTTTTTTCACGTTTTTCCACACTTGGAATTTTTTTGCTGTTTTTCAGTACACCATATGGTGAAACTTATGGTTTCATTTAAAAGTACAACTCGCCCCGCAAAAAACAAACCCTCATGTGGCAAGATTGACGGAAAAATAAAAAAGTTACGGCTCTTGGAAGAAGGAGAGTAAAAAACAAAAATGGAAAAACGGAAAAGGCTCTGGGGCTGAAGGGGTTAAAATGCATGAAGAATTTTTCTCTACACCACTTAGGCCCATTGTGGCTGGTATAGGCAGTTTGGGAGAGAGGCATAGCTCCTGGGTGGATCTTTATCTGCAGCCTCTGGCAGGCAATACACCTGGATATATTCATGATACGAAGCACATCATTGCCTCTTTGGATAAAAAATGTCTTTCTAAACATACTGTGTGGCTGAACTGTGATGTGGTGGGGTTGTACCCCTCTATGGCACATGATTTAATTATTTCTGCTTTAAGGAGACATCTGGAGAAATATCTTACTTATTTGGTGGAAATACAGGAATTTTTATTATTGGCAGTGCAATTTTTTCTTACTAGGAATTAGTTTTCGTTTAATAAAAGATTATTTTTTTGCAGACTAGGGGAGTGGTAATGGGGGGCAGTTGTTCCCCCTCCCTTGCCAATCTATTCATGTTTGACTTGGAAGAGTCTTTTATTTTTTCTACTTTGAATCAATTTTTTTCAAACATTGGACGTTTTTTAGATGATTTATTATTTATATGGAAAGATGCAATTGATCAAATTTCGGATTTTGTTAAATACATTAACAATAATGGAATGAATCTTCGGTTTACCCATAATGTACAGAAGGATACTATTGAGGACCTAGATGTCTCCTTGAGCAGAACTTTGCAATATACTATTTTATTTACCATTCAGGAAGACTATGGCTACAAATTATAATAATAATAATAATTTTTATTCATTTATATAGCACTGTTAATTCCACAGCACTTTGCATACTGTACATCAGGAACACTGTCCCCATTGGGGCACACAATCTAAATTCCCTATCAGTATGTTTTTGGAGTGTGGGAGGAAACCCACGCAAACACAGGAAGAACATACAAATTATTTGCAGATGTTGTCCTTGGTGGTAATTGAACCCAGCACCCCAGCGCTGCAAGACTGCAGTGCTAATCACTGAGCCACCATGCCGCCTACTCTTTTGGCCATATCTTGTCATTCACATCAAGAGGAGGAGGGGAAGAGAGAAGATCCAGCAACCAATGTAATAAAAAAATTCTTTATTCAAAATTTATAAAAAAGGTAATTCCAACCAAGTGCAGAATATATTAACGCTTGACGCGTTTCGGAGAAAGTAGACTTCTTATTCATAAGCAACATTATGAATAAGGATAAATAATCAAAAATTTCGTGTAAAACACCTTAAATTGTAATATTAATCAAAAAATACCTCAAAAAGGAATAGGTGTCTCTTTTTCACATTTAAAAATAATTTTTTATTCAGGAATTTTAGTTAAAATTACATCAAATACATATTTATAAATACTAATAAAAGGACTGGATCAAATGCCCATAATACAGCAGCGGTTAAACCATAAATTACAACCTTTTAATTATTAAACTGACCAGTATGTAATGTAATTTTGATGTTATTCAAAAAATAAAGCATAAAGTGCAAAGTGCTTTTTCATTATAGAAAACACCAAACAATTGTGGAAATGAAAGGCATTTAAGTAAAAAACCATTATGAAGCAAGTGCCAATAGACCGCAATAAATATTGCTAAATACAAAATACCTTGGAGATGGTCAGGGTTGTTAGGTATGCCGCAATATATCCCGACGCGCGTTTCAGCGTGCTTTCTTCAGGGGATGCCCTGATGCCCTATGGAAGCAATATTAGTGGCTTTCATGCCATTGTCCACGCACCAGCCGTCCGCTCCCCGTAGCACGCTGGGCAACTGTCTTCATTTGCTTACAAGTACTGCACGTGTCTGAACTAGCAGTGAAATTAACCCCAGGACTCCAGGTCTGTAGAATCTTATCATATCTACCCTCTAAACTCAAGAGACTCTGAACCTAAAGCATACCAGTATTAATTCTGAAACAAATCGTGCACTTAAAGCTCCAGTACCCTAATTGCACTTCAGCATTCAACTCCAAGCTGTATTTGCCGTGGCCTACCCACGAGAGACTGTGAAACATATATTCCGTATTGATTTGCTTTATTCCTGCTATATTAAAGCAACTGTTATCCCATATCCTGAGTCAGATGTCTATGAAGTGAATAAACCCGGAATGGCCCCACAGACAGTGCACAGGAACCGCATGAAGCTATGCACCAAAGAGGATCTACTGGTGATGTCATCACCTCCTCCACAAGTCGTGCCGGTCTACACACCAATTCCTGCAATGGAAGCACCAGCCAGACAACCTACTGTGGAAGAGTCCCTCTACAACACTCAATTTATCCTTCCATGCTATCAATATGTCCCCGTCTCGGTTCCTGCTCCAGTTGCTGCTCCTCTGCCAACTTCACCTGAGCCAGCAAACAATATCTTTCCTGCTCAAGAGGAAGATCAAGTGTTGAGGCGTTCAGAGCGAAGCACAAAAGGAACACTTTCAGCCCGCTACAGAGACCAAAAGGTCATATCTTTTTCCATGAGTATATAATCTTGTGTTTATTTATTTAGCTGGATGGTCAGTTTAGTAATGTTTAAAGCTGGGTTCACACTAAGCGACAGCGACAACGACGTCGCTGTTACGTCACCATTTTCGGTGACGTAACAGCGACCTTGTAAGTCGCTGTTATGATCGCTGCTTAGCTGTCAAACACAGCAGAAGCAGCGATCATAACGTCGCTGTGCTACATGTGCAGAGAGCAGGGAGCCGCGCTTAGCGCTGGCTCCTTGCTCTCCTAGGTACAGTACACATCGGGTTAATTAACCCGATGTGTGCTGCAGCTACATGTCACAGTGCAGAGAGCAGGGAGCCGCGCTTAGCGCTGGCTCCTTGCTCTCCTAGGTACAGTACACATCGGGTTAATTAACCCGATGTGTGCTGCAGCTACATGTCACAGTGCAGAGAGCAGGGAGCCGCGCACACTGCTTAGCGCTGGCTCCTTGCTCTACTTGCTACAGTATACATCGGGTTAATTACCCGATGTGTACTGCAGCCACATGTGCACAGAGCAGGAGCCGGCACTGGCAGCAAGAGGGGAGGCTGGTAACAAAGGTAAATATCGGGTAACCAGGGAAAGGTCTTCCCTTGGTTTCCCGATGTTTACGCTGGTTACAGCTTACCGCAGCTGCCAGACAACGTCTCCTGCTCTCTGCTCGCTTCATTTCGTCGCTCTCTCGCTGTCACACACAGCGATGTGTGTGTCACAGCGGGAGAGTGACGACCAAAAAATGAAGCTGGACATTCAGCAACGACCGGCGACCTCACAGCAGGGGCCAGGTCGTTGCTGGATGTCACACACAGCGACAGCGACGGGACGTCGCTGCAACGTCACAGAAAATGGTGACGTAGCAGCGACGTCGTTGTCGTTGTCGCTGTGTGTGACACCAGCTTAAGCCTCTGCACCTGAGTAATACCAAGCACCTTGTTTATTATTTGCACAATTTTCTGTATACAGCCATGGACTTATAGACTGGACCACTAAAGTGCCTTTCCAGAACCTTTCATATGGACGATAGTTTATTGCGGAAAGAAACTCTATCTCATATTGGCACTATCACATTCATGTTTTGCATTTGTTCATTGCCTTATTGTTACTGTGCCTTAAATATATATTTCATTCCTTTCTTAGCAGTCCTCCACTCGCACAATCGCCGAGGACGGCTCACCTTCAGAGGGGGAGTATGTAGTGGCCCGTTCCAGATTGTGTCTGTTTCTTTAAGTACATTTACTTATATGTAATATTATGCTATATGTTATAAGTAAAGCATTTTTCATTTGTTGTGTTCTAGCACCATCTACTGGGGAAAACTGTAAGAATCTGAAGTGTTCATTGGGTGTTATCCTATTGGCTAGTTCTTGGTCACATGGCTCAATAGGTGGAGCTATTCTCCAGCCTCTGTCTAGAAACAATTGGAATGAGCTGGTTCTGGCTGAATCTCCTCTGAGGGAAGACATTATGTGGAGAATCTCTTCACCACAAGACTCCTCCTAGGCCCGAGGCCTAGAATTTCATCGTTTCCTGATTTTTACAGCCAATATGCTGAAGGCTTCCTATCCTGACATTGTGCATCTCTTCAGACAGTAGGGCATACTGACTATATACCAGACCCTACTGCACGCAGATTGGGGAAGTTTGAGGGTCTCCCGCCCCACTGCAATATTAGTGGCTTTCATGCCATTGTCCACGCACCAGCCGTCCGCTCCCCGTAGCACGCTGGGCAACTGTCTTCATTTGCTTACAAGTACTGCACGTGTCTGAACTAGCAGTGAAATTAACCCCAGGACTCCAGGTCTGTAGAATCTTATCATATCTACCCTCTAAACTCAAGAGACTCTGAACCTAAAGCATACCAGTATTAATTCTGAAACAAATCGTGCACTTAAAGCTCCAGTACCCTAATTGCACTTCAGCATTCAACTCCAAGCTGTATTTGCCGTGGCCTACCCACGAGAGACTGTGAAACATATATTCCGTATTGATTTGCTTTATTCCTGCTATATTAAAGCAACTGTTATCCCCAAGACCGTGTCTGTGGACTGTCCATCAGCTGTGGATACTGTGTGGGGGTGGATAGCAGGGAACATCTGGGCCCTTACACTATGACCCGTAATGATTTACATTTTTAGGATAAGGGGCTGTGTGAGGGTTTATTTTGTTGCACCCTGATGTTTTCACTGATGTCATCATTTTGGTGTCGATATAAGGTTTTGATTGCTTCTTATTGCATTTTATTGCAATGTTGCTGCAGCCACACAAACATAAATCTAGTGTTCAATTTGTTTTCTTGTTATGCTGTTTACTGCTCAGATAATTTATTTTATATTTTGATAGATTGGACTTTTCCGAATGTAGCCATACTGAGAATGTGTATATTTTTAATGGCTTTATTTTTAATAAAGGAAAATAAGGGTGAATTCTAGTATTTTTTTCATAGTTTTAAAATACTATTTTTTCATTTTAAACTGTATTTGTTAGTACCCTTAGGGAGCTTGAAGTTGCATTCATCAAATCACTTGTACTATGAATAGCAGTGCATCAGCAATGATATGTATAGCTAAAATCATGGTCCCCTATTAATGACAGCTAAACATTGGCTCTCACAGGAAATCCATCATGACAAGCATGGAGATCTTCAGCAGACCCCTGGCTGTTATGGCAACCTATCAGTGCCCCGTGATCACATCACTGGCATGTTTATAGTTGCGTGGAAGAACATAAATACCACTGTGAGAGATTGACAGTGGCATTTAATCTGTTAACAACCGCAGGTGGAGCAATGGTGCTTCCCAGGGGCCAGACTCGAATCTGGAGGGCGACTTGGGGTATCTAGGATGAGCGGATGAGGCATTGTTGCCGGCCGCAGCTGCATACTCGCATTGCAGTCATGGTATCTGTCATCTGAAGGAGCATTTATACACAAAAAAATTGCCCAATCAGTAATATTTCTCCACATCTGTGGTAGAGCTTCGAAATAATCATTTAACACCAGGTTTGAGTAAGGTACATCAAACCAATAAAGCTATAGAAATAAATAAGTATATTAAAAATATCAATTTTTATTCAACAAAATTTATATTAAAAAATATATAAAAATTCATATCAGGAAATGCCACATTATAACAACCAGGATTGTAGACAGATTGTAAAAAACGATGGTTTAGAATAATAATAATCCGTAATATACAGCAATATACAAGGTTTGGATAAATAAAAAAATAATTATAACAACTTGCAAAAATGCTTTATGCCTATAATAATAAAAAGCAAAAGTAGCATATATGTGCAAAATTATAAGATATACAATTATCAAAACTTGCAAAGTGTAATATTTATAGCAATAAATAGCAAACTATCATACTGTATATACAGTCATATAAAAAAGTTTGGGCACCCCTATTAATGATAATCTTTTTTCTTTATAACAATTTGGGGTTTTGCAACAGCTATTTCAGTTTCATATATCTAATAACTGATGGACTGAGTAATATTTCTGGATTGAAATGATATTTATTGTACTAACAGATAATGTGCAATCCGCATTTAAACAAAATTTGACCGGTGCAAAAGTATGGGGACCTCAACATAAAAGTGACATTAATATTTTGTAGATCCACCTTTTGCAAAAAAAACAGCCTCAAGTCGCTTTCTGTAGCTTTTAATGAGTTCCTGGATCCTGGATGAAAGCATATTTGACCATTCCTGTTTACAAAACAATTCCAGTTCAGTTAAGTTTGATGGTCGCCGAGCATGTACAGCACGCTTCAAATCATCCCACAGATTTTCAATGATATTCAGGTCTGGGGACTTGGATGGCGATTCCAGAACATTGTAATTGTTCCTCTGCATGAATGCATGAGTAGATTTGGAGCGGTGTTTTGGATCATTGTCTTGCTGAAATATCCATCCCCTGCGTAACTTCAACTTCGTCACTGATTCTTGCACATTATTGTCAAGAATCTGCTGATACTGAGTTGAATCCATGCGACCCTCAACTTGAACAAGATTCCCGGTGCCGGCATTGGCCACACAGCCCCAAAGCATGATGGAACCTCCACCAACTTTTACTGTGGGTAGCAAGTGCTTTTCTTGGAATGCCGTGTTTTTTTGCCTCCATGCATAACGCCTTTTTGTATGACCAAACAACTCAATCTTTGTTTCATCAGTCCACAGGACCTTCTTCCAAAATGTAACTGGCTTGTCCAAATGTGCTTTTGCATACCTCAGGTGACTCTGTTTGTGGTGTGCTTGCAGAAACGGCTTCTTTCGCATCACTCTCCCATACAGCTTCTCCTTGTGCAACGTGCGCTGTATTGTTGACTGATGCACATTGACACCATCTGCAGCAAGATGAAGCTGCAGGTCTTTGGAGGTGGTCTGTGGATTGTCCTTGACTGTTCTCACAATTCTTCTTCTCTGCCTTTCTGATATTTTTCTTGGCCTGCCACTTCTGGGCTTAACAAGAACTGTACCTGTGTTCTTCCATTTCCTTACTATGTTCCTCACGGTGGAAACTAACAGTTTAAATCTCTGAGACAACTTTTTGTATCCTTCCCCTGAACAACTATGTTGAATAATCTTTGTTTTCAGATCATTTGAGAGTTGTTTTGAGGAGCCCATGATGCCACTCTTCATAGGAGATTCAAATAGGAGAACAACGTGCAAATGGCCACCTTAAATACCTTTTCTCATGATTGGATACACCTGCCTATGAAGTTCAAAGCTCAATGAGGTTACAAAACCAATTTAGTGATTTAGTAAGTCAGTAAAAAGTAGTAAGGAGTGTTCAAATCAAGAAATTGATAAGGGTGCCCATACTTTTGCACCGGTCAAATTTTGTTTAAATGTGGATTGCACATTTTCTTTTAGTACAATAAACCTCATTTCAATCCAGAAATATTACTCAGTCCATCAGTTATTAGATATATGAAACTGAAATAGCTGTTGCAAAAACCCAAATTGTTATAAAGAAAAAAGTTTAACATTAATAGGGGTGCCCAAACTTTTTCATATGACTGTATGCAAGTTATAAAGTGTATAAAGCTAATAGCTGCCAGCATAATCAGTAACAGTTTTATAAAGTGAATAGTGCTTGTAGATGTCAGCAGCATGTATTGTCAGATGTGCTTCAACAAAAGTGCTAAGTGCCGTGTGTGAATCACTGAAATACAACCACCCCGTATTCAATGGCAAGGTATGCCGATATTCATGCTCAGCCCTGCTTGAGTTAAAAACCCCAGTCATATATGATCATAAAGCATGGGAAATGCAAAGAAGGCATATACCTGCTCAAAGTTACTGCAGTCCACGTCCCGTCACCCCAACATGTTTCGCCACTGCTTCTTCGGGAGACACGCCTCCCGAAGAAGCAGTGGCGAAACATGTTGGGGTGACGGGACGTGGACTGCAGTAACTTTGAGCAAGTATATGCCTTCTTTGCATTTCCCATGCTTTATAATCATATATGACTCTGTCTGTCTTGTGCAGTTCATTTTGTCCATTGACAATAATTACCCTGCATTTCTGTAGTAATAAATAATCTATTTTGAGAATTTTACTTTAATTCATGTGTTTTGAACCAGCTTGTAGGTTTATATAACTCTGTTGTAGACTAAGTTTTCCAACCCTGGGATTCTGCATTCAGGACTAAAACAATTAATTCTAAAAATAAAGAACAAATATACAACAAAAAGAAACCAAATTGACCCAGTATAAATCAATGGGGCCTCTCTATTTCCATTTGAAGCAGTAATGCACATGATGATAATTCCATTTAACTATTCTGTTTGTCTGTTCTAAACGGAACAGACAAATGGAAAAGATAAATGGATAGAAACTTAGATGATGGTGAATCATTCTGCTTACATTAATCCTACTGGCTAATACCAGCTGCTGAGCTAGATGGATGGTTTAGGTAAGGTATTTACTGGTAAAATATAAACAGTATGTAGGCCAAATTGAATCATTTAATTTTTTTATATTGTCCTACATTTTGGCGATTGATAATCAATAATAATATACCGAATTACTAGGCAAGTTGTATTTTAGAGGATTATTTTTATTATTGATCAACAACTGTGTTCTCAATCAACCCAAAAGACTCATAAATATCAAAGCTTAATATTTTTGGAAGTTGGAGGAGGGAATTTTTAGATTTGGCTATCTTAGGAGGATATCTGTTTTTGTGGGTAACTATTACTGTGAAGAATGATTAGGCAACTTAATAAAAACCAAATAAATTCCCATCTCACGTGTTTATTTTCACCAGGTAAACCAATATAACTGCACAAAATTTAGAAATAAACATTTCTGAAATGCAAAAACAAAACCCCAAAAAATTAGAGACCAATATAACCACCTTTCTTTATGATGACACTCAACAGCCTACCATATATATATTTTGTCAGTTGCTTGATCTGTTTACGATCAACATTGCGTGCAGCAGCCACCACAGCCTCCCAGACACTGTTCCGAGAGGTGTACTGTTTTCCCTCCCTGTAGATCTTACATTTTATGAGGGCCCACAGGTTCTCTATGGGGTTCAGATCAGGTGAACAAGGGGGCCATGTCATTATTTTTTCATCTTTTAGACCTTTACTGGCCAGCCACGCTGTGGAGTAGTTGGATGCATGTGATGGAGCATTGTCCTGCATGAAAATAATGTTTTTCTTGAATGATACTGACTTCTTCCTGTATCACTGCTTGAAGAAGTTGTCCTCCACAAACTGGCAGAAGGCCTGGGAGTTGAGCTTCACTCCATCCTCAACCGAAAGGGAACAAGTTCATCTTTGATGATACCAGCCCATACCAGTACCCCACCTCCACCTTGCTGGCATCTGAGTTGGAATGGAGCTCTCTGCCCTTTACTGATCCAGCCTCTGGCCCATCTATCTGGCCCATCAAGCGTCACTCTCATTTCATCAGTCCATAAAACCTTTGAAAAATCAGTCTTAAGATATTTCTTGTCCCAGTCTTGATTTTTTATCTCATGTTTCTTGTTCAAAGGTGGTCGTTTTTCAGCCTTCCTTACCTTGGCCATGTCCCTGAGTATGGCGCACCTTGTGCTTTTTGATACTCCAGTAACGTTGCAGCTCTGAAATATGGCCAAACTGGTGGCAAATGGCATCTTGGCAACTTCACGCTTGATTTTCCTCAATTCATGGGCAGTTATTTTGCGCCTTTTTTTCCCCACCACGCTTCTTGCGACCCTGTTGGCTATTTGCCATAAAACGCTTGATTGTTCAGTGATCACGCTTCAAAAGTTCGGCAATTTCAAGACTGCTGCATCCCTCTGCAAGACATCTCAGCATTTTGGACTTTTCAGAGCCCGTCAAATCTCTTTTCTGACCCATTTTGTCAAAGGAAAGTAAGTTACCTAATAATTAAGCACACCTTATATAGGGTGTTGATGTCATTACACCACACCCCTCCTCAATACAGAGATGCACATCACCTGATTTACTTAATTGGTAGTTGGCTCTCAAGCCTATACAGCTTGGAGTAGGGCAACATGTATAAAAATTATCATGTGATCAAAATATTAATTTGCCTAATAATTCTGCACACGGTGTATATTAGATCTTATCTGTATGCTTTCTTTACACTTAGCTCTTGCTTTCATGTGGCGCCCCCTGAGTGTCAGGTGTCACAGGGTACTACATCCAACCCCGGATTCCTGTAAGACCAGTGCTGATAAAACACCACAACACACACAAATCCACGCCCTTTTCCCCAGACTGGGTAGCAGGCTAGCGATGGAACTGATGGAGGGCCACTTATTGGCGGGGACTCATCCAATCCACTAATTAGAAATCTGGGAGAAGGAGGGGCTAGTCAGTGGTGTGGACGGAGAACGGACATCTTGTGAGGTAGTAAAAAGTCAAACAAACAGTCATTCAGAAGTTGACGTACTGTCAGAAAGTGTGAAGTGACTTACTGAGTGAAAAGGAGTACAGTTGCCATGGAGAGTACGGAGAGTAATCAATGGACCAAGCACCGACGGGATACAGAGCCCAAGTTCAGGGAAACACTTCAGGCTCACCTGATAACAATCTGCCCAGTGAGGGGACCATCAAGGACCTTACATACGTTAGTGTCCAGGGCACAGCAGCAAAGAGGGAACCTGGGAAAAGGGACAGTGGTCTGACCCAAGAGAGGTACAAGCTGCCTGCCATACGGGCCAAGTCAGTGACAACAGGAGGGGACTCCCAAAACACTCCAGGCCATGGGGACCCACCAACTACAGATGGGTTCAAGGAAGTAAAGCTCACCAGGTCAGTACACCAGCACTGGTAAAAAAGGAAGATGGAGGAGATGAGCGAACCGGTCGCGGTTCGGCTCGAGTTCGGTTCGCCGAACGGAAGTCTCGTTCGAGTTCGGTTCGGCGAACCAGTTCGCCGAACCACTCGAACCGCATAAGAAACAATGGGAGGCAATCACAAACACATAAAAACACCTAGAAAACACCCTCAAAGGTGTTCAAAAGGTGACAAACAACTCACAACACAACACAAACACATGGGAAAGTGACAAGGACATAAACTCATGCGAAAACAAAAGAGCTGGACAAGGAAAAAGAGGAGGAGACACAGATATAGGCATGGCACGCCCTTCTAAAATCATGTAAAACACCGCAAGGTGACTCCAAGCGGAGTCTCTCTTTTTTCCAAAAATTGGGCACACACACACCCACCCCTTCAGTGGCAGCACTTGTGCCCCAGTTGTACACTTCACAGGTAGATTTGCATCAAGCACATTCAAAAATACGCCATACTTAACCGTCCCCAGGATGACACCGGGGTAGGTAGCAAAGTCTTTCCTGATCCCAGCTCTGTGCATCTTGGATCATTTTTAAAAACAATGTATGCAAGGGTTACTCCAAGCGGAGTCTCCCTTTTTTCCAAAAATTGGGCCACACACACACACCCACCCCTTCAGTGGCAGCACTTGTGCCCCAGTTGTACACTTCACAGCTAGATTTGCATCAAGCATATTCAAAAATACGCCATACTTAACCGTCCCCAGGATGACACCGGGGTAGATAGCAAAGTCTTTCCTGATCCCAGCTCTGTGCATCTTGGATCATTTTTAAAAACAATGTAAGCAAGGGTTACTCCAAGCGGAGTCTCCCTTTTTTCCAAAAATTGGGCCACACACACACCCCTACAGTGGAATCACTTGTGCCCCAGTTGTACACTTCACAGCTAGATTTGCATCAAGCACATTCAAAAATACGCCATACTTAACCGTCCCCAGGATGACATCGGGGTAGGTAGCAAAGTCTTTCCTGATCCCAGCTCTGTGCATCTTGGATCATTTTTAAAAACAATGTAAGCAAGGGTTACTCCAAGTGGAGTCTCTCTTTTTTCCAAAAATTGGACCAAACACACACCCACCCCTTCAGTGGCAGCACTTGTGCCCCAGTTGTACACTTCACAGCTAGATTTGCATCAAGCACATTCAAAAATACGCCATACTTAACCGTTCCCAGGATGACCCCGGGGTAGGTAGCAAAGTCTTTGCTGAATCATGACTTGTTCATCTTGGCTCCTTTTAAAAAACACAGCAAGCAAGGGTTACTCCAAGTGGAGTCTCCCTTTTTTCCAAAAATTGGGGCCCACACACACCCACACCTTCAGTGGCAGCACTTGTGCCCCAGTTGTACACTTCACAGCTAGATTTGCATCAAGCACATTCAAAAATACGCCATACTTAACCGTCCCCAGGATGACACCGGGGTAGATAGCAAAGTCTTTCCTGATCCCAGCTCTGTGCATCTTGGATCATTTTTAAAAACAATGTAAGCAAGGGTTACTCCAAGCGGAGTCTCCCTTTTTTCCAAAAATTGGGCCACACACACACACACCCACCCCTTCAGTGGCAGCACTTGTGCCCCAGTTGTACACTTCACAGCTAGATTTGCATCAAGCACATTCAAAAATACGCCATACTTAACCGTTCCCAGGATGACACCGGGGTAGGTAGCAAAGTCTTTGCTGAACCATGACTTGTTCATCTTGGCTCCATTTCAAAAACACAGCAATGGCTTAGTAACAATGAGTTTGAGTGTGCAATGCAGAGGTGCTGCACATAGATTTGCACCAGTGGGACACTAAGAGAAGTCCAACAGCCACTTTTAGGATGCCACTAAGTTTACTCAGTGTTTGCTAGTATAATGGCTTAGTAACAATGAGTTTGAGTGTGCAATGCAGAGGTGCTGCACATAGGTTTCCACCAGTGGGACACTAATGGAAGTCCAAAAGCCACTTTTAGGATGCCACTAAGTTTACTCAGTGTTTGCTAGTATAATGGCTTAGTAACAATGAGTTTGAGTGTGCAATGCAGAGGTGCTGCACATAGATTTGCACCAGTGGGACACTAATGGAAGTCCAACAGCCACTTTTAGGATGCCACTAAGTTTCCTCAGTGTTTGCTAGTATAATGGCTTAGTAACAATGAGTTTGAGTGTGCAAAGGGCAGGAGGGTACAGTGGCAGGGTTGTGGGTCTGGGTAGAGGAAAGGAAGCCTCCCTTTCTATCCCTCCTAATGGGGAAATGCAGCGAGGAAATCTCTGACCTAAGCTACGCAGACGCTGTCATCTTGTGTAGCTGTTAAAATCTGTTTTCACGACCTGACTGTCACCTATGGCTCTGACTCTGCCGGTATTAGCCCTTACAAGGACTAATAGAAACTTCTATCCCTATTCTGTATAGCGCTGTGTATAGAGCGTACACAGCAGTATCTCAGACAGGAGCTACGCCAGTGGTGACTGACACCAAGACGCAGAAGGCAGATAATGGCGTGCTGGAGGAAAATGTCCGTTTTTATGATGCATGGATATGTGACATGGACATCCTATCACACATGCCGTTGCTTCTCTGGCTAAAAGTCCACTTAGCTGTGTGTGTGTCTGGGATTGGCTGACATGCTGGCCCGCCCCACTACACGCGCGCGCTTAGGGAAGGAAGACCAAGGAAAAAAACAAAATGGCGATCGCCATTATCCAAACAGCAGTGATCTGAATGCGCTGTTCCCACACACTATACGCTGAAATTTCATAATAGTGTGAGTCAC
Organism: Anomaloglossus baeobatrachus; assembly: GCF_048569485.1. NCBI lineage: Eukaryota > Metazoa > Chordata > Amphibia > Anura > Aromobatidae > Anomaloglossus > Anomaloglossus baeobatrachus. The sequence goes on along the minus strand of NC_134358.1, from coordinate 156,978,756 downwards.
AGAGTGACTTACACTATTACAGCGGAAAGCCAGCTGGTAATTAGCTTGTCTTTTTGCTGCTAGAACCGTTCTCGAACGTATCTAGAACTATCGAGCTTTAGCAAAAAGCTCGAGTTCTAGTTCGATCTAGAACAGCCCCCAAAATCACTCGAGCCGCGAACTGGAGAACCTCGAACCGCGAATCGCGCTCAACTCTAGTAAAGACCAGCATCAGCCAGGTTGCAGCAACTCCAAACCAGTGAGTAAAGTACAAGTTAAATCTCAGCCCCTGTGTTGTCTGAAATTCTTCCTATACATCTGTATCATCACACTACAACCACGATCATCCTCCCCTGGGGCCCAGCTCTACTTTCGGAGAACCATAACATCCAAGCTGCCTAATACCACCAGCTCCAGCAGAGAGAGACTTTGCAGTGACGGCTTTATCCATATAACCGCATACCGCAAGTGGCGTCACGAAAAACACTTAATTTCAATTTTTCACTTGTACAAAATCCCCTTTTAAGCAACCCCCAGGGTCACGGAAACAGGCAACGGCCACCCAGTGAAATATCCCAGTAATATACAGCTCGGGACCAAGTACCCCACAGCCCTGGGATGAGTCATTCATATAAGTAGAAATGTGTAGATCTATCTTAATCTAGCTTACCTAACTGGTCTGGAAAATGTGGAAAAGGTGTTTCATAAATATGTTCCTTCAGCTGAAAACTATGGGGCTGATTCATTAAGATTGGTGTTCTGTATGCCAGTCTTACGCTGTAGTCACATTAGCATATTGCATCTGATGCAAGTGCATAGCATGTTATATGCTAATGACCCCTGACGCCTGCTCTGCTGCAAGTGTGAGTCGGGTGTTATGCAACTGATCCAATCTTGCAATGGGATCACAGCTGCATAGGAAAGGAAGGGATTAACCTCTCCATCCCCTCCATTGTCAGCTGATGTGTATATTGCACTGCACTCAGATGTCATCCGAGTGCAGTTCAATGTTTCACTCGCACCCATAGACTTGTATGGGTGCGAGTGATGAGAAGCTCGCAGACAATCGCAGCAGCCCTAATCGGACTGAGGAAAAACTCACAGATGTTAGCTTCAGCATTGTTTTAAATGGAGCCGAACGCTATGGAAGATTTTCTCACATTGCACTCGTGCAAGTCATATGCCAGTGTGACTCGAGCCTTATTGAAGAGATTGCTGGATTACAATGAACCTAATTCACTAAGGTTCAAGGAAGAAACAGTTGGAGCATATAAAAGGTAAGCAGCGCCTAAATACTTTTATTTATATAAAATGACATAAATTACCAAACAAAAACATTTAAAAACATGAGAAAACAAGAGATAAAAACAAGGGAAATTCATAAGATAAACCCCATGCTATGCCAAAACTACTTCTCTCTCAAAATGAAATATATGGACAATTCTAAATACAGGTATGGAATATTTCAAGCATAAAAAAATGCACTAGTATTTAATTTAGATGTCCCATAATAACCCATCTACACAGAGCTAGAGGAATAGCCACAATAAAAAATAGGTATAACAGCTAGAACTACTTCTGCTGAGAAATTTAGGCAAGAAACCAAATAAAGTATGTGACAGAAGTAGTCTAGTTCCCAAGCAAGGCATATCACTGTCCAGAATCATGGTCACAAAGGAGAATACTGGTAGACGTGAGACATAACTAGAAGAATCCACATGTATCTTTAGGCTTCCTCAGAAGTGACATACACTGATCCTTACTTTATATACTGTATGTCCCAACTGTTTCTTGCCAGAAATGCTACTTTACTTAGAGACTGGCGTATCACTTCTAGCACAAGAGATGCCAGATGTCCAGCAGTTTTGCTGAATTTGATGGGCAGGTGTAACCTCAGACTAGCTCCCTCCCAGCTTCAACTTCTAAGAACTGCTTCAAACTTGCTTGAAAGCACTAAAAGTCACAAAATGTTTATGCAACTGTGTTGTGCAAAATTATTACAACTTTTTTAAGTGTATTATGACAGTTTTCTAAAAAAAAAACGAAAACACTTTGATGCTTTGATGAATCACCTCCTATATTTTTCAGTGATAATACATCAGACAACTGTCATAAATACATGGATGATTTTGCTTTGTACATCTCTAAATCCCCTGCTTTCCTTCACCTAGTTTCTAAAATCTGCTTCTGGCAGCCACCATGGGGAGATCAATGTACGAGAGTTTGTATAACTATTATTGAACCATAAAAATCTCCATGAGTTCAATTTATGGGCAGCTGCAGGAAAATGCTATGGCTCTATTAATGTTTGCAAACAGGAGTAGTTTAGAGTTGAGCCTAGAGTTGGTGCAAGTATTTTCGCACATGCCGCTCAATCGGCCACAACCGTGGTCTGTGGATGCTACATGGGAGACAGGGTACTGACTCTTACTTGCAAACATGCGCTGCTCTTATTCCAATTAGGCAGCTTAGAGGTGATAAAGTGATTAGCCAGGTAAGAGGTGATACTCCTTCTCACATTCTCACATCCTTCTGGCGGCCCCAGACCACTGTCGTGGGCAATGAAGTGAGATGTATGAATGGATTTGCACCAACTTGGGTCTAGACAGTTGGATAAAACTGTTTATGTTTTAAAAAGAAATTGGTATTTTTTAATAATACTATTTGGCCAAGAACCACCTGTGGAGAGTTACAGAAAGACCTGGAATCAGCAGGTGCAATTGTTTCACAGAAAACAATAAATAATACACTCAACCTCCATGGCCTGTATGCACGCTCACCACACAAGACACCATTGCTGAACAAAAAGCATGTTCAAGCACATTTGAAGTTTGTTCAACAACATATAGACAAGCCCGTGAAATACTATGAGAATATAGTCTGGTCAGATGAGACCAAAACTGAACTCTTTGAATGCCATAATACACTCCATGTTTGGAGGCCAAAAGGAACTGCATATTACCCCCAAAACCCCATACTAACAAAGAAGTTTGGAGGTGAGAATATCATAGTATGGGGCTATTGTTTCTCTGAAACTATCAATGGGTTTCAGAGAAAGAAAATAAAGCTGCTATAATCGCTCAGCCTACCACCTGGAAGGTACTAAAGCTCATAGAAGGAGCCAATCAAACCTGAAGGATTTGACTAGTGTTAGGGTGGATCAATGGACCAAGATCACACTTGAGCAATGCATGCAATTAGTTTCTCCTCTAAAGAGGCGTCTTGAAGTTGTCATCACAAACAAAGGCTTTTGTACAGTGTTTAATACATTTCAGCTTGTTCAATACTTTTTCCTTGTTATTTCTCATTATCACATATCACTAAATTTATGGACATATTTGGTTTGATTTCATTACCAGTATGAATTGGATAGATTGTTACCAACATCCAGTGAAAAATTCATGTTAATGGAACCTTTAGAATTATTATTTTATAGACAATCATCTTGGCTATCTCATACAAAAATTTGACTTGCTACTATTTAGCATTTGATTAATTATGTTTGAAGCAGTATTAGATGGTGAGATATCGAGCCTGAAACTCAAAAGTTTAAAACATTTTTACCCTTTTGTTCATCAGTGTATATGCATATTAACTAGATAAAACACATATTTCAGGGCAATGGCCTAATTACAAATATATTGCCAGTAATTTTAATGAGGTCATAGTTCTCGTTTTGTACACTTTTGGGGAGATTTATTAAGAACAACTCACTGAAAAGAAAATAAAATTTTAAAAAAATCACAGAAAAAAGACATCTGTATTTACCAACACCAACACACAATATTAATGCATTGCAGGATACATCAGGTGTCATGATAAAGGAAGAGGCAGCACAGGTACAAAATACTGATGAAACAACCACTCACACGCCTACCACTCATGGAGGGAGGTGTTTTCCTAGTATAACAAATGTACATGGATAAGGATTGTACAGGGTGCTAGTCACTAAGTGAAATGGACAGTGTCTGGCTTACAGCCTATTCATGATGCCCATAGTAATAGATCTGGTGAGTTGTCCAACACTATATACAGTCATGGCAAAAAGTGTTGGCACCCTTGAAATTGTTCCAGAAAATAAAATATTTCTCCCAGAAAATTATACAATTATGCAATTATACATGATTTGTTATACACGTGTTTATTTACATTTGTGTGTATAGAACAACACAAAAAAAAACAGAAATAGAGGCAAAGTGGACACAATTTCACACAAAACCACAAAAATGATCTGGACAAAATGTTGTCACCTTTCCAAATTTGTGGGTAAACAACTTGCTTTGAAGCATGTGATGCTCGTTCAAACTCACATTTGGCAAGTAGCAAGTGTGGGCAATAGGAAAATCCCAACTGAAAGCAGACAAAAGTGGGAGAAGTTGACTTAACTTTACATTGTGTCTTTCTGTGTCACATTAAGCATGGAGAACTGAAAGAGGAGAAGAGAATTGTCTAATGACTTGAGAAAATGACCCCAATCATTTTTCAGGAAGCACCCAGAAATGGATGGAAACATAGCGCTGGAGATTTTTGAAGTGGCCACTGGCCAGCAATCAGTCCATATCTAAATTCCATTAAACACATTTGTAAAAATTTTAAAATTGCTTTTGAGAGAAGGCATCCTTCAAATATGAGAGACCTGGAGCAGTATACAAAAGAAGAGTGGTCCAAAATTTCAGTTAAGAGTTGTAAGAAGCTTGTTGATGGTTAAATGAGTGATTTCAGTTATTTATTCATAAGGGTGTGCAACCACATATAAAGTTGAGGGTGACAACAATTTTGTTCAACACATTTTCTGCAGTTTTGTGAGAAGTTATGTCCAATTTACCTTTTCTTCTTTGTTTGTTTTTTTTTGTGTTGTGCCAATACCTACAAAGGAAATAAATGTGTAGCGCAAAACATTTGTAATCACAATAATTTTCTGTGAGAAACTCTTCATTTTCTGGAACAATTTCATAAATGTGCAAAAACTTTTGGCCATGAATGTAAATGCACTCCACACAAAGTGCTCCAATTCCCAATGTCAACAATAAAAGGTCTGGTTGCACCCTGCAAAAGATGAAAAATTTGTAAACAAAAAATGAAAAAAATGTATAAAATTCATGAAATATCTGTCGATATTTTGACCAAAATACACAAGCGCACAATTCACATCAAGAGTCTTTATTGGATTGTAAGTATCTACTCTAAAATTCAAAGCAACTCACCAAAAAGAACATGTAATTAAATAAATATCACAGAGAAAAGAAGCCATATTTACCGCATTAGTGATGAGAGAGCATGCTCACCACCGCTCGATACTTGACCGAGCATTGGAGTGCTCAAGATGCTCATTATTCAATTGAACATCGCTGGTGCTCGAGCACCATGTTTGAGTCCCAGCCTTGCAGGTATTGCAGCTTTTAGACAGCCAATCAACATGCAGGATTGCCATACATGATATGACATGTTTGCTACTGGCATTCTGTGATTGACCAGCCACATCGCGTCATTGGTTCTTATATGAGACCTGATCACCTGATCCTCATCCCACTGTCCTCTGGAATGACTTCAGGGAGAGTTGTAAGATGAAAATCTGACTTTACAGCAGGTATATAGGCAGTGTTGAATTGGTAATGCAATAATTGTATACTGCTGCTACAACATTAAAACAAAAGTCCTTTTCAGGGCTAAATTCTATTGTTTATTTAGTAAAACCACTGGTTCCAACATTCAGCGTAGACATATCTGATGCAGGAGGGATAGTTTAAGATTAGAGGCATATAGGCAGGGTTTATTGCCTTACAGTCCTTCTATACTTATACTGCTGCTGCAATCTAAAAACAAAAGTGCCAGCTCACTGACTGTTGTGCAAAGTGCTCACACACTGGAACTCCACATTACAAATGTTTGCAAGACTTTGTAATCAGCAGAATTTAATGCCAGCCACAATATGAATGTCAGTATTCCACGCAGCCTATGCACATAAGAATCAATGAGTGGCCATGGATGTCTGACATCTGTGAGGTTCTACAAAACTTTGAAGAATCAACCAAGATGATGAGAGGCAATGATGCCATAATCAGAGTAACCTGAAAAAAAAGAAGTAGGTAAAAGAGCACTCAACTCACCAAATACAAAGAATATACTTTATTGATTTGTGCAAATTATTAAAACCATTAAAAACCAATATTTAAACACCAGCAGGTGTTTGGGACCTAACAACAGGATCAATAGCAAGACAGCAAACCATATATAATCATCAAGATAGCATTACAATTATAAATATATAAATAAAGCAAAATTGATCAATACTTGTGTCCATAAATTGTGCAACAATATGCAAAACTAGAATAGATTCCAAGAAAATAAGTCAAGAAGGATTGCATAAATTACCAAGTCAAATGAAATTCCCAGAAGAGAGAACACACAAGATCCAAGATAAGGTGTATAGGTCCCAGCAAATACATAATGCCTAGGAAAATGTGCAGCCACAGAGCATGATGCAAACAAAACTCCCAGCCAACGTGTGTCACTACAGCAGCTTCATCCTCCAGCCATATAAATAAATGCATAGGCTTTTGCAGTCTAAGAGTCCCACTGCTCTAAAATGGGTGAAAAAAAAATTCTGAAGCCCTCCTCTATGTTTCTTTCAGGGTGTATTGCAGTCCCTCCTTCTATTTTTTGCCACCCCTTGTACTTAGTGCATAGGCTTTATGAGTACTGATGGGCGATCCCGAACTATAAAGATCAGGTATTGTAGCGATCACAAAGTGATCATGTACATGATCCCGATCACGAGCTTTCCTGTGAAGCTCGTGATACAGATCGGGTCCAGTTCGGGTCCAAGGGCTGTGAAAAAACAAGATTATTAAAAAACATTCTGATCATATTTACAGATCCAGCGACACTTCCTGCACACTCTGTCTCCCGGCCGCTTCTGCTTTCGTATCCGATCATTGCTGTGCCCCCCGGTAAGCACCACTGCCTAAAGGACCTTGCATGACGTCATAGCCATGTGACCAGTCTGGTGTGAATGTTGTACAGGCATTGGAATACAGACTGGTCACATGACTATGACATCATCAAAGGTCCTGTTAACTGAACTTTGACTGTCACTGTGCGAGTGTCGCATCGCATCATGGCACACAATCTCCTGACAGGAGTAGGTCAGCTGCATGTATTTCCATGCAGCTGAGGCGCTCCTGTCCGTAGAGTGTCAGGCAGTGCGGGTGATACAATGCGAGATGCAAGTGGAATCATCTCCTCCCTGTCAGCCTGCTTCTCGCTCTGTACAGAGCGATTTAGCAGAGCTAACAATGCTCTCTCTGCTTCTCTCTTTAGAGCCACTTGTCTTTACAGAGTGATGAAGCAGAGCTGACATTGCTGTCCCTGTGAACTATGTTGGACTAAGGAGTTTTGTATAATAAAAATGGAGTTTCTAAATGTGTTTTTGTTTTATTTCTAATAAAAAAAAAAGCTCTGTGTTGTAGGTTTTCTTTTACTGTTTATTAGACATTCATGGAGGCCATGTCTAATTTGGCGTGACATCATGAATTTCAGGCTTAGTACCAGCTGAGAATGCAAAGCTGGTATTAATCCCTTTATTACCTAACCTGCCACCAGGGCCACTGGAGAAGTCGGGTAAAGTGCCTGGAAATGGCGCTAAGAAACAATGCACCATTTCCAGGAAGGCTGCGAGCTGCTGAGAATCCCAGCCCCCAGCTGCCTGGCTTTACATGACTGGTGATCAAAATACGGAGAGAGCAGACGTATTTTTTTAAATTATCTTTTTAAATAATTAAAAAAAATTAATGGGTTTCCCTGTATTTTGATTGCCAGCCAAGGTAAAGATAGGCAGATTGTTACGGAGGGGCCGATTTGATTTTAAAAATAGGGAATCTATTGTTGACCCACGTCCGCCAGGCAGGTGTTAAAGCCACAAAGGACAGGCGGACAATTACAGCAACTCAGGAAACCACAACAGAAACGAAGGAGATGTTTGTAAGGCACACTCATACGTGTAGCGTGTCCCTGTTAACCTCACAGGGGCACCAGTAATAATCACGTGTGTAGGAACACAACAAAACCAAATGAGAATGCAACATATAATGGTCACATGTGTAGGAACATGACAAAACCGAAAGGTAACCCAGTTAGCGTCACTGGGAAACCTGGAACGTAACCACTGAGTCGGTCACATGCGTACAGGGGCACGTCAGATCGTGAAGGTCACCCAATTAGCGTCACTGGGTACCCAAAGCTGGCACACACATACACACAAGTCTGCCACTGCAGATGGGGCGTGTGCGTAGGGGACACGTCTTGTCCGGAAGGACCCTAAACCCTCACCGTGCCGAGACACAGCTTGTACCCAGAGATGAATACCTGGTACCGGCGCCTGCCCTAAATTCAGAATCACTCCTACATACAAACACAAGTCTGCCACAAGCACTGCAGACTACAATGGCGCTGGAACCCACTCACTCTGACAGCCGAGAATACAGCTGATGCTGTCAGCATGTATAATGATGCTCGCACCCCGATGGGCGGAGCTACAGATCTTTTATAACCGACACCATGGACCAGGCCGCATGGCATGTGGTAATGGCGTCGGCTGCAACCATACAGGAGCTGCCACATCATTGCTGACATAATGATGACCAATCAGCGGCTGCAACTTCATCGCTGATGTCACTGATGACCAATCAGTGGCCGCTTTGTCATCCATGACATCACGCACATGCTCAGTATGGTTGCATGAGCACTTAGGCTAAGGATGGTACAAAACTTTAGCCACTTGATGCCTCAAGCGACAGCCAGGAGGCGTCACAGAGTTAACCGACCTCAATGTGGGAATTAATGATGGGACCAGACCGGTTCGAGGCACAACCGAACCATGAATCGTAACACAGATGGGGGCGGCAGCCCGTAAAGTCCGCTGTATCTGCGCTGAGAATCAAAAATACAGCGGAGCGCTATGTCATTTTTTTTTACTATTTTATACCACTACATATTGTGTACATTTTATATATATATATATATATATATATATATATATATATATATATATATAAAATATATATATATATATATATATATATAAAATGTTTTTTCTGATTTTCCTCTTTATAAGTATATTTTTTAGTAAAGTGTAAATTGTTGTTTTATTCTATAAACTAGTATTTTCAGAAAATAAATACAAAATTTATTGCTTGGAAATTCGGAGACATGTTGTCAGAAGTTTATAGAGTAAAAAAACAATTTAGATTGTACTCAAAAAATGTATCTATAAAGAGAAAAAATCAGAAAAGCTGAAAGTATTGCAATGGTCTCTCAATTTTTCCAGTGTATATATATGTACAGTACAGACAAAAAGTTTGGACACACCTCATCTCTAGAACAACTGTTAAGAGGAGACTTTGTGCAGCAGGCCTTCATGGTAAAATAACTACTAGGAAACCACTGCTAAGGACAGGCAACAAGCAGAAGAGACTTGTTTGGGCTAAAGATCACAAGGAATGGACATTAGACCAGTGGAAATCTGTGCTTTGGTCTGATGAGTCCAAATTTGAGATGGACTCTACATGACTGGTTCCCACCGTGAAGCATGGAGGAGGAGGTGTGATGATGTGGGGGTGCTTTGCTGGTGACACTGTTGGGGATTTATTCAAAACTGAAGATATACAGAACCAGCATGCCTACCACAGCATCTTGCAGCGGTGTGCTATTCCATCCGATTTGCGTTTAGTTGGACCATCATTTATTTTTCAACAGGACAATGACCCCAAACACACCTCCAGGCTGTGTAAGGGCTATTTGACCAAGAAGGAGAGTGATGGGGTGCTACTCCAGATGACCTGGTCTCCACAGTCTCAGACCTGAACCCAATTAATTTGGGGTGAGCTGGACCGCAGAGTGAAGGCAAAAGGGCCAACAAGTGCTAAGCATCTCTGGGAACTCCTTCAAGACTGTTGGAAAACCATTTCCGGTGACTACCTCTTGAAGCTCATCAAGAGAATGCCAATAGTGTGCAAAGTAGTAATGAAAGCAAAAGGTGGCTACTTTGAAGAACCTAGAATATAAGACATACAGTCATATGAAAAAGTTTGGGCACCCCTATTAATGTTAACCTTTTTCCTTTATAACAATTTTGCTTTTTGCAACAGCTATTTCAGTTTCATATATCTAATAAATAATAGACTGAGTAATATTTCTGGTTTGAAATGAGGTTTATTGTACTAACAGAAAATGTGCAATCTGCATTGAAACAAAATTTGACAGGTGCAAAAGTATGGGCACCTCAACATAAAAGTGACATTAATATTTTGTAGATCCTCCTTTTGCAAAAATACCAGCCTCTAGTCGCTTCTTGTAGCTTTTAATGAGTTCCTGGATCCTGGATGAAGGTATATTTGACCATTCCTGTTTACAAAACAATTCCAGTTCAGTTAACTTTGATGGTCGCCGAGCATGGGCAGCACGCTTCAAATCATTCCACAGATGTTCAATGATATTCAGGTCTGGGGACTGGGATGGCCATTCCAGAACATTGTAATTGTTCCTCTGCATGAATGCCTGCGTAGATTTGGAGCGGTGTTTTTGATCATTGTCTTGCTGAAATATCCATCCCTTGCATAACTTCAACTTCGTCACTGATTCTTGCACACTATTGTCAAGAATCTGCTGATACTGAGTTGAATCCATGCGACCCTCAACTTTAACAAGATTCCTGGTGCGGGCATTGGCCACACAGCCCCAAAGCATGATGGAACCTCCCCCAAATTTTACTGTGGGTAGCAAGTGCTTTTCTTGGAATGCCGTGTTTTTTTGCCTCCATGCATAACGCCTTTTTGTATGACCAAACAATTCAATCTTTGTTTCATCAGTCCACAGGACCTTCTTCCAAAATGTAACTGGCGTGTCCAAATGTGCTTTTGCATACCTCAGGCGACTCTGCTTGTGGCATGCTTGGAGAAATGGATTCTTTTGCATCACTCTCCCATACAGCTTCTCCTTGTGCAAAGTGCCCTGTATTGTTGACCGATGCACATTGACACCATCTGCAGCAAGATGATGCTGCAGGTCTTTGGAGGTGAAAAAAACCAAGGAGAAAATTGTAGAAAAAATACCCTGACTATAAATAAATAAATTGCAAGTGCTTAATAAACAGGGTACTTAGTATATACATTTTTGCAAAAAGGTAAGAAGCTGTCTCACCTCGTCACGGTGTACCCATCTGAGACAGTCCCTAACCTACTAAAGTTAAAAACATATTCTGTACCTGACTAGTGTCATGTCAAAACTTCAATATGGATGGTAAAGTGGTTAGCTGGGTCCCAGATTAAATACACAGCAAAAAGTGAGAAGCAGGTAATTGTTCAGCCTCAGTATCAGGAGGGCTGCATCCCCAACTTGCATTAAAGCAAGATAACAGACAAAAAAAACAAAAAACTGAGCTGTGACAAATGTTCAATAAACATGCAACATTACAAGCATGTGAATTGCAGCCTCAAGACTAGAAAAAAACCAAGGAGAAAATTGTAGAAAAAATACCCTGACTATAAATAAATAAATTGCAAGTGCTTAATAAACAGGGTACTTAGTATATACATTTTTGCAAAAAGGTAAGAAGCTGTCTCACCTCGTCACGGTGTACCCATCTGAGACAGTCCCTAACCTACTAAAGTTAAAAACATATTCTGTACCTGACTAGTGTCATGTCAAAACTTCAATATGGATGGTAAAGTGGTTAGCTGGGTCCCAGATTAAATACACAGCAAAAAGTGAGAAGCAGGTAATTGTTCAGCCTCAGTATCAGGAGGGCTGCACCCCCAACTTGCATTAAAGCAAGATAACAGACAAAAAAAATCTGTGGTCTGTGGATTGTCCTTGACTGTTCTCACCATTCTTCTTCTCTGCCTTTCTGATATTTTTCTTGGCCTGCCACTTCTGGGCTTAACAAGAACTATACCTGTGGTCTTCCTTTTCCTTACTATGTTCCTCACAGTAGAAACTGACAATTTAAATCTGAGAAAACTTTTTGTATCCTTCCCCTAAACAACTATGTTGAATAATCTTTGTTTTCAGATGATTTGAGAGTTGTTTTGAGGAGCCCATGATGCCACTCTTCGTAGGAGATTCAAATAGGAGAACAACTTGCAAGTGGCCACCTTAAATACCTTTTCATATGATTAGATACACCTGCCTATGAAGATCAAAGCTCAATGAGGTTACAAAACCAATTTAGTGCTTCAGTAAGTCAGTAAAAAGTAGTTAGGAGTGTTCAAATCAAGAAATTGATAAGGGTGCCCATACTTTTGCACCTGTCAAATTTCGTTTCAATGCAGATTGCACATTTTCTGTTAGTACAATAAACCTCATTTCAAACCAGAAATATTACTCAGTCCATCAGTTATTAGATATCTGAAACAGAAATAGCTGTTGCAAAAACCCAAATTGTTATAAAGAAAAAAGGTTAACATTAATAGGGGTGCCCAAACTTTTTCATATGACTGTATTTTCAGTTGTTTCACACTTCAAGTATTTCATTCCACATGGTTTACTTCATAGTTTTGATGCCTTCAATGTGAATCTACATTTTTCAGAGTCCCGAAATTAAAGAAAACTGTTTGAATTAGAGGGTGTGTCCAAACTTTTGGTCTGTACTATATATATATATATATATATATATATATATATATACAACCCCTGACAAAAAATATGGACTCACCTGGCTCTAAGGATGTTCATTCAATTGTTTACTTTTGTTTAAAAAAAGCAGATCACAGACATGGCACAAAACGTCAACTTTCTGGCTTTAAGAAACACTAAAAAAAAATCATGAAAACATAATGTGCAAGCCAGTAACGGTTCCTTTTTAATACCAAACAGGGGGTTTAAAAAGTATAGAATCACTCAATTATGAGGAAAAAATTACGGAATCATGAAGAACAAACAAACAAAAGAACACTCCAATACATCACTAATAGTGTATTTTGTTGCACTACCACTGGCTTCAATAACAGCTTGCAGTCTCTGAGGCATGGACTTAATGAGTGACAAACAGTACTCTTCATCAATCTGGCTCCAACTTTCTCTGTTTGCTATTGCCAGATCAGCTTTGCAGGTTGGAGCCTTGTCATGGACCATTTTCTTCAACTTCCACCAAAGATTTTCAATTGGATTGAGATGTGGACTATTTTCAGGCCATGTCATTGACATTATGTGTCTTCTTTCAAGGAATATTTTCACAGAATTTGCTCTATGGCAGGATGCATTATCATCTTGATAAGAAAAGTGTCCAAAATTTTAATGTAAATGGGCATTTATTGAAGATGTAATGACAGGCAACTCCCCTGTGCCTTTACCTGTAATGCAGACCCATATCATAAATGACTGTGGAAATTTACATGTTCTCTTCAGGCAGTCATCTTTTTACTGTTTAGCTTTTCTATATGTAAATCCCATTTCCTTTAGGTGGTTTCTTACAGTTCGGTCACAGACATTGACTGCAGTTTCCTCCCATTTGTTCCTCATTTGTTTTGTTGTGCATTTCCGGTTTTGAAGACATATTGCTTTAAGTTTCCTGCCTTGACGCGTTGATGTCTTCCTTGGTCTACCAGTATGTTTGCCTCTAACAACCTTCCCATGTTGTTTGTATTTGCCAGATTTTAGACACAGATAACTATGAACAACCAACATCTTTTGCAACATTGCGTGATGATTTACCCTCTTTTAAGAGTTTGATAATCCTCTCCATTGTTTCAATTGACATCTTTCGTGTTGGAGCCATGATTCATGTCAGTCCACTGGGTGCAACAGCTCTCCAAGATGTGATCACTCCTTTTTAGATGAAGACTAACGAGCAGATCGTATTTGATGCAGATGCTAGTTTTGGGAATGAAAATTTACAGGATGATTCCAACATTTCTTCTTCATAATTGAGAGATTCTATAATTTTACCCCCTGTTTTGTCTTGAAAATTAACCTTTACTAGCTAGCACATTATGTTTTCATGATTTTTTTTTAGTGTTTCTTAAAGCCAGAAAGTTGCCATTTGAAATGACTTTATATTGGTGCCATGTCTGTGATCTGCTTTTTTTAAACAAAAGTAAACAACTGAGTGACCATCCTCACAGCCAGGTGATTCCATAATTTTTCCAGGGTTTGTATTGTATATGTATGTGTATATGTATGTGTATATATATATATATATATATATATATATATATATATATATATATATATATATATATAAAAATATATATATATATATATATATATATATATATATATCTTGAATTTTTAAACCTTTTCCCACATTTCAGGCTTCAAGCATAAAGATAAAAAATTTCAATGTTATGGTGAAGAATCAACAAGTAGGTCACAATTGTGAAGTTGAATGATATTTATTGCTTATTTTAAACTTTTGAAAAAAATAATAAACTTAAAATTGGGGCGTGCAATATTATTCGGTCCCTTTACTTTCAGTGCAGAAAACTCACCCCAGAAGTTCATTGAGGATCTCTGAATGATCCAATGTTGTCCTAGATGACTGATGATGATAAATATTATCCACCTGTGTGTAATCTAGTCTCCGTATAAATGCACCTGCTCTGTGATAGTCTCAGTATTCTGTTTAAAGCACAGAGAGCATCCTGAAACCCAAGGAACACAACAGGCAGGTCCTTGATACTGTTGTGGAGAAATTTAAAGCCGGATTTGGTTACAAAAAGATTTACACAACTTTAACATCCCAAGAAGCACTGTGCAAGCGATCATATTGAAATGGAAGGAGAATCATACCACTGCAAATCTACCAAGACCCGGAGTCCCTCAAAAATTTCATCTCAAACAAGGAGAAGACTCATCATAGATGCAGCAAAGAGGCCCATGATCACTCTGGATGAACTGCAGAGATCTACAGCTGAGGTGGGAGAATCTGTCCATAGGACAACAATCAGTCATACACTGAACAAATCTGGCCTTTATGGAAGAGTGGCAGGAAGAAATCCATTTCTCAAAGATATCCATAAAAGTGTCATTTAAAGTTTGCCACAAGCCACCTGGGAGACACACCAAGCATGTGGAAGAACGTGCTCTGGTCAGATGAAACCAAAATCGAACTTTTGGGGCACAATGCAAACCATATATTTGGCGTAAAAGCAAAACAGCTCATCACTTTGAACACACCATCCCCACTGTCAAACATGGTGGTGGCAGTATCATGGTTTGGGCCTGCTTTGCTTCAGGAGGGACAGGTAAAATGATTAAAATTGATGGGAAGATGGATGGAGCCAAATACAGGACGATTCTTGAAGAAAACCTGTTGGAGTCTGCAAAAAACCTGTGACTGGGACGGAGATTTGTCTTTCAACAAGACAATGACCCAAAACATAAAGCAAAATCTACAATGGAATGGTTCACAAATAAATGTTTCCAGGTGTTAGAATGGCAAAGTCAAAGTCTAGACCTGAATCCAATTGAGAATCTATGGAAAGAGCTGAAAACTGCTGTTCACAAATGCTCTCCATCCAACCTCACTCAGCTCCAGCTGTTTGGAAAGGAAGAATGGGCAAGAATTTCAGTCTCTCGATGTGAAAAGCTGATAGACACATACCCCAAGCGACTTACAGCTGTAATCGCAGCAAAAGGTGGCCCTACAAAGTATTAACTTAAAGGGGCAGAATAATATTGCAGTCCCCAATTTTCATTTTATTATTTTTTCTAAAAGTGTAAAATAAGCAATACATTTCGTTCAACTTCACAATTGTGTTCCACTTGTTGTTGATTCTTCACCATAACATTAACATATTTTATCTTTATGTTTGAAGCCTGAAATATGGGAAAAGGGTGAAAATTTCAAGGAGGCTGAATACTTTCGCAAGGCACTGTATGAATATATATATATATATATATATATATATATATATATATATATATATATATATATATATATACCGTATTTTTCGCTTTATAAGATGCACTTTTTTTACCCCAAAATTGTGGGGAGAATAGGGGTGCGTCTTACAAGGTGAATGTAACTTACCGGGCAGCAGTAATGCGGCGGTGGAGTGAGTCACAGGAGGCTGGTGCTGCCGCTGGAGCGGAGGCGGCCGCCATGGATCCCGTGGCAATCGGCTGCGGTGGCGGCCGCCATGGATCCCCCGGCAATCGCTGCGGTGGCGGCCGCCATGGATCCCCCGGCAATCGCTGTGGTGGCGGCCGCCATGGATCCCGTGGCAATCGGCTGCGGTGGCGGCCGCCATGGATCCCCCGGCAATCGCTGCGGTCGCGGTCACCATAGCCGAAATCTTTATCTGCGCCTGCGCTGCCTCCAACGCGACTTCTGGAAAATGGCGGAGGTGACGCAGGCGCAGATGGAGATCTCAGAGAAGCGAGATGTCCATCTGCGCATGCGCTGCCTTCCGTAGCCATTTTCCTGAAGTCCATCGCGTTGGAGGCTACGCAGGCGCAGATAGAGATCGCGGCTCTCGAAGATCGCGATCTGCGCATGCGCGGGCTCCATTTTAGATCTCCGCAGCAGACGGAGACTATCATAAGAAAGAGGAGAGAGAGAAGAACGATTCTTCTCCTCCTCGCTAGGGCTGGATGCTGATTGGTGGAGACAACTTCTGCAGAGCTGCCTCCACCAATCAGTGATCTGAGCCTGACAAAGTGTTGTCAGTTGAACGAAGGGTCCTAATAGGTGAGCAAAAAACACTGAAGGGGAACACAACCCCCATCATCAGCCTTCAGAATATACTGTATCAATTGGTGTATTCTGAAGGATGATGGGGGCTGTAGTCCTTTATTGTAAACACTCCAGGGAGTGACTAATGTAGTGGCCAAAGTGTAAATGTAACTACAACCCCCCTCATCTTTCAGAATACAGCCATATATGGTATACAGTACATGGGTGTATTCCTAAGGATGAGGGGGGTGGTAGTCCCAGATCCCCATAAAAGTGCATCATGCAGGTCCCCCATAGCCGTGTCATCCACGGATCCCACCTAACAGTGCATCATCCACAGATCCCCATAATAGTGCGTCATCCACAGGTCCTCCATAATAGTGCGTCATCCACAGGTCCCCCATAGCAGTGTGTCATCCACAGGTCCCCCATAGCAGTGCGTCATTCACAGGTCCCCCATAATAGTGCGTCATCCACAGGTCCCCCATAATAGTGCGTCATCCACAGGTCCCCCATAGCAGTGCGTCATCCACAGGTCCCCCATAGCAGTGCGTCATCCACAGGTCCCCCATAGCAGTGCGTCATTCACAGGTCCCCCATAATAGTGCGTCATCCACAGGTCCCCCATAATAGTGCGTCATCCACAGGTCCCCCATAGCAGTGCGTTATCCACAGATCCCCCACAGCAGTGTCATCCACAGGTCCCCCATAATAGTGCGCCATCCACAGGTCCCCCATAGCAGTGCGTTATCCACAGATCCCCCACAGCAGTGTCATCCACAGGTCCCCCATAATAGTGCATCATCCACATGTCCCCCATAATAGTGCGTCATCCACATGTCCCCCATAATAGTGAGTCATCCACATGTCCCCCATAATAGTGCGTCATCCACAGGTCCCCCATAGCAGTGCGTCATCCACAGGTCCCCCATAGCAGTGCGTCATCCACAGGTCCCCCATAGCAGTGCGTCATTCACAGGTCCCCCATAATAGTGCGTCATCCACAGGTCCCCCATAATAGTGCGTCATCCACAGGCCCCCCATAATACTGCGTCATCCACATGTCCCCCACAGCAGTGTCATCCACAGGTTCCCGACAGCAGTGTGTCATCCACAGGTCCCCCATAACAGACCCTCATCCACAGGTCCCCCATAATAGTGCGTAATACTCAGGTCCCCCGTAAAGAGGGCATTATCCGCAGATCCCTCATAACAATGTTATTCATTCATTGTAGTTGTAGAAAAAGACATGGACATGCAAAATCATCAGCTGATCTAGTGCCACTAGGCAAAAATTTATAAAACTGAATATGAGGTTCTTGGTGTAACATTATGATCAGGCTGTATAAAGCCAACTGCCGTATCACCTCTGAGTTGGTTTTTAACTTACGGTACTATAATAGCCTTTAAGGTGCAGTGCAGTGCATCAATCACCACACAGGTGACCATGCACCAGCAGGGCAGGTAACCTGGTGCACCACAGCACCCATGCTCCAAGGCTGGAGACTGCAAGAGGGGTTCTGCCTATTTTTGCTCACTGATAGGTTTGCCGTGACGTGGCAGTGGCTTCATACAGTCTGATCAGAATGTTAAACTAAGAACCTCATGTTCAGTTGTATACTGGTACCGGTAACTTTTTCCTAGCTGCACTAGATCAACTACCGTAATGATTTTTGGAAACGCAGTCCATGTCCTTTTCTGCAGCTACTGTATGTTATTCATTCATGTTCTCACCTGCAATGCCAGCATACCCATGAAGGACACAGTGCTGACAGTTGATTCAATACTGTATTTTGTTGCAGAAAAATACCGTCCTGTAGGCTGCTGCCACATATTGTGCCTTGCTCAAGGATGTCAAAGCAGAAAAGGCTAGCGTATAAAATTCCCTTTAAATTGGAGGTAATAAAATATGCTAAAGAACATGGGAATAGAGCAGCGGAGAGACATTTCGGACCGCCTCCAACTGAAAAAATGATAAGGGAGTGGAGGAAACAGGAGGATGAGCTGGAAAAAGCACAAAAAAGCAAATGTGGTCTTCGTGGACGTCGTGCTAAGTGGCCAGACTTAGACGTGGACATGAAAGAATGGATAACACGCCACAGAAATAATGGCCTATCCGTGTCCACTAAAATGATCCTATGCGAAGCAAAGCGTATTGCTGCGGAGAAAGGCATTACTGACTTTACAGGATCACCATCATGGTGCTTCAGATTTATGAAGAGATGTGGTCTTGCAATGCGCACAAAAACTAGAATTGCGCAAAAAATGCCCCGAGAATATGAGTCCAAGATCCTGTCTTTCCACAAGTTTGTGCTTGACAGCAGAAAGAAAAATGGTTTTGAAATAGGCCAGATTGGGAATATGGATGAAGTGCCTCTAACCTTTGATGTGCCATCTAACAGGACTGTTAATGAAAAGGGGGCAAAAACTGTAACAGTAAAGACCTCAGGACACGAAAAAACCCATTACACCGTTGTGCTGTCCTGCTGTGCCGATGGCACGAAACTGCCACCAATGCTCATTTTCAAAAGAAAGAATATGCCCAAAGAAGCAATACCACGAGGAGTTGTCGTGCATGTTCACGAAAAAGGATGGATGGATGAAAATGGAATGAAAGTGTGGATCAACAAAGTCTGGTCCAAACGTCCTGGAGGGCTTCTAAAAAAACCTGCCCTATTAGTGCTGGACCAGTTTCGAGCTCACATTACTGAAACCACAAAAAAGGTTTTTAAAGAAGTGAATACCCACCTCGCTGTGATTCCAGGGGGGCTTACCAGCCAGCTGCAACCCCTTGATGTGTCCATCAATAAGCCATTTAAAGTGTTCATGCGAGAAGAGTGGAATAAGTGGATGGCTGCTGGTAATCACGATCTGACACCTTCTGGACGAATGAAGAGACCCACTATTACTCAAGTGTGTGAGTGGGTGAAAACTTCATGGCAGTCCGTGAAGGATGAAACGGTTATAAGGTCATTCAAAAAATGCGGGATTAGCAATGCTTTAGATGGCATCGAAGATGATATCTTATATGAGGACACTGAAGAAAGTGACACTTCTGACTGAGGAATTGAGCTTCCTGAATGGATGTGTCTGACAATGTCTCACAAACCACCTGCCAAGATAAGGTAGTAAAATGTTAAAATTAAATTTACCAGTGACTAGGCACCTGGGAAATACGGTGAGAGATGGCATGGCTATCAAAGAGTGGAGGAGGCGTTTTTTTTTCTTTTCTCTTTTTAATTTTGCATTATATACAAGTCACTATACAAGAAAAAATGTGTAATGACTTGAATCCTGCAGTGCATTAATATTGTGGGGTTTTTTTCAGATTACCATTGATATTTAATTAAGTACAGTATATGTGTGTATCGGGTGTGAATTTTAACTTGTAACATGGATAACAAAAATTGTGTACATGTAATACACCATAAATTGTGGGTTTTTTTATGTCATTAACTCAGAAATTAAAATGTCACAGTCACATAGGTGTAAATTTGCACTATAATTTGAACAAATTTCAGGAGTAAATAATAGTACCTTTTTTTGCCTGAATGAAACTATTCCCTCGGCCAACCACCTACTCCCATTTCTCATCACATTTCAAAAGAAGAAGCAGGAAAAAAGTCTTACATTATTCCTTTTTTAATATCACAAAACATTGCTTTGCTACATGCAGTTTTGCATGAGGCATAGAGGTTTGTTATTGTGCATGGTGATTCCTGAATTCTAGTGTAATAGTTCAAATATGATCTATTCCACTTCCCTGACTAATGTACTATTAGATGAAAATAAAGTATCTGGTCAGTAAGGTGTGAAACATTGCGAAAGTTTGAAAATACACAGCAGTCTTACTAGGCAAACAGAATTCTGTATCCCTGTGTAGTCACTAAAGCAGAGGGCGCACAGTAAGAGTCTTCTCTTGCTATACCCTGAACATACATATGCTCTTGGCAATACTCACAATACTGGTAAAATTGCTGACAGATCATCTTTAATGTTACGCTTTAGGCTACATTTCATGCTATGCACCAAGGAGCAAGATGCTGATACTATTTGTAACAGTAAAATGTAGTATATTACATAGAAGTTTTCACCCTTTAGAAAATAACTTTTCTCTCATAACTTTTATGATCGTTGTATTTAATCGGTATTTTCATTAAGTAATGCGGATTACCTTTGAATGCTTTGTCATTGGCACAGTGGATTACATTTATTCACAGATGCAAAACTAAAACCAATCCTTTGATCTCCTGCTAAATTTATATCAAAATTAGATTTATATAATAGAAAATTTACACAATCAAGAGAGCAACGAATGCAAGTACGTAAATGGAGCCCCATTGTCACGAGTCTGTCACATTCATCTGAGACCGTTGCAGTATCTGTGATTTAAAGGTCATGGCGATTTGCAGATCACAGGTTCTATTTAACATGAATGGATTTAACTTAATTTGGTGCGGAAGGGGTTAAGGGTTCCTTGTTGATTCTGCTGAGATTCCATTTAGCTATAATCTCAGCTGCTCCACCTTAATGATACTCCCCTTCATTATATGAACTCAGTCCTGGCTCTCCCATATGCCAGTGATAGTACATTCTATGCTTATTTGGGAAAATGTTGTCTTTGGGGAAAGCTGTGATTATCTTTCTAGTGGATGTGGTGAAGTTCCCTCGCTGGAAAAAAATTTGAGTTCTATTGTTGTGTCTGTCTCTTCTTTGTCTCACCACCCTTGTTTTGTCTTTACATTAGTAGGAAAACTGGTGTCTTGCTGACCTGCTCACTAGTTAGGATGAGTCCACGGTCAGCCAGGGCCTAGGCATGTGATTGCGCAAGGTTTAGGAACATTAGGGAGCTTAGGTAGCAGCCACAGGTCAGTGTGAGTTTGTGACCCCTCTCCTTATCACCAGAGCCTTCCTTTACATCTTCCTGGTGTACCACTCCTGTTGTGACGCATGCCAGGTTTTCCCTCAACCCAGTGTGACACCATTGTAGTAACGTATTAAGGATAAGAATCTTGCTGCCACATCTTCTAGAATAACAAGGTTGTATGACTTTTTGAAGGGTTCTTCTCTTTGCTAGAATTAAGAAAGTGAGAGTGTCTATGTGCAAGCAGAATCATCTAGAGCAAAACAATGTGAAATGCAAAGCAGAAAAAGACATGAAAGCTGAGAAATATAGACCATAATCCAAGGATTTTTAAAACTTTCTGTGAACCATCATTTCACCATATCGGAGGGTTATGTTTCCCCCTTAATGGTGGCATTTGAAATCAGTGCAATGCTTTGTTGGCATAGTGAGAAGGTCCATGTATAAATTCTCTTAGCTTATTAAAATTCAAGAGGTAGGTATTCAAATCTGTGCTGGCACTCCCTTTGATACCAGGAACTACATTTTATTGTAATGAGAATTATATCCAACCCAATAACTTATTTCCATTGTGATGTTAGTTGTAACAAGTTTTTAAAGATCCACTACATTTAACATAGGTTGTAACCAGAGATGAGTGAACCCAAGGCTTGATGTTCATTCTGAATACATACTGTGAATACACAGACTTTAAAAAAAAAACAGAGTTCAGGTTTGGAGTTTGGATGCTTTTCGTATGCAAACCACTCCCAAACCGAACCCACTGAACCAAACTGCAATGTGTTTGTACACCTCTTGTTAACCATTACCAAATAAACACAGTATTGTGATTAAGATTTTTCAAAAAGCTTAGGGGTACTTCTCACATAGCGAGATCGCTAGCGAGATCGCTGCTGAGTCATGTTTTTGTGACGCACCAGTGACCTCATTAGCGATCTCGCTGTGTGTGACACTGAGCAGCGATCTGGCCCCTGCTGTGAAATCGCTGATCATTACACACAGTGCTGGTTCATTTTTTGGACATTGCTCCCCTGCTGTGAAGCACACATCGCTGTGTGTGACAGCGAGAGAGCAATGATCTGAATGTGCAGGGGGCCAACTTCTGGTAGCCTGCGGTAAGCTGTAACCAAGGTAAATATTGGGTAACCAAGGGAAGTGCTTTGCTTGGTTACCCGATATTTACCTTGGTTACTAGCGTCCGTCGCTCTCAGGCTGCCAGTGCCGGCTCCCTGCACACGTAGCTGGAGTACACATCAGTTAACTATAAGCAAAGCGGTTTGCTTATTAACCCAATGTGTACTCTGGCTAGGAGTGCAGGGAGCCAGCACTAAGCGGTGTGCGCTGGTAACCAAGGTAAATATCGGGTAACCAAGCACTTTGTTACCCGATATTTACCTTAGTTACCAAGCGCAGCATCGCTTCCACGCGTCGCTGGCGGCTGGGGGCTGGTCACTGGTCGCTGGTGAGATCTGCCTGATTGACAGCTCACCAGCGACCATGTAGCGACCCACCAGCGATCCTGACCAGGTCAGATCGCTGGTGGGATCGCTGGAGCATCGCTAAAGTGTGACGGTACCCTTAGTTCCTTTACAAATGTGGCATTAGGATAAACATTGATGGCATATCACTAAGATATGCTATCAATTTCTGATTAGCTCCACTATAGAGATTACAAGGTGGCACAATGTTGTTGATGACATTTTGCAAAATCACCTATATAATGATTTACCACTAATATTTATCCTAAATCAGTCATGTTAAGGTTAAGATTGTTTATGTTTCTATGTATAATTATGAGAATATTACTTTGTTTATTTGAGAATGCTGTAATAACATTTAAGTACACTGTATACTATCATCTGTATGGTTTCCATTAGTATTCATGGGATTGAACATCATTCGCAAACAGGTAAAATTAGGTTTTGAATAAAGTTATTCTCATTTCTGTTATCACCTATTTTTAAGCTTAGTTGATACCTTACTGACTGGTGGGGGTCCGACTGCTGGGACGTCTACTGATCCAGGGAAAAGGACTATGATATGTCAAATCTGAATGAAGTGGTAGCGGTACATGTGCACTATCGCTCTTTTAATTCTCTATTAACTGCCAGAGATAGTCCATTAATGTCAAATGAAGTCCCCTTTTCAAGAGGGGTGGGTTGTCACGCGTATCGACCGCTACCCAGGAACAGGGGCTTCTCTAACCCTGTAAGCTAGAGAACCCTGACTTGCCCTCAAGCCACGGGTACACTTGAAGGTAGAAAGGCGTGACCCTCCGACCTGTCCTTGTCTCCTACACGGACCCTGGTCTAGAGACCCCCTACCTGCTCAACGGGATAGCTCCAGGGAACAGCACAAAAAAAAATTAAATAAAGAAATACAACAAAATAAAGTCACTTCTGCAAACTACACTTTGTTTGCAGAAGGCTACCGAAACTAGGGTGTAACACGACCAAACACACAGCCTGTCTCTATCAACTGTGGAAAGAAAATAACCAGCACTGTGTGAAGGATGCTGCAACCTTTTAAAGGTCCAGCCTAATGAATAACTTAGAGCACCTTAGGGAATGCCTCTAAGCAGACTTGCAAAAAAAGCATTAAACCCTCAGGTGCTAAAAGGAAAAAATGTCCAATTAAATGAGGACGAGTCACCGGATGCTAACGATTAGGCACAACCACCCAACCGAGAAGGGGAGGACTAGAGAGGACCGGAAGAAAACGGAGACCCCAAAGAGACAACAAACCTTGGGAGTTGGGACACCGGAAAAACGGCACTGGAACCAAGCATGGGGGGCAACTCCAACCGGAACGTTGAGGGGCACAACACCTCAGCCACACAATACGGACCCAGAAACCCCAACCCAACCTCCCCAACCTGACGATACCACGTTTTGCATGGTGGGAGAGGGGGGTTCTAGATCAGGGCTGGTTAGGAGCAGGGCCAGGGTGGTGAACCAGACATCCTCACCTTCAGAGGTCATTCTGGGATCAGGGATAGCTAGGGTCCCCTAGCCTGAGGGTCAGTCCAGGAGCTCTTATCCCCAGTACCTTCACTCCTTCCTGCGACAGGTCCATTTTCTCCTTTTACCCTTTTTGAAAGTGAAAACTTAGGGCCAAAATAACTATTTAGTGGATAAAATGGTATTTTTTTTATATTCACAGCCCAATGTTATACCATTCCATGAATCCCCTGAGGGTTAAAATTGTTCACTTCACCCCTAGACAAGTACCGCAAGAGGTGTAGTTTCCCAAATGGATTCACTTCTGAGTTTTTTTTGGATGATTTGGCATGTCAGGGGATCTTCAAATGGGACATGGGTTCAGTTTGGGACTCGGACTTGACCTGAACCCCAATAGAAGTCACTAAATTGGGCAGTTTGGGTCTCCATCCACATGCAGCCAACCATAGACATATCACTTCCATTGATGGGTGGGCGTGGTTTTTCCTTTCTTTTTTTGGGTCCACACTTCATTTGATCATGCCCAGCGCAAGCCGATCACACAGTGCAAGCTGCTTGCACTAGGCTGAACACTGAGCGAACCTGAGCACAGTGATGCTTGCATGAGTGATTTGCATAAGAAAAGCTCCCGATCTCCGAACTTGAACTCTATTTTTTGTAAAGTTTGTGTTCAGTAAGAACAACCAACACTGAACCTTCGGATCACTTATCTCTATTCACAATTTGTTCAGCGAAAATAGTGCTCCTTCCCTTTAAAGCTCTACTGTGTCCCAAGCAGTAGTTTTTCACCACATATGGGGTATCTCTGTACTCAGGAGATATTGTATGGTCCACTTTCTCTTGCTATTCTTGTGAAATTGAAAAAATTGGGATTAAAGCAACATTTATGTGGAAAAAATGTTTTTGTTTTATTTTTATGGCTTAACGTTAAAATTCTTTATGAAGGACTTATGGGTTGAAGGTGCTTACTGCACATTTAGATAAATTCCTTGAGGGGTGTAGTTTCCAAAATGGGATCACTTGTGGGGTGTTTCCACTATTTAGTCACCTCAGGAGCTTTGCAAACACAACAGGGTGTCCACTATCTGTTTCCAGTCAATTTTGCGTTCCAAAATTCAAATAGCGCTCCTTCCTTTCCAAAACAATAGTTTTCCACCACATTTGGGGTATCCCTGTATTCAGGAGAAATTGCACAACAAATTGTAGGGCCTATGTTCTCCCATTGGTCTTGTGAAAATGATAAAATTGGGGTTAAAGCAATATTTCTATGGGAATAATATGATTTTTTATTTTCATGGCTCAAAGTTATAAAATTTTATGAAGCACCTGAAGGCCTCACACCACATTTAGATAAATTCATTGAGGAGTCTAGTTTCTAAAATTGGGTCACTTTATAACCATATCAGGCACTCAGGGAAATCATGACATGGCATCCACTAACAATTACAGAAAGTTTTTCATTCAAAAAGTCAAATGGCGTCCCTTCCATGAACAGCCCTACTGTGCGCGCAAACAGTAGTATTCTACCACATATCAGCATACTTAGGAGAAATTGCACAATAAACTGTATTGTAGAATTTCACCTTTTACCCTTATGAAAATAAAAAATTGAGGCCAAAACACCTTAGTGGTAAAATGTGTTTTTTTTATTTTCTTGTCTCTTATAACATTCTGTGAAGCATCTGTGGATTCAAGGTGCTTACTACACATCCAGAAAAATTCTTTAGGGGTGTAGTTTCAAAAATTGGGTCTCTTCTTTGGGGTTTCCACTGCTTAGGCACATTTAGGAGCTCTGCAAATGCGATATTGTGTCCGCTATCTATTCCAGATATTTTTTTGCTCCAAAATTCAAATAGCACTCATTGACTTTTGAGCCCAGCTGAACACCCATACAGTAGTTTTCCACCACATATGGTGTACCTCTGCGCTCAGGAGAAATTGCATAGTACAATTTCTATTGCTACCATTGCAAAATTGAAAACATTTGGGGTCAAAGCAAGATTTTTGTGTTAAAAATTCATTTATTCATTTTCACGGTGCAACGTTATAAAATTCTGTGAAGCACCTGGGGACGCAGGGTCCTCAACACAATGATACATTTCCAGAGAGATGTAATTTGAATGGGGTCACTTGTTTCAATGTTTCCACTGTTTAAGCAGATGAGGGGCTCTCCAAACGCGACATGACTTCCGATAACGATTCCAGCCAATTTTGCATTCAAAAATTCAAATGGTGTTCCTTCCCTTCCAAGCCCCGTGGTGCAGCCAAACAGTAGTTTTCTACCACATATGGTGTATCAATGTATTCAGGAGGAATTACCCAACAAATTGTATGGTGCAATTTCTCATTACCCTTCCACGTTGCATTAATTCCTGGGAAGCACCTGAAGGGTTAATAAACTACTTTGATGTGTTTTTGAGCTCTTTGAGGGGTGCAGTTTTTTAGAATGGTGTCACTTTTGGGTATTTTCTGTCATATGGGCCCCTTATAATCACTTCAATTGTGATGTGGTCCTTAAAAAAATGGTTTTATAAATTGTGTTTGAAAAATGAGAAATTGCTGATAAACTTTCAACCCTTTTAACTCTTCTAAATTCCTAAAAAAAAAATATGTTTAAAAAATGGTGCTGATGTAAAGTAAATGGGGTAAATGTTATTTATTAACTATTTTCTCTGACATAGCTCTCTGGTTTAAGGGAATAAAAATTAATAAAAAAGAAAATTGCAACATTTTCAGATTTTTTTCACAAAAAAATGCAAAGAATATAGTCCTAAATTTGCCACTAACATGAAGTACAATATGTCACAAAAAAATACTCTCAGAATCACTGCTGTCTGTGATGAGGATAAACCTCCATTTCTTTAGATGTAGAGCACACTCCCTTGCTCCCCTTGCAGGGTTAGGTGTAAAAGATCACTAGAAATATCTCTGTATAATTTCTCCATATATTTGTACATTTTAATAAAACTGTACCTAAGCCTTCCTTTCCCAAAACTGAATATGTAGTATGATTTTATTGGTACTGCAGTTTATCCATTTCCTTAATAACCTTCATCACTCTTCTCTACATTCGCCCTAGTTCAGCTATGTGTTTCTTATATACTGGAGCCTAAACGTGTACATAGTATTCTAGTAGTCTGACTAGTGGCCTGTATAAAGACAAAATTATTCTTGTCATTAGCATCTATGACTCTTTTAGTGCATCCCATTACTTTATTTGCCTTTGCAAAAACTGCCTGGCACGAGTCACTAAATTGCAGTTTGCTGTCCACCCATACACCCATTAAGTGACAGCCGTTTTGCCCATTGTTTTACCATTTAGTATATAACTGTACATTTTATTTACTTGGCCCAAGAGTATGACCATACATTTATGTACATTATACTTCAATTACCATTTTTCAGCAGAATCATGGAGCTTACATAAATAGTAATATTAAATTATTCTCCTCTGTGTTAATTACCTTGCAGAGTTTAGCCATAAGTTCAAATATTGAAATTTTACTCTATATGCCCTCTACAAGGTGATTAATAAATATGCCAAAAAGAAGAGGGCCCAATACTGATTCAGGTGGTGTTCCATTAATAATCTTTCTGTTTCCTATCAGGGAGCCAATTATTAACCCACTTACAGATATTTTCCTCTATTTTCTCTATACTATAATTTTATGTACATTACACTGACATAAAATTTATGGAACTGTATTATTATTTCTGTCTACTTTCAAAGGGTCTGCAAGAAGTTTAGCAATATACACACTGAATATCTGATCAGACATTACAGATTAATACTCAATTCAATAATAAAATTGCATGTCAATGATATTAACTATTTGAACTTTTTATTCAAATCTGAACATTTTTATGTGCAAGCTGTAGTATATAAAGCTTATAAATCAATATATGCATTCATTTTTCTTAACTCCTTAAATTGTTAAATTGAGTAGCAAAACAATCCTTGCAGCAGAATTTGGTATATTTTATTTTCTTTGATATCTTTAAATTATGCTGCTAAAAAGAATATGCACATAGTTCGAAATTCAAACTTTTTGAAGAAATGTATCAGCTTAAATGAATGAATAAAAGGCAACACATGGTGATTGAGCTGTGCTAAGTTTAAGACTACATTGGATTTTTTTTTACACAACTTTATGTGACACTTGTCAAGGTGCTATGTGGCAGCTCATTGAAAAGCAATACATCACACCATGAAGCAACACAATGTGACCAAAGCACAATTATCACCTGGGGAACCTCACAACACAATAACAAATTGTTCCCTAAGGGAATATTGGAAACAGGTAAAATAGCTCAGTTGGTTTCTGTGAAAGAAATTGTGAATAAACCAAATGGCAGCATTCTTTTTTTAAGAGGGGAGTGAAGGCCTCGACAGAAGGCTATGAAATTTGTTTTAAGACTTTCCAAAGGCCTTTGACATTTACTCTCATATACACCTAATGGGTTAAAATAAGTTCCAGGAGTTTCTAATTTATATGGTCCGAAATTTGTTTTAAAAACCTAATGACAGTTTCTATTTTTGCTACGATATTTAATACAGTGCAGTCTATGAAAGATGTTCATAAATTACACACTATCTTGTACTGCTTAGTGGGGGAGGGGTTGCCTTGTACCATTAGTTTAAGATGCACTTAAGTCATTAAGAGGTGCCTAGTAGAGTTGAGCGCGGTTCGCGGTTCGTGGTTCTCCAGTTCTAGGCTCGAGTGATTTTGGGGGCTGTTCGAGATCGAACTAGAACTCGAGCTTTTTGCAAAAGCTCGATAGTTCTAGATACGTTCGAGAACGGTTCTAGCAGCAAAAAGCAGGGCTTTTTACAGCTACAGTGTGCAGGAGCCATCGCTGGCAGCCTGCCACAAGCTGGTAACCAAGATAAACATCGGGTATCTAAGCAAAGCGCTTTGGTTAGTAACCCGATGTTTATCTTAGTTACGTGCAGGAAGCCGACACTTCCCCGCTCAGCTCACTCCGCCCCCTCCTGCCCGCGGCATGTACACATATACACACACACACACACACACACACATGGTCCCGCTCGGCTTACCTGCGGTGATGAAGTCCCGCCATCCCGACCTCAGCGCTGTCACTGTCCTCCATGGCCGCCGCTTGTCACATCACCTCTCGCTTCCGACCCGAGACTGACTAGCGGTGACGTCACGGACCTCTCGCGATACTTGGTGTGAAGGCGCCGATCATTGAACTCAGTGACAGGAGCTGTCAGTGTGCTGGAGATCAGCGCAGGTAATGTACCTCGCTGACAGCAGCACTTGTCATCCCCTGCAGTGACCTGGGCTGACCCATTGATGTTAGCTCAGGTCACTGCACTGCTCTCCCAGCCAATGGGGAACATCCTGCTCTTCATTGACTGGGACAGTGTGGATCGTCATGGCAACCCCTTGGATTACACCAGACCTGGATTTGTTTTTCATTCTAATAAATTGGTTAAAGAGGGAATGTTTTGGGGAGTGTTTTTTCAAATAAAAATGTGTTTGTCGTCTATTTTTTTTTATTACTGACTGGGTTGGTGATGTCGGGTATCTGATAGACGCCTGACCTCACCAACCCCAGGGCTTGATGCCAGGTGACATTACACATCTGGTATTAACCCCATATATTACCCCATTTGCCACCGCACCAGGGCGCGGGATGAGCTGGGGCGAAGCACCAGGATTGGCGCATCTAATGGATGCGCCACTTCTGGGGCGGCTGCGGGCTGCTATTTTTAGGCTGGGGAGAGTCCAATAACCATGGACCTCCCTAGTCTGAGAATATCAGGCCCCAGCTGTCTGCTTTACCTTGGCTGGTGATCCAATTTTGGGGGACCCCTACGTGTTTTTTTTTTTTATATTATTTATTTAATTTAAAATAACAGCGTGGGGTGCCCTCAGTTTTGGATTACCAGCCAAGGTGAGGTTGCCAGCTGTGGTCTGTAGGCTGCAGCCGTCTGCTTTACCCTAGCTGGCTACAAAACTAGGGGGAACCCTACGTCATTTTTTTTTTCATTTTTTTGGCTAAATACAAAGCTAAGCACCCCTTAGTGCCACATGAAAGGCACCAAAGGGTGCTCCACTTTTTCTCCATTTTTTCTCCACTTTTTTTCCACTTTTTCTCCACTTTTTCTCCACTTTTTCTCCACTTTCTCTCCACTTTTTCTCCACTTTTTTCTCCGTTTTTTTATCCATTTTTTATCCATTTTTTTTCTCCACTTTTTCTCCATTTTTTCTCCACTTTTTCTCCACTTTTTCTCCGTTCTTTTTCTATGGTCGGTCTACCCATTAGCTCTGCCATGCATACTGTAGCTCTACACCTACTGCACATGTTACTTTATGATTGACATCTCTTTCGTACCAGAGCTATCTAAGCCTACTCTGACCCCATATTTGTCATTACTATATTGTCCTTGTACTGTATTATGACATTTGTATCATGTGTTTCATTTCTTGCTGTGTTGCAATTTTTTTGCTGCATCCCAATTGTACCTCTACATTGTTCGAGTTTATGTTATTGTTCTCTCACTCTTATGTGATACTGATTATTGTCATTTTTCATGATTACATGCAGATAAGTCCAATCTGACGAAGGCTCAGGCCGAAACGTCATTTGTAACTTGTTTTGGACAAAAACATATATGCTTATGAAAATTTTTTTTTTCTTAATACGGACCAATAAAGAGTGATTTTGCATTACTATCCGTTGTGACTTACTGACTTAGTCTGGGAGATTTAGAGTGCCGAGGTTACTCACTAATTTTATCTATTATTACCTCTGAGCACCTATATACCAGTGAGCAGAGCTTCCTCTACAGTAGTTCTACTGATTAGGCATGCCCTTACCTCATGAGCAGGGCATTGCAGCTTTGGTAGCAACCATTACGACATGGACTCTGCTGCTGTGGACCCGAGAAGAGTGAGTGCAGATTCATTGCACCCACACTCCTCACATGAAGGGTCCGCACTCCTAGAAAATGGGGGATACGTTCCCTGAGTGTCTCCCCCCCATATTCTAGACGGTCCAGAGTCGTCGTGGGACCCCTTTATTTTTTTTCTTACAATAAATTGGTGAAAGAGGAAATGTTTTGGGGACTGTTTTTTCAAATAAATTTCTTTTGTCGATTTTTTTTTTTGTTAGTTCTGACAGTTTATGATGTTGGGTATCTAATAGACGCCATGACATCACAAATTGCTGTGCTTGATCTCAGGTGACTTTACAGCTAGTATCAACCCGATTTATTACCCCGTTTGCCACTGCACCAGGGCACGGGATGAGCTGGGGTGAAGCGCCAGGATTGGCGCCTCTAGTGTATGCGCCACGTCTGGGGTGCCTGCGGCCTGCTATTTTTAGGCTGTGAAGGCCCAATAACTATGGACCTTCCCACCCTGAGAATACCAGACCACAGCTGTCCGCTTTACCTTGGCTGGTGATCCAATTTGGGGGGGACCCTACTTTTATTGTGTAATTATTAATATTTATAAAATAATTATAAAAAAGAGCCTGAGGGGACCTCCACATTGGATCCCCAACCACGGTAAAGCTGCCAGCTGTGGTTTTCAGGCTACAGCCGTCTGCTTTACCCTAGCTGGCTATCAAAAATGGGGGGACCCAACGTCATTTTTTTTTTTAACTATTTTTTAAATAGAAAAAATTAATGGGCTTCCCTGTATTTTGATTGCCAACCAAGGTAACGGCAGGCAGATGGGGGTGGCAACCCATAGCTGTCTGCTTTATCTGCGCTGAGAATCAAAAATACCGCGGAGCGCTACGTCATTTTTTTAAAGATTTATTTTTACAGCACTGTGATGTCCAGCAATCAAAATACAGGGAAGCCCATTTTATTTTTAGTTATTTAAATAAATAATTAAAAAAAATATATATGGGCTCCCGCTGCATTTTTTGTATTGCTAGCTAAGGGTAATCCAAGCAGCTACTGGCTGCTAACCCCCACTGCTTGGTGTTACCTTCACTGGCAATGGAAAATCCAGGGAAGCATTTTTTGTTTTTTTTGCCAAAAAACTCCAAAAAAAGGACGTGAGCTTCGCCATATTTTTGTATGCTAGCCAGGTATAGCAGGCAGGTGCTGGAAGAGTTGGATACAGCGCCAGAAGATGGCGCTTCTATGAAAATGCCATTTTCTGAGGCGGCTGCAGACTGCAATTCGCAGCAGTGGGGCCCAGAAAGCTCAGGCCAACCTGTGCTGCGGATTCCAATCCCCAGCTGCCTAGTTGTACCTGGCTGGACACAAAAATGGGGCGAAGCCTACGTCATTTGTTTTCTAATTATTTCATGAAATTCATGAAATAATAAAAAAAGGGCTTCCCTTTATTTTTGGTTCCCAGCCGGGTACAAATAGGCAACTGGGGGTTGGGGGCAGCCGTACCTGCCTAGCATACAAAAATATGGCGAAGCCCACATAATTTTTTCAGGGGGCAAAAAACTTCTGCATACAGTCCTGGATGGAGTATGCTGAGCCTTGTAGTTCTGCAGCTGCTGTCTGTCTGTATGGAGAAGAGCAAACAGCAGCTGCAGAACTACAAGGCTCAGCATACTCCATCCAGGGCTGTATGCAGAATTTTTTTGCCCACCAAAAAAATTACGTGGGCTTCGCCATATTTTTGTATGCTAGCCAGGTACAGCAGGCAGCCACGGGCTGCCTCCAACCCCCAGTTGCCTATTTGTACCCGGCTGGAAACCAAAAATATAGGGAAGCCCGTTTTTTTTTAATTATTTCACTTATTTCATGAAATAATTAAAAAACAAATGACGTGGGCTTCGCCCCATTTTTGTGTCCAGCCGGGTACAACTAGGCAGCTGGGGATTGGAATCCGCAGCACAGGTTAGCCCGAGGTTTCTGGGCGCCTCTGCTGCGGATTTCAGTCCGCAGCCGTCCCAGAAAATGGCGCTCTCATAGAAGCGCCATCATCTGGCGCTGTATCCAACTCTTCCAACAGCCCTGGAGCCGGGTGGCTTGTTGGGTAATCATGAGTTAATACTGGCTTTGTTTTACTAGCCAGTATTAAGCCAGAGATTCTTAATATCAGGCACGTTTGACCCGGCCATTAAGAATCTCCAATAAAGGGTTAAAAAAAACACCACACAGAGAAAAAATACTTTAATA
Organism: Anomaloglossus baeobatrachus; assembly: GCF_048569485.1. NCBI lineage: Eukaryota > Metazoa > Chordata > Amphibia > Anura > Aromobatidae > Anomaloglossus > Anomaloglossus baeobatrachus. The sequence goes on along the minus strand of NC_134358.1, from coordinate 156,945,154 downwards.
GAAATAAATACACAGACACATTAGAGACTCCATCTTTATTACCCCCTGTCAGCCCTCCACGATCCTGCTCTTCTGTCTTCTTTCTTTCTAGTGTAGTAGTAGTGACGATTGTAGTGAGGATGAGATGCCCCAGCCCATCATGGGCTGGGGCATCTCATCCTCACTACAATCCTCACTAGTGTAGTAGTAGTGACGATTGTAGTGAGGATGAGGTGCACCAGCCCATCATGGGCTGGGGAACCTCATCCTCACTACAATCCTCACTACAATCGGGAAGCAGCGTGCAGCCTTCACTCCGTGAGTGATCAGTGCTGGCTGTCAGCGGTAACAGCGGAGTCGACCGTGTGCTAGAGCATGCCGCCGGTACACGGCGATACACATATGTGCACCGTGTACCGGAGAGATGCACTCGCAGGTCCTACATGACGTGTCATAGTCATGTGACCAGTCTGTAGCCAATGACATAATAGCCACGTGACTGGTCACATGGCTATTTTGACGTCACGATAGGTCCTGCATCTCTGCTGGCAGTGCCGTCACCGGGTGGATTCAGCGATCATCGGATGGAATAGCGGCAGGAGACAGAGTGCAGAAAGGATCACGAGGACCGGTAAGTGTTATGGCAATGTTTATTAACTGTTTGTGTACATTTATAATGCATTTTTATGAGTTTGTGATTGCCTCCCATTCTAGCCTATTGGTTCGAGTTCGGTTCGTCGACCGTTCGACGAACCGAACTCGAACGGGACCCCCGTTCGGCGAACCGACCTCGAGCCGAACCGCGACCGGTTCGCTCATCTCTAGTGCCTAGTTCTTTATACACCCCAATTACAAGAAATTTGGGACGCTGTGCAAAAAGTAAAGAAAACAAGAATGTGATGACTTATAGATCTATTATAGCCATATTTTACTCACAACAGAAGATGAAATACATATAAGAAGATGAGTTTAAGTTTTTTTCCTTTAATTTAAAAAAAAAAAAAAAATAAACTATTTTAGAAATTGATGCCAGCACCACTGATCAAATAACAAAGGGTTGAAAAAGAAAATTGTAATGATTAAAAACAGCTGGAGGATCAATTTTTAACTTAGTCACAGGTAAGTGTATAAAAAGAGCATATTAGAGAGGTAGAGGCTGAGTCTCTCTGAAGCAAAGATGGTTAGAGGTTCACCAATATGTAAACATCGTCATTTATTCAGAAATATGTTCTTCAAATAAAAATTGAAAATTTTTTGTTTTTTATTTTACTCACTTACCTAGAGCCATTAATTCACCATTGAGGCTTATAATCTAAACTCCCAATTATTATATCTGTCACGATGTGACTGCAGGTGTCATGACAGGTATGAGAGGGCTTCTGGTGAGTGCCACACAGAAGAAATACCAGGGTACTAATACAAAAAAAGGCCTTGGCGCTAGGGAGAGGGGAGATGGGTCACCTCCTAACACTCACCTGAGGCTGATGCCTGCACTCCCTAACATCCCTAGATGGATTCTTGCCCCTGTGCGTTCTCACATGCCTAGGCCCTCCCTGGCTCTGAACTCACCCTGACTAGTGATGGCCAATGAGACGCTAGTCTCGCCACTGCAATGACAACATGAAGAAGGAAATACAAGCAGGTGGGGAAAGACACAACAAATAACACTCCACCGCTTCTCCAGCAGGAACGTCTCAGCTGTAACAGAGGCAACACCTTACGTTATCCAGAGACTAGCTCCTTCAAAGTCGGCAGCATAGGTATGAGCATTAGCCAGCATAGGGAGGAGTGAGGAGTCGAAGTTTATAGCAGAAGGCAGTAGCTGCAGCTAGGTTACAACTATCTGTTAGATCACTGCAGGAAAGAAATGAACCTTAACCTCTTCAGTACCAGATGGAATAAATATGATCTAACTCAGACTAAGTGATAAGCAGGCACTAAAGCAGATCAGCGATCAAAAATATGCTGTGACCTTCTGATCCCAGATCCCCCCCAAGATCACATCAAGCCGTGAAATAGTAATCACCGTATCCTATTCTTCTATGAGGGGACTCTGGACACTCAGGACTAGGTTTGTCCAGAACAGATGCATGGAAGGGATGCACCAACCTATTGGCATTTACCTCTGATGCTGGTACCCACACCTTTTCTTTCAGACCATAACCCTTCCAATGTACCAAATATTGGAGAGAGTAGCGAACAAAATGAGAATCCCTGATTTTTGCCACCTAAAACAGCTCCATATACATTATGATGTTCTCACAAAGCCTCCTCACACAGTATTATGTTCCCACACAGCTCCTTCACAAAGTACTATGTCCCCGCAGCACCTTCACATAGAATTATGTCTCCACACAGCCCCCATGCAGAATAATGTACCCACACAGTCCCAATGCAAAATGATTTCCCCAGACAAAACCCCTACACACTATTATGTCCTTATACAGCCCACCCAGCCCCCTTACACCGTATTGTGTCCTCACACAGATACCTTACACAGGATCTTCTCACATGCCCCATGCTGAATGATGTACCCACACTGTCCCCATGCAGAATGATGTCCCCACAAAGCCCCCATGTGCAGTATGATTTCACCACATAGCCCCCATGTACAGTATGATGTCCCCCACACAGCCCCTATGTGCAGTATGATGTCCCTACACAGCCTCCCAAGTGCAGTATGTCTACACAAAGCTTCCTTACACAGTATTATGTCACGAAACAGCCCACATGCAGAATGATGTCCCCACACAGCCCACATGCAGAATGATGTCACGACACAGTCTCTTATACAGCATTATGTCTTCACACAGCCTCCACATAAAATTATGACCCCACATAACCCCCTTAAACAGTATTATGTCCTTATACAGCCCACATTTAGAATGATGTTCCCATATAGCCCCCTTACACAGTATTGTCCTCACACAGCCCCCTTACACAGTATTACGTACTTACAGAGCCCCTGTGCAGTATGGTCTGCCCACACCACCCCATGCAGAAAGATGTCCCCACACAGCCCCCACGTGCAGTATGATGTCACCACACAGCCCCCTCGCACAGTATTGTCACTAAATAGCTCTCATGCAGAGTGATGCCCCCATACAGCCCCAATGCAGAATGATGTCCTCACACAGCACCCTTAAACAATATTATATCCTCACATAGGCCCCATGCAGAATGATGTCCCCACACAGCCAGCCCCCTGAAACAGTATTATGTCCTTACAGAGCTCCCATTCAGAATTATGTCCCTACACAGCTCCATTACATAGTATTATGTCCTTAAATAGCCCCCATGTAGAATAATGTCTACCTACAGTCCTATTAAAAAGTATTATATCCCCACACAGCTCCCTTATAAATTATTATATCCTCAAACTTCACCCATGCAGAATGATGTCCCCTCACTGCCCCCATTCAGAACAATGTCCCCACACTGCCCACATGCAGCATGAGGTTTCCATAAAGTCCCCATGCATAGTATGATTTTCCCACAAAGCCATTATGCTCACTACGATGTCCCACACATAGCCCATATATGCAGTATGATGTCTCCACACAACCTCCATGCGCAGTATGTCGCCCAAATGCACAGTATGGTATAAAAATTTACTGAGGCAGAGTTGACATGATGTAGTAATATTGTAACGCATGCTGTGCTTTCAGACTCACAGACTCGATGGTGGAAGAGGAAGGTGTCTTAAATATCCCCAATGTGATTACTAAAACATAACCTTTATTAAAGTTCGTTATTAAAACACCAAAAACATAAATGATAATCCATACCTAGTTAAAACAAAAATTAGTATACAGTAGCTACTCATAATGGTATTAGTACAAAAGGCTACACCAATGGGTTATATACAAGCAAGGGGGGGATTTAATCAATTGGTAAATAATCCCCTCCACAAAAAACAGACACATTTAGGGAGAGCACCCACAATGTAGAGCAAATACATATACAATACAGAGAGAATAATGATTCATTAAGACAACAATACCCTCATAAATTAAATTTTTAATGAAGGATTGATGGTGCAGACCATTTCACCATAAGGGGATAACATAAATTGCACTATTCCCGAATAAATTACACATGGTGACTTATAAGGAGAAGAACCTTACAAGAGAGAAACACCTCCAAAATAGGGTAAGTGAAGAATACCGCACACACGTGCACAAAAAGAGGGAACCAATATTGACCGGAGTGACCAGGCCACATTTTCGAAATCTGACCAGTGTCTCTATAGGATGTAATAACTCTGGAACGCTTCAACGGATCTCAGTGATTCTGAAATTGTTTTTTCTTTATGACATATTGTACTTCATGAAATTAGTACATTTAGGACAATATTTTTTGTTTATTTATGAAAAAATCTGAAATTTGGAAAAACTTTTGCAAATTTTACAGTTCTCAAGTTTTTTATTTTTATGCCCTTAAACCAGAGTTATGACACACAAAATATTTAATAATAACATTTCCCACATATCTACTTTACATCAGCGCAATTTTTCAAACAATTTTTTTTCTTAGGATGTTAGAAGGGTTCAAAGTTTATCAGCAATTTCTCATTTACCACAAAATTTTCAAAACCATGTTTTAGGGACCACATCACATTAGAAGTGACAGACTTAGGTGACAGAAAATACCCCAAAGCGACACCATTCTAAAACCTGCACCCCTCAAGCTTCTCAAAACCACATCCAAGAAGTATATTAAGCCTTCAGGTGCTTCACAGGAATGAAGGGAAAGTGTAATGAAAAAAAAATGATTTACATTTTATAAAAAAATGTTGCTTTAGAACTAATTAATTCACTTTTACAAAAAATAGTACAACAAAATGGAATCCAGAATTTTTTATCTGGGTAGTTCTGAGCGCACTGATACCCCACATGTGGTCAGAAACCTCTGTTTGAACACACGGCTGAGCTCGGAAAGGAAAGAGTGCCATTTGAATTTTGGAAAGCAAATTGAGCTGAAATAGATTGCGGATACCATGCCGCATTGCAGGACCCACATGGTTCCTAAACAGCAGAAATCTGCCACAACTATATACATTTTGGAAGCTAAATGCATCAAGGATTTTATCCAGGGCTATTGGTGAGCATTTTGAACAAACAGGTACATCATAACATTATGTTGTCATATTGATTTTTTTTTTCACTAAAATGTTGCTAATTTCCCACTTTTACAAGAGGTACCACCAAAAAGTGGACCCGAATGTTTGCTACCCACTTTCTTATAAGTGCGGTGATACCCAACATGTAGTCAGAAAGTTTTGTTTGGACAAACGGGAGTGCTTGGAATGGAAGAAGCAAAATTCAAGCTTTGAAAAGCAAATTTGGCTGAAATAGATTGTCACATTTGTAGGGCTCCTAAGGTACCAAAATATCAAAACCCTCCACAAGTGACCCTATTTTTGAAACCAGATCCATCAAGGAAATTATGTAGGGGTGTGTTGAGTATTTGGAACCCATAGGTGCAATACAGAACTTTTTAAAATGTGGATATGAATTGTTATGTTTTTCTCAGCTAAGATGTCATTTTAGCCCAAGAGTTGTAATTTTGACAATGTATAATAGGAAAAAAAGGCCCCCATAATGTATTATTTTTATCATAATTTTATGCAATTTCTCCCAAACAAAGTGATACATGCATGGTCAAAAACAAATATTTGAGGATCTGGCAGGGCTCGGAAAGCAAACAGTGCTATTTCATTTTTTAAATGTAAATTTGGACAACGTGTTATATTTGCTTAGCTTCTGAGATGCCAAAAATGTAGAAACACCCACATGTGACCCCATTTGACAAACTAAACAATATAAGGAATTAATCTATTGGTGTTGTGAGTATTTTAAAATCACAAATTACACAGAATTTTATTAGATTGGGCCATGAAAATGAAAATCATAGGGTTTTCCCTCTAAAATTTTACTTAAAGGGAAGGTATCGCGGTTTTTTATTTTTGTATTAAAAATAGTGATTATGAAATCAAGTATTTCTAATACAAAATGAAAATCGCAGCTTATTTAGTTTTTATTTCTTATTTTACTGGAGGCACTGGGGGCTGCCATGCTGGATTTGCCGTGTGTGTAACGACAGTAACTCCTTCCTTTATGGCAGCCCCTGTGCATAGACTCTGATAGTCGGGCTCCGACCCCATGCCATACGTTACAGTGGGCGTCTGCTGTGACCTGGACGCGCCCCCTGGGCTGTCCAGAACACAACAGAGGGAGGAGTTCAGCGCCATTATTGTGGAGCTCACAGCGTGTGCTGTTTGCTCCACTTTACCCCTGTCACCCGCCGGGATGTGTGAGTACGGGCCGCCTCCCCTCCCCTCGTTACTGTCTCTGATGACATCCCATCCCTCCGTTCTCCCCAGCCCCTGCTCTGCCCCAGCTACTGACGCCGCCCCCCCCGCCGTTACCGTCTCCAATGACACCCCCCTCCCCCTGTTCTCCCAAGTCCCCACTCTGCCCGCTGCCGAAGCTCCCCCAGCTCTGCCTGCCACTGCTGTGTGTGTGTGTGTGTGTGTGTCACAAGGTCCTCATCAGGGGTGATTGTGAGTGTGTGTCGGCGCTTGCGATGCTGTGCAGTGAGCTTCCAGGACCTGCGAGAGAATCACATGGGAAGCATGTGACATCTCCAGATGTTGTGAGTGTGTGCGCGCGATTGTGCAGGTATGTGCGATATCGTGAATGTGTGTGAGTGTATGCGATCGGATGTGTGAGTGCATGCGATCGGATGTGTGAGTGTAAGCGATCGGATGTGTGAAATGTCGGCCGGACACAGGGGAGGATGGCATGCAGCACAGCTGCCTGGAGCGCCCACCAGAGGTCACAGGGAGTTATGATGTGAAAGGTGTGTGTGTGGCACAAGGTCCCCATCAGGGGTGATTGTGTGTGTGTGGCACAAGGTCCCCATCAGGGGTGATTGTGTGTGTGTGGCACAAGGTCCCCATCAGGGTTGATTGTGTGTGTGTGTGGCACAAGGTCCCCATCAGGGGTGATTGTGTGTGTGTGTGTGTGGCACAAGGTCCCCATCAGGGGTGATTGTGTGTGTGTGTGGGGGGGGGGCACAAGGTCCCCATCAGGGGTGATTTTGTGTGTGTGTGTGTAGCACAAGGTCCCCATCAGGAGTGATTGTGTGTGTGTGTGTATGGCACAAGGTCCCCATCAGGGTGATTATGTGTGTGTGTGGCACAAGGTCCCCATCAGGGGTGATTGTGTGTGTGTGGCACAAGGTCCCCATCAGGGGTGATTGTATGTGTGTGTGTGTGTGTGTGTGTGTGTGTGTAGCACAAGGTCCCCATCAGGGGTGATTGTGTGTGTGTGTGGCACAAGGTCCACATCAGGGGTGATTGTGTGTGTGTGGCACAAGGTCCCCATCAGGGGTGATTGTGTGTGTGTATGGCACAAGGTCCCCATCAGGGGTGATTGTGTGTGTGTGTGTGTGTGTGTGGCACAAGGTCCCCATCAGGGGTGATTGTGTGTGTGTATGGCACAAGGTCCCCATCAGGGGTGATTGTGTGTGTGTGTGTGGCACAAGGTCCCCATCAGGGGTGATTGTGTGTGTGTGTGTGTGTGTGTGTGTGTGGGGGGGGGGGGCACAAGGTCCCCATCAGGGGTGATTGTGTGTGTATGTGTGTGGGGGGGGCACAAGGTCCCCATCAGGGGTGATTGTGTGTGTGTGTGTGTGTGTGTGGGGCACAAGGTTCCCATCAGGGGTGATTGTGTGTGTGTGTGTGTGTGTGTGTGTGTGTACGCGCGCGCCACTGCATGTGAGTACCTGTGTGTGTACCGGTGATACTGTCTGCAGGATTGTGTATCTAATCCTATCCTGTGTGATACTGTCTGCTGAGCGGTGTATCTAATCCTCTCCTGTGTGATACTGTCTGCTGAGCCGTGTATCTAATCCTCTCCTGTGTGATACTGTCTGTACGGCTGTGTATCTAATCCTGTCATGTGATACTGTCTGCTGAGCTGTGTATCTAATCCTGTCATGTGATACTGTCTGCTGAGCCGTGTATCTAATCCTATGTTGTCTGATACTGTCTGCACGGCTGTTTATCTAATCCTCTCCTGTGTGATACTGTCTGCAGGGCTGTGTATCTAATCCTCTCCTGTGTAATACTGTCTGCAGGGCTGTGTATCTAATCCTATCGTGTAATACTGTCTGCAGGGCTGTGTATCTAATCCTATCGTGTATTACTGTCTGCAGGGCTGTGTATCTAATCCTATCGAGTGATACTGTCTGCTCAGCTGTGTATCTAATCCTATCCTGTGATACTGTGTGATGTCTGCAAAGCTGTGTATCTAATCCTCTGCTGTGTGATATGGTCTGCACGGCTGTGTATCTAATCCTATCCTGTGTTATATGGTCTGCACGGCTGTGTATCTAATACTATCCTGTGTGGTACTGTCTGCAGAGCCGTGTATCCAATCCTATCGTGTCATACTGTCTGCTGAGCTGTGTATCTAATCCTATCCTGTGTGATTCTGTCTGCTGAGCTGTGTATCTAATCCTCTCCTGTGTGAAACTGTCTGCACAGCTGTGTATCTAATCCTATCCTGTGTGATACTGTCTGCAGAGCCGTGTATCTAATCCTATCCTGTGTGATACTCCTGCTGTCCTTGGTGACACTTTAGACATTTCTGGTCACCAGGAAAATGGCTGTGCATTTTGTCCTTACATGTCATTCTCTGTTATCTGTTGTAAACACTCAGATTAGGAGGGGGGAGGCGTGCCATCACACACAGGAGAGCAGACTCCGTCCACTTTACGGCAGGCTGTTATCTGAGCTTTTTATACAGTGGAAATTCAGTAGGATTTCAGAAGCTGCTCCCCCTAGTGTTTAACAGTGGAAACTATCAAACGTTTTCATTTTTTTTTTTTATATTTTGCACAATTAAAAAAAAAAATATTATTTAAACAAAACATTTAAACATTATTACTTTACATTTTTTCAGTTATTATTTTTTTTTTTTGGCGATACCTTCCCTTTAAGTCTCAAAATTTTAATTCTCACAAAGGGTAACAGGAGAAAATGGGCAGGACAATTTGCTATGCAATTTTTACCAAATATGGCACTACCCTATAAGTGGAGGTACACTACTATGTGAGTACACAGTGGGGATCAGATGGGAAGCAGCACAACTTAAGATTTAAAATTTCCATTTTAAGAGATTGTGACCTCCATTAGCCGAGCCCCTGAGGTGCCAGATCAGCAGAAACCCCACAAGTGACCCCATATTGGAAACATCACTGTGTAAGGAATTCATCTAGGGGTGTAGTGAGTATTTTAAACCAACAGAAACCTCAAAGAATTTTATAATACTTGGATATGGACATTTAACATAGTGGTAAAAACATAATTTTTTTATTAGCTCCAAATTTGTCAGTTACACAAGGGTTAGAAGGTGAAAATGGACCCCACACTTTTTTGAGCAATTTTTCCTGAAGGGTTGAAGCCCCATCTGTCATAAGAAACTACTGTTAGCCACACGGCAGGGCTGAGCAGGAAGGAGCACTATTTGGATTTTGGAGTACAGATGTTGCAAAAATAGTATGCGTTCAACATTTTCAGAGACCTTAAGGTGCTAGAACAGCAGATAACCCACAAAAGTGACCCCATTATAGAAATTGCACTTGCCAAATACTTTACCTTTGGCTGCAGTGACTATTTAGCAGCATCCATCTGATATTTCTGGAGAATTACAAATATGCTAGTTTAATGCCCATACATTGTGCCCCCATATATTGTAGCACCCCCATCCATTGTGCATAGCTTGTGCTTCTGGAGACATGCACCGTGTAAATTGTTAAGTGCGCTCTACCCACTACAATAAAGCCACACACGTGGTCACTTACTGCAGTGTAGACGGGAGGCATTTTGATTTGGGAGCACAGATATCACAGAATTTTGCTTGGGGAGTTGAAGTCATATTGTTTTTCCAGAATCTTTGTACCACCAGTAATGTGGGACCCTCCAAAATTTCCAGGGACAAATGATGGACCTGAGTTGGGGCTGGGCTTGTGCGAGATAAGCTAGGAGTTTTATTGGTAACATTTTGGGACATAAAATATTTTTTGATCACTTTCAATATAAAGCTGGGATCATATTCTTGTGTTCTGCGCTGAGCGCTTACTTCAGGGTTTCCATGTAAATTCCCTCAAAATGTGATTAAAATAACATCCTTAGTGCTGGACGAGGTAGGACGACAGCAGCATTTAGGAGACAGACCAGCCCTCCTAACTCTTGATGCAGAGAAAGCATTTGATAACGTTAGTTGGGAGTGGCTGGGGGCAACGTTGGACTCGTTCAATTTAAAAGGCAAATTTAGAACATTTTTGGATGGGGTCTACAATAGCCCTACAGCTAGAGTACACACACCAGGATTCCTCTCTGATTCTTTTCACTTGCGCAAGGGGACCAGACAGGGATGTCCAATGTCACCAATGCTGTTCAACCTGGCCATGGAACCCTTTGCTAGATTTATGGAGGAGTCAGATCTATTTGACGGAATCAGAGTAGGCAAAGATAAAGTTAAGATTGCTCTATTTGCGGATGACGTCATACTTTTTTTGTCAAGACCACTTGAGCAGCTGAGGAAGATCTTTGACTTTATTCAGAAATTCAGTGAATATTCGGGGTACAGGATTAACATCAACAAAAGGGAACTTCTAGAATTAGGAGACAAAATACCTCAGGAGCAATGGGTCAAGCTAGGTCTGGACCTATGTGTCTCAAAGTCATTCGTAACGTATTTGGGGATAAAGATAGGGAGGAGACCAGATCAACTCTATTCCCTTAACTACACCCCCCTTATAGGTAAAATATTGGGGGAACTGCAGCGGTGGCATCAGTTACCAATATCTCTTTTGGGTAGATGTCACCTGGTTAAAATGGTTAGCTTTGCCAGGCTCCTATACCCCTTGCAAACCCTGCCCTTGATTTTAAAACATTTAGACATAAAAAACTGAAGAAGGCCTTTACACATTTTATTTGGACATGTAAAAGACCCAGAATTGCACTAGAAAAACTGATGCTACTGAGAAGTGAAGGCGGGGTTAATTTTCCAAATATACGTGCTTATAATATCGCCTCTTTATTTAGACATGTAGTGGACTGGATACACGACACTAGTTGCTACTCAAACACCCATCTAGAACGACAGTTAGCCGCCCCTTGGGATCTCACCGCTCTTATCCACACAAGACAAGCTAAACTGCCACAGATAGTGAGATCCTCCTTTTTACTAAGGGACACCATAGTATGTTGGAAGATAGTGAGGAAGGCCTATCAGCTTCCCTTTCTGGTTTCCAAACATATGCCAATATTTGGTCACCCCGAGTTCCCCCAGGGAGCTAAAATTAAGAGGGCCATTGATCAGAGCTGTGATCAGTTGCAAACAGCAGGGTCCATTATGTGCCGGGAAGAAAAACGGTGGATGTCTTCACAAGAAATTAGGGACAAATTCAAGATACACGGGAAACATTTCATACAGGTCCAGCAGCTTCATTCATTTTTGTCAGTCCAGACTCAGAAAGTTGGAGAGGGAATCTGGCTCTCATGCCTTAGATGACAATATAGGCCCGCGCACCCAAATGGCGAGTATCACCTCATTGTACAGCACCATGAGGCACAAATTTGTTAAATTAAAACAGAGCAAAATGTTCAGAACATGGGAGAAGTGGACAGAAGATGAGGAGATAGCGAAGACAATATTACAAGGGTGGGAACGGGTGAGAAAATCCATCTTGTGTGAGAGATGGAGGGAGACTTATTTCAAGCTCATGCACACAGCGCTGTATGGCTTTAACATCCCGCCTTCACATAGCTGCCCTGGCCGGATTACAGCGTGTCCTAAGTGTGGGGTGCCCTTTACAAATCTGTGGCATGGGGTGTGGGAATGCACAGAAGTAACAACAAATTGGAAGCGAGTAAGGGACCAGATTCAAGCATGTTGGGGAACGAAACTTCCACAAACACCACAGGCTCTGCTCTTCCACCAATTACGCCCCCCTGAATCTGAATATCAGAGTATGGTAGACAAAGTAAAGATTCCTAGAAACATCCACACATTTTTAGTGGTGGTTCTTCGGGCTTTGTTTAGTGAGTGGCTTAAACCAAACACTCCATCAAAGGGAGCAATAATATCTCAAATGAAACATCTCTAGGGACTGGAACTGATAGAAACAGAAAGGAGTAAAGAAAAGTCAGCAGGAAAAGTTTTTCCGCTGTGGACAAAAATTCATTGGTTTTCATTATAGTCCTCAGGAAATCCTGAAAATAATTAGCCCTTTCCGCCATACAGAATGGTATTGTCTGGAAGCCCTGGGAGGGACGTTGGGGGTTTTGGGACCATCATTAGACACTTAGCATGTACCATATGGAGATGGTAGTCGACACCATAGCAAGAACATAATTGTGGAAGGGTTCACACTCACATTCTTATTCTTTTGTGATACTACCTTTTATTTTTTCTTCCTATGCAAGGTTTACAGTTACAGTTGCATTGACGAACAAATCAATCTCGTGTATGCTGATGTTTACTATTTGACCATGGAATTGACTGTTTAATTTTTTTGTTATGTTAAAAATTTGAATAAAAAAGATGTTTAAAAAAAACAAAAAAAACAGCATCCTTGGTGGAACCACTAACTCTAATGAGGCACTTTGGACTCGGTTCAGCATCTGTTTCACTGGTGTCCATCTTTTTAGGTGTGCACAGAGCTGTGGTCGTCCACATTTGTGCAATCAAAGGATGCCTAAAATGATGGGACATTGCAGGGCCAGAGCAGAGACCAGACAGAGACCAAAGTGTCTCCATCTGCCTCATTAGAGTGAGTGGTTCCAACGGGGGTTTTGTCTGAATCTCGTTTTTGGGATTTACAAAGAAACCCCAACGGAGAGCACAGGATAAATATCAGCCGAGCCTTATTCCGATTTTTGAGAGGCAGAATGAAGAAATAGACAGCAGTACAGGAATAGTTATTTTTTATTTATGTGACGTTCACCATTCAGTATTAGTGATAGGATGGATTTATTTTTCGGGTTGGTGCAATTACAGTAATACCAGATTTATATTGTATTTTTATGTTCTACTTCTAATCACATAGTAAAAATGCTTTCTTTAAAATATATAGCTTGTCCGTCACAATACTCTGAGAGCTGTAACTTTTTTTATTTTTTGGGCAAAATGGCTTTACAAGGGCTTTTTTTTTGCATGATGAGTTGAACATTTTTTTGGTACCATATTGGGGAACATAACATTTTTTGATTGCTGTTTATTCAGATTTTTCAGATGAAAAATGAATAAAAATAGTTATTCACTTACTGTATTTTTTGTTATTTTGTTTTTGCTTGGTTCACTGTGTGGTTAAAGTGATAAGACTGATTTATTGTCCGGGTTAGTGCGCTTACAGCGATACCATATTTATATCGCTTTTTTATGCTTTGTCATTTTTACACACTGAAAGCTATATTTTACAAAAATGTATTTTTTTTTACCTCTCCATATTCTGAGAGCTGTAAAATTTTTACTTTTTTTCTGAATGACCCATATAAAGGCTTGTTTTTTGCGGAACCATTTGGCGTTTTCATTTCTATCATTTTTTTGCATATGACTTTTTGTTTGCTTTTATTCACTTTCTTCTGTCTCAGTACTCCCAAAAAAATGCCATTTTTGGTGTTTTTTATATTTATTTCTTTTTTACAGTATTCGCCATATGGAATAAATAACACAACATTTTTATAGATCGGGTCATTCTGGATGTGGCGATACCAATCATGTGTACATTTCTTTGTTTATTTTTGTTTAAACATAAAAGCTGAGTATTTAGTGGTGAAACTGTTTATTTGTTGTCGCTTTTTTGTGTTTTTTTTACTTTTTATTACATATTTGATTTACATTTTTTAAAAGTTTTCACTTAGTTCCGCTTTTGGACATGATTTTTTTCACTCTGATCCCTGGTCTCATGTACTGCTGTACTCGTAAACAGCAGCATATGATATCTGTGTCAGTGACAAAGCTTATAGCTGGATCTCACAGACCACCATACAATGGGGTCACCAGATGATGGTACCATGGCAACGATTGGCACCCGTGAAAATAAATGCATGTAGCCAATCCTGCCTTAGGCGGGCTTTGCACACTACACACACAAAGTGATGCACATCCGGCATCGCAGGCGACATCGCAGTGTGTAAAGCCTAGATGATACGATTAACGAGCGCAAAAGCGTCGTAATCATATCATCGGTGCAGCGTCGGCGTAATCCATAATTACGCTGACACGACGGTCCGATGATGTTCCTCGCTCCTGCGGCAGCACACATCGCTGTGTGTGAAGTCGCAGGAGCGAGGAACATCTCCTACCGGCGTCACCGCGGCTTCCGTAGGTTATGCGGAAGGAAGGATGTGGGCGGGATGTTTACATCCTGCTCATCTCCGCCCCCCCGCTCCTATTGGCCGCCTGCCGTGTGACGTCGCAGTGACGCCGCACGACCCGCCCCCTTAATAAGGAGGTGGGTCACCGGCCAGAGCGATGGTCGCAGGGCAGGTGAGTGCACGTGAGGCCGGCGTAGCGATAATTTTTGCTACGCCAGCTTTCACAAGATATTGTACCTGCGACGGGGGCGGGGACTATCGCGTGCGACATTGCAGCATCGGCTTGCGATGTCGCAACGTGCAAAGCCCGCCTTAGGCCTGAAACACACTTCCGTAAAAAACACGTGCGTGTGTTGCGTTCCGTTTTTTGGGTCCGTATTCCGTTTTTGATGTCCGTTTCTCCGGTATGTGTTATATCAGTAGTGTGATGGCGTATGCTTGCTGTGCGTGTGTGTTAAATGTCCGTGTATGCGTGAGATACATACATGTCATGTCCGTGTGCAGTCCGTGTGCAGTCCGTGTGTATTGAGCCATTTCACCATTAAAAAAAAAAATAATGCACACGGACCATACGGAAAGCGCACGTATATGGTCCGTGTCACGTACATGCAGACATGGACCCATTGAATTTAGCAGGTCCATGTCTGCGTGATGCCGGCGAAACACGGACATGTCATCCATCTAAAAAAACGCACACACATACAAACCACATGGACACACGTTCCATGTGGCTTTACGTGTGTGTAACTTTTACCATAGGGTAACATTGGTGCATGTGCCGCCGGTATGTGTGAAAACGTACCAAAAACATACTGGCGGCACTGATGTGTGTTGAAGGGCTCAGGGTTTTTTTTTAACCCCCATTTCCTCTTAAATACCGCTATTGCAATTTACGGCAGTATTTAAGGGGTTAATTAGTTGCAAAACTGGTCAGGGCCAATGGACAAGAGTGTCAGCTGTCATGTACAGTTGCCACCCGCCACGCTACACGCTTATTCCTCAGCGCCACTAAAAAGCAGCTCTGGGGAATAAGACCCCTCAACGACCGCCATTAATGGCGTATCGCTGGTCGTTAAGGGGTTAATATAGTACTTGTATATTTACATAAGCTGAGACCTGTCAACATCTACAGCAGAGCTTGGAAAAGCCATAAGGGGGCAGCGCCAGATTAGTCTTGTCTCCAACTGTGGTCTTTAGCCAGACCTTTTAAAACTTTCTTTCTCTGAAACACCGGAACGTTTGAGAGAAAGATATATGTGGATACAATCGTACAGCCCGGCTCTAATTCAGATGACATGTTTATTTAACCAAGAGTCACCTTCATGAATGTATACATTGATAATCACGCCACTGATATGTAATTTCAAAATTGATTTCATGTCTTAAATAGAAGGCCATACGCTGTGAGCTGTCTTAGCCATTGAGACATGTTCACATCCATAGATTAGGAGTCTGGTCCTAATGCTTCCATCAAAATTTGAGCATCACAATAATTCACAACATATTGTGACAAAATTTTGTACTGTATTGCTGAAGACAAGCAACGAACCACCTACAAGCTAGAGGGGTTAAAGCAGGTAGACTCGTTCTTTCGAGGCTGTAACTCATCCCATTCACTGTAGTTTATCAGTGAGGTCAGTTAGCTGTTGCAAAAGACATTAAATTATTTATTATAAGACGTCTGAACAGGAAAAAGCTCCTAATGAATATTCAAAAGCGGCTATTCTATCAGGGAACGAAGGTGAATTTCTGAAGGCTCACAAATTAATTAAAATATTCCTCGCACAGTACAATGCATATAATATCATTGTAAAAAAACATAATACAGAAAAACCATTTTGAAGAGAGGCGTATATCTTAATCTTACAATATATTTATCAATTTAAATATAATTCCAGAAAATCAAAGCATGAAAAATATATACAGTAATAATTGGATCCACGCCGAGAAAGAGGTGAAGGGTAACGTACTTTTCTTCTTTCCTCCCGCTTACTGTCCTTCCATCAGCGACTGAGGTTTTTTCTGGAACATATCATTTTTTATTAAATCGCTGTATTATTCTGTAAGCTCCTATGATCTCTATAAAAGACACATGCACGCACTTCAATGACCAACCGGCACTGTTCATTATTGAATAGTGAGCTTTTGTCGAAAAGCTTGGACCTCAGGAAACAGAATATACACTGAAGATCTCTCGCAGGTTAGGTTTTTCATAATACACATCAAGAGACACGAGTTTCTATAAGCTCAGTCAGCAGCAATCTGATCTGCACAGAGAGCCCTTTTATCGTCTGTGAAAGGTGTCACACTCTATGACATACTGTACGCCTGCATAAGATTATTGGCCGTCTTGTAATGTGAAATAAATAAGATGCTATCCTAAAGCATTTAAAAGAACGAAGAAAATAAACCCGGTAGGACGTTGTTGATTTATTCTTCTAAATGCATAGTTGTCTATCTAGTGTATAGCTCTTTGTTATATGGTAATAATGACTGATTATGTATTCTTTCCCTTTTAATGTCACACGTTTTACAAGCTTGAGGAAATGTTTATAAATCCGAACTTTTCTTTGCTGTCATGGGTCGTCGGCTTGATTCTTTTTCTGTTTTTTTTCTAGAGTATTTATCATGAAATGAGGAACAGACAATATTTTACAGACATACTGGAAATCCAAAGGCTATACATGTCTGCAGCTCAGATACAAATATGAATACATTATGAATACATTAACTATGAACTTTAAAATGATATTTACATGTTAAATGGGCGCTGTTATTTCAGGAAATTAATGCATAAGTGAATATAAGAAAGTTTGCAACATCAAGAAAAACTATTATTTTCTGCACTTATTTTGAGCCACTTTATTCTACCGCTTTTAATATGAAGAAACTGCTTAAATCCATCTTGGTCAAAGCAAGATGGATTAATAACTCACTGAGGTATCAGGTTACACATTCAGGCTGGGGCCACATGAGCTTATGGCATCCCATGCGAGTGCATCTGATGCAATATGCTAATGAGCCTCAGCTCTCGCTGTGCTGCGAGTGTGAGCCAAGTGTCATTATACTGTGATGCGATCCTGTGATCGGATCCCAGCTGCGGGAGGAGAGCGTGGGCACTGCAGAGCAGTGGGAGGGATTATTCTCCCTATCTCCTCCATTGCCAGCTGATGCGATTATCGCACTGTACTCCGGTGTCATCCGAGTGCAGTGCAATGTTTCACTCGCACCCATAGATTTGTATGGGTGCAAGTGAATATGGATTGGATTCCACCCGCAGCATGCTGCGACTGTTTTCTCTGTCTGACTAGGGCTGAGAAAATAATCGCAGATGAGAACGGCCCCATAGAGTAACATGGGCCTGAGTGAAGTGTACATTTTTTTATCGCATTCCACTCGAGCCGTTTTACTCACCTTGTGTCCTAGCCCTCAAGTATACTCTATAGAGGGGAAGGCGAGTAGCACATACCAAAGATTGAGAATGTGCTGGTGCTAGAGTTGAGCGAGTACCTAACTATTTGTACTCACTATACTCATAATGAATACTGTCTAATACTTGTGTATTCAATCCGAATAGCATGTGCAATGCAAGTTAATGGTGAAATAAACACAAAGTAATGAGTAACTTGAATGTTGAACTATTCGTGCGAGTAGTGAATAGCGCGGATTTCGGGTTACTTGTTACATTGCAAGTATTCCCCATTGACTTGCATTGCACACGCTATTCGGAATTAATACGTGAGTATTAGAAAGTACTAGTTATGAGTATAGCGAGTATGAATAGTTAGGTACTCGCTCAACTCTAGTTGCTGCTTCAAGCAACTGTTTGATTTCATGGCAGAGCTGGATTTACAGCCACAAAGGTCAGTACTGCGGGATAATGTCCCCCATGTCCCTTCTCCTGGCTCAGTACTACAGAGAAAGAAGACTTGAATCCCTCTTTTTCATTGTGCTGTGCATTGTAGATATCATAAAAGCCAGTCTTTACCCAATAGATAAAAAAATTAGAAAGAAAGCATACAGAGGGGGAAATGCAGGACGAAAAGCATATGTTGGCCAGAAGGAGTGTTTTTTTCTCCTGTACAAACACATGGATGTTTATTTTCAAAAAAGAGACCTGAAATGTCAAGGATGCTCAAGATTTTCCAGTTTATAAAAAAAAATGACAATGGCATTTGTGATACAATTACAGATAACTGAAAACAAATCCACCATTTTTATGGACTGTCCAAGATTGACGGATGGCAATTCCAATCAGCATTTTGGGTAATGATTTTTGCGTATAAGAATTACGATACCTTCCCTTTTCAAAAATTAATGGTAGAATTTGGCTGTGTTAATAGTCATCATTAAGGTACCGTCACACTTAGCAACAGCGCTAGCAACATCGCTGCTGAGGCACAACTTGCTAGCGATGTTGTTGTGTGTGACATCCAGCAACAACCTGGCCCCTGCTGTGAGGTCGCTGGTTGTTGCTGAATGTCCTGGACCATTTTTTAGTTGTTGCTGTCCTGCTGTGAAGCGCACATCGCTGTGTGTGACAGCGACAGAGCAACAATTAAATGTGCAGGCAGCAGGAGCCGGCTTCTGTGGACACTGGTAACCACGGTAAACAGCGGGTAACCAAGAAGCCCTTTCATTGGTTACCCGATATTTACATTCGTTACCAGCGTCCACCGCTCTCAGCTGTCAGTGCCGGCTCCCTGCTCATGTAGCCGGAGTACACATCGGGTAATTAACCTGATGTGTACTGTGGCTATGAGTGCAGGGAACAGGGAGCCGGCACTGGCAGTGTGAGAGCGGCGGACGCTGGTAACGAAGGTAAATATCGGGTAACCAAGGGAAGGGCTTCTTGGTTACCCAATGTTTACCATGGTTACCAGCGCAGAAGCCGGCTCCCTGCTACCTGCACACGTAGCAGAGTACACATCGGGTAATTAACCCGATGTGTACTGTGGCTAGGTGTGAAGGGAGCCAGCGGTGTGCACTGGTAAGCAAGGTAAATATTGGGTTGGTTACCCGATATTTACCTTAGTTACCAAGCGCAGCATACTTCCACGTGTAGCGATGCTCCAGCGATCCCTGCCAGGTCAGGTTGCTGGTGGGATAGTGTGACATCTCACCAGCGACCACCTAGCAACTTACCAGCGATCCCTATCAGGTTGGATCGTTGTTGGGATCGCTGGTAAGTTGTTTAGTGTGACTTGGCCTTTAGGTTTATCCAAAATCTCATTCACAGAAGCCCAGTGAAATACAGTTAGCAGGGTTGTTCAGGACGGACCAATTATCTCCCTGTAGGACATAAGGACATCACGGAGGTGTCCCATTTTTGAAATCTCCCTTTTGTTACCAGAACACAGAGCCGTTCCCACTGAGCCTTACTGATCTAGCACAAATGATGTACTAATATCCTGTTGAGGTTTTTTTCTATATAAAACGCCGTGATCACCCAAATCTTTACAATTCAATCAGAGCAAAAATAAAATGGGAAATTCATTTTAATATCTGTAACACCCTTTCAAGTGGGAATTTGTGAAATGATGTAAAAAAATACATTTTGGGGTAGGTTTTTTTTTTTCAAAATTTTAAAGAAAATTTGTCAGCAGGTGTTTGCTATGGAATCTGAGAGCAAAAAATATGTAGAGACTGAGAGTCTGATTCCAGCAATATATCATTTGCTGGACTGCTTGATGCATTTTTTTTTCTAAAATCTGTGTTTTCTCTGTTGCAGATGTAGCAGCATTCAAATAACTGAAGTGGATATAACCCTGCCCACATCCCTGATTGTCAGCTTCATGTGTACACTGTGCATTGGGAGCAAGCTGCCAATCAGTGGTGGGGTTACACAGATAAGCTAGTCTGGCATGCATGTGACCCCTAGTCCCATAGTGAAAATCTCCTGCTGATAAAACACTGATTGCATTTAAATTACATCACACAGTCTAATACCTTAAAAAACAAACAAACAACCCAAAAACTTTTCAATTCAAATGGTATGGAAAGCAATAACACAAAAATAATAAAAATTATGTCAGCCAAGCCATTACATAACCAAAACCGATCACACGCTACACTGTGTGCAGAATCATTAGGCAAATGAGTATTTTGATCACAAGATACTTTTTATACATGTTGTCCTACTCCAAGCTGTATAGGCTTGAGAGGCAACTACCAATTAAGTAAATCAGGCGATGTGCATCTCTGTAATAAGGAGGAGTGTTGTGTAATGACATCAACACCCTATATAAGGTGTGCTTAATTATTAGGCAACTTCCTTTCCTTTGGCAAAATGGGTCAGAAGAGAGATTTGACGGGCTCTGAAAAGTCCAAAATTGTGAGATGTCTTGCAGAGGGATGCAGCAGTCTGGAAATTGCCAAACTTTTGAAGCGTGATCACCAAACAATCAAGAGTTTCATGACAAATAGCCAACTTCTTCAAGCAGTGGTACAGGAAGAAGTCGGTATCGTTCAAGAAAAACATGATTTTCATGCAAGATAATGCTCCATCACATGCATCCAACTACTCCACAGCGTGGCTGGCCAGTAAAGGTCTAAAAGGTGAAAAAATAATGACATGGTCCCCTTGTTCACCTGATATGAACCCCATAGAGAACCTGTGGTCCCTCATAAAATGTGAGATCTACAAGGAGGGAAAACTACACCTCTCGGAACAGTGTCTGGGAGGCTGTGGTGGCTGCTGCACACAATATTGATAAACAGATCAAGCAACTGACAGAATGTTTGGATGGTAGGCTGTTGAGTGTCATCATAAAGAAAGGTGGCTATATTGGGCACTAATTTATTGGGATTTTGTTTTAGCATGTCAGAAATATTTATTTCTAAATTTTGTGCAGCAATATTGGTTTACCTGGTGAAAATAAACAAGTGAGATGGGAATATATTTGGTTTTGATTAAGTTTCCTAATAATTCTGCACAGTAATAGTTACCTGCAAAAACAGCTATCCTCCTAAGATAGCCAAATCTAAAAAAAAGCCCCACTCCAACTTCCAAAAATATTAAGCTTTGATATTTATGATTCTTTTGGGTTGATTGAGAACATAGTTGTTGATCAATAATAAAAAAAAATCCTCTAAAATACAACTTGCCTAATAATTCTGCACACGGTGTAGTAAGCAGAATAAATTTATATGTATTTTGTGGGGGAAAAATTAAAACTAGCTTGTTTTTTAGTATTGTAAATCTTTTCTCATTCTGGGCTTAGGAGTCATGTGGGAAGTCCTGTCCAATGACTAAAGCCTGTTTTACACGTTACGATTAAGCATACGATATCGTATGCGATCGTAACCGCCCCATCGTATGTGCGACACGTTCAATTTGTTGAACGTGTTGCACAAACGATTATTTGCTGTCACGCATACTTACCCTTCCATACGATCTCGATGTGGGCGGCGAACGTCCACTTCCTGGAGTGGGAGGGACGTTCGGCGTCACATCGTTGTCACGCGGCAGCCGGCCAATAGAAGCGGAGGGGCGGAGATGAGCGTGATGTAAACATCCTGCCCATCTCCTTCCTTCCGCATTGCAGGCGCAGGTCAGATCTGTTCATCATTCCCGGGGTGAACACACTGCGATGTGTGCTACCTCGGGAACATTGAACAACCTCACGTTCAATTTTTAGGAATTGAACAACGTGCGTGCGATGAACGTTTTAACTTCAATCGCAATCGCACGTAGCTGTCACACATTACAATATAACTTACGATGCCGGATGTGCGTCATTTACGACGTGACCCCGCCGACACATCGTAAGATATATTGTAGCGTGTAAAGCCCGCTTAACAGGTATCATTGCATGTATACTAATATATGAAGGCTCCACGTACTGAGTATGAATGTCCTTCTTAACTTAAAATTAACACAAATTCAAACCAATAAATTATAAGTTACATTAAATCTTTTCTAACCAAATTATACAGTTAGGACCGGAAATGTTTGGACAGTGACATAAGTTTTGTCATTTTAGCTGTTTACCAAAATATATTCAAGATACAGTTAAATAATCAATATGGGCTTAAAGTGCAGACTCTCCACTTTATTATGAGGGTATTCACATCCTAGTAAGGGTTTAGAAATGACAACTATTTAATATGTAGCTGCCTCATTTTCAAGGCACCAAAAGTAATTAGACAATTATCTCAATAGCTCTTTAATGGGCTACATAGCTTCCCCCTGTTAATCCATCATCAATTAAGCAGATAAAAGGTATGGAGCTGATTCCAGGTGTTGCATTTGCATTTGGAAGCTGTTGCTATAAAACCACAACATGTGGTCAAAGGAGCTCTCAGTGGAAGAGAAAGCATTATTAGGCTTAAAAACAATAAGAAATGCACCAGAGAGATAAAAGAAATGTTAGGAGTGACAAAGCCAACAGTTTGATACATTCTGCAAAACAATTCTGCTCATTGGTGAGTTTGGGAACTCAAACAGGCCTGGACGTCCACAGAAGACAACAGTGATGGATGATCACAGAATCTTTTTCATGGTGAAGAAAAACTCCATCACAACATCTGCCCAAATGAAAACCACTCTTCAGAAACTAGGTGTTTTAGTATCTAAGTCAACAATAAAAAAAAACTTTTTAAGAAGAAATACAGAGGCTCCAGCACCAAAGTGCAAACCAGTAATCAGCCTTAAAAATAGAAAGGCCAGATTAGGCTTTGACCAAAAAAAATCTAAAGACACCAGCTCAGTTCTAGAAAAAGCATTCTTTGGAGAGATGAAACAAAGATCAACTTATACCAGAATGATGGGAAAAAGAAAGTATGGAGAGGTCCTAGAACGGCTCATGATCCAAAGCACAAAACATCCTATGTAACACATGGTGAAGGCAGTGTGATGGCTGAACATGTATGGCTTCTAATGGGCCTGTGTCACAAGTGTTTATTGATGTGACTGAAGACAGAAACAGCCAGATGAATTTTGAAGTGTACAGTGCTATACTTTCTGCTCAGATTCAATCCAATGCTGGAAGGTTGATTGAATAGCGCTTCAGAATACAGATGGAAAACGAGCTACAAGAAAAGCGAAAGCAACACAGGAGTTTTACAAACAAAGAAGTGGAATATTCTGCAATGGCCTAGTCAAACACTGGTGCTCACAACATGGGGCATGCATTTTACATACTTAAAGGGACTCTGTGAGCAGGTTTCTGCAATGTAATCTGAAGACAGCATGCTGCAAGAGTTAAAACAGAGACTTCAACCCTGCATCTCTTATCTCACAGTCTTTTTTTTTTTACCTGTAATGATAGTATAAGCTTCTTATCTTTATCATTAGTGGATCTGAGCAGCTGTGAGGTGCAGTCTGACTCCGCCCCCACAGTGATTAGCAACTTCTCTCTATGGAAAAGTACACTAAAAGCCTGAGGTGAGCGGTTGCAGCTCTCCTAGCAGTACTACATATAAAATCTTTCACTGTGTCAGAACAGCTGCACACAGTAATATAAGTGATGCATGGTTGAACTCAGTGACTCTCTCTCTACATTATGCTGCTCTCAGATGAGGTAGCAAAAATGTGCTGACAAACTCCCTTTAAGACACAACATAGGCAGAAAGACATACAAACAAGTAAAAAATAAAGTCAGCTGTAGCAAAGGCCGGCAATGCATCACCAAGGAGGAAACCCAGCATTTGGTGACGTCCATTGCTGCCTCACTTCAGGCAGTCATTGCCTGCAAAGGATTCTCTACAAAGTATTAAAAATTAACAATTTATTTAAGTAAATCAAAGTAAATTTTCCCAATTATTTTTCAACCCCTGAAATGAGGAGGTTTTGTAAAAAAATGGTTGCAATTCCTAAATGCTTCGCAGGATGTTTTTGTTCAACCTTTTTAATTAAACCTGAAAGTCTATATATTAATTGCATCTCAGTTATTTCATTTAAATAAAAAATAGTGGCATGCAGAGCTGAAATCACGAAGATTCGGTCACTGTCCAAAGATTTCTGGTGTATATTAATCTGCTCCACTTCCGCTCCCTTATATGCTGCACAGAGCTAGGACAGCATGTTCAATATGACAAGTTACTTTTAAGGGATTGAAGCGTTTCCTGGAGCTGAGCGATGATTTGTTCCTTGTGTCACTGGCATTTGTACAGATCTGCAAAGTTATGGAGGCTGTAATATAAAAGGTGCAATATTTCCTAGGTAAATGATGTGGGCATCATCAAGTTCATAGATTGGCAAAATGTTTTGATGACAGGTGAACTTTAGAAATGAAGCAAAATGACTTGGCTTTAGAAGGAATGACAATATAAATGAAAGACGTTTTTAAAACCCTTTTATAGTCTTCACGGAAACCTGAGGGAATTCGAGCAAATTTTACTAATTGCAGTTTCCTAGCTGCTTTATAAATCTCTGCCTGGGAGTAATGTATTGCTATTTATTTTGTTTAATGCACTTTTTACTGCAGCTCCCTGACTGTACCGCAACACTCTCTGGCCTAGGAGATAGCTGCCCATTCTGACAATTACAGCATAGAATTTGGCAATGCACCGAATTGATATATTCTCTAACTTAAAATAGAATAAGCTATCAATCCAAAGAGTCCATCAATATTTATTGTAAGCTTTTACCATCGCTCCATATAATTTTATACACTTTCACAGTAAAAGCACTGAGTGCTTCTGATTACTTCATAATCTACATAAACAAATGTTTTTCCCTTGTAAAGCCAACCAAGAATTGACTTCTGTTTGATGGCCCTTGTAAGGATGTTATATAGCCTTCCTGTAATTAAATTAAATTCATGAAATGGTTGCCTTGTAAATAGTATTCAATTATGGCACATTCAATGCACAAAGTAGCCCAAAGGAAAGATGATGTATATTCATGAAGGACAACATATGTTAAACATGTCATCCACAGTCATATAAAACAAAACCATATAGAGAATATTAAAAAGTCTATTCCAAGCAATTTTCTCAAGGCAGAAAAATACATTGAGTTATATTTTTTACTAGCTGTAGTAACCGCCGATGCCCGGGATAGTAACTAAGTCTCTCTCTGTCTCTCTCCCACTCTCCCTCTCTTCCACTGTGCCTCTCTCCCACGCTCCCTCTCTTCCACTCTACCTCTCTCCCACTCTCCCTCTCTACCAATCTTCCTCTCCCCCACTCTCTCTCCCAATCTCCCTCTCTCCCTCTCCCTCTCTCCCACTGTGCCTCTCTCCCACGCTCCCTCTCTTCCACTCTCTCTCCCACTCTCCCTCTCTACCAATCTTCCTCTCCCCCACTCTCTCTCTCCCAATCTCCCTCTCTCCCTCTCCCTCTCTCCCATTGTGCCTAACCCTTCCTCCGACTCTCTCTTTCCTACTTCTCCCTCTCTCCCTGTCTCCCAATCTCCCTCTCACCACCAAAATAATATTAACTGACACATAAGCTGTCTTACACTAAGAATCTCCTTTGTCGCTTACAGCAACCAATCAGAGCTCTTATAAATGACCTGTAGCAAAATAGAAGCAGATCTGTGATTTGTTGCTATAGGCCGTCTGATAAATATCAAGGTTTTTTAACACAGACAATATATTACCTCACATATCCAAATAGTAAGTAAGTGGGTTTCTTTGGGTGAATAACGCTAAAGTGCAAGGTTAAAATTTCCCCTCAAAACATAGTCTATGATACTCCCTGAGTTAAATGAGGCAGCTGTGCAAAATGTTGTGATTGTAAATGTGACAGTGCGGATTCCGTTAGCCGACATATACACATACATACATACACACACTCAGCTTTATATATTAGTTTGCCACTGAATGACGTTTGTTGGCATGTTGTATTATCACTTTTATGATACAATGCAATGAACATTTCTAACAAATATCACACTGGCACAAACAGGATAAAATCCACAATTTGGAGAAGGATTGAGGAGTCTGCGCCATTTGCTTCTACAACGAAGACACCAACTTTTCTTAATCATACTCTGCCAACTTCTTCCATGCATTACATCTTCCACTTACACATTTACATATAGAGTGGATAAGGGATTAGTGATAGTATTCCTGTAATATTCCCTGTGGTCAACAGTGGTTTAATACCGGTCAATAACTGTTAATACTTAGTATCTCTTGTGTGATGTATGTGCAGATATCGTTATCAATTATCCATATTGCTCTAAGGTTGTTATGCGTTTATATCTAATATCCCTGGAGGTCTAGAGTGGCCTAATTGATAACACTTGATATACAATAAAATAACTATATAGAATAGTTAAGGGGTCAATTGTTGTTATCTGGGGCAGCAGAACATATCTGTTATTTCCTTTTACTTCATCTAGATAGGTGAATAATTCTGAGATTGGGTTTTCTGTTCTCTAATTGGATCTGATGATTCTTTTTACAAAATCGCATTGGTAAATAATTGCATTTTTTGTCACTAAACCCACCACTAGATGGGGCTACTGCATAGGAATTTATACAGGGCCCCAAAAAACTAATAATACGTAATAAATGAGAGGGCAATGTGCTCCCCCTAGTGAAACAGAACAGAATTTACAAGGAAATAACCATGGAAATTTAGAGAAAAAATTATATTATGTTACAGGTTTTTTTTTAGTAGTAGAGGTATAGAATCTTTTAACCCATTCTTGTAAAATTCAGTCCAATGTACAGTTACTCCGCAGGGAAAGGGCAGGAGTTGTGCTTGTGCTATCTGCAACAGGTCAGCTGTTCACAGCTAAACTGCTGCGACAGGTGCTGGGACCGGATACCAGCGATTTATTCCTCAGATACGGCGGTCAACAGTGACAGCAGCTTGTGAGGAGTTTCACATAGGAAGATCACACTCTATGTCAACCAATCGGTACCCCCTCAGCGCGATTGTGGAATGGTAGTGATGTTTAATATGGTAACAAGGAGGTCGAACAATGGCCTCTATGTCTGCCATAAACATCAGCTTATAAAATCCAGATGGAGGTGGTGCCGCAAACACTGACAGATTAGATCATGGGTGGGTAATTAATTTTCCTGAGGGGCCTTATAAGAAATTGTGACTGGTATGGAGGGACAAACCAATAGGCTGAAAATAATTCTGCTCAATATTAATATTAACATAATATTGAGCAGCATGCTGACATCCCCCTATATACAGTATGAGCACAAAACATAGCCTCTCCATATACAGTATGAGCCCCCACAAAGATCCCTGTATACCGTATGAGCCCACAACCTAGCCTCTCCATATACAATATGAGCCACCACATTGCCTCCAATATACAGTATGAGCATCCACATAGGCACCTATACACATTATGCACCCCACATTGCCTCCAACGTACATTAGGAGCCCCAACATAGCCTCCTATATACATTATGCGCCCTAACATAGACTCCTATAAACATTATGAGCCAAAAGACAGCATCCTATATACATTATGAGCCACCACATACCCTTCTATATACTTTGAACCCCCATTTAGTCTCCTATATACATTTCTAAACTCCCACATAGCCTCCTATATTCATTATGAGACCCCACACAGCTTTCTTCATACATACAAGAAAAACACTAGATACTCACCTCGCTCCTGTTCCCCTGCTGCTCTGCTCCAGCCTCTAATGCACTGACTCTCCACACAGCACATGCAATGATATAATGTCATTGCATCTGTTTTGCCTTATGCTGATTGGTGGAAAATGGAGCCAGCGGTACCATCATTCACCAATGTATTCAGCACTGTCTCCAACCTGAGGATGCAGAAAGCACGAATATTGGAACTCATGTGGCAGCAGGGGAAGGCATTGTGCAGCCTTCGGTCCAGTGATTTAAACCTGTTGCCTGTCTTGGTCTACGGATCGGACTGGTACATACAGAGGGCCGGATGTGCTCCAAGGCCCGCACTATGCCCAGCCTTGGATTAGAAAATACAGTGTACTAAAGATGTAGTACAGGGTATTATCAATGTGATCAAAGAATTGCATGTTCAAGCCCTGTTTTTTTAAAATAGTATTGCAATTAACAAAAGAAGTTTAAAAAAATATATAAGCCACAAATTACAATTTTAGTAAGAACAAAAACTTGCAAAAACAACAGGTAATTGGTAGTGCTGCATTCATAATGATGCATACTATAATGCTATTATTATGTATACAGCACAATGAATGGCAGAAAACAAGCCCCATGCAGCTCAAAATTAGGATATTAAGAAAAATGAAAAAATTATAGCTCTCACAATATGATAACTTAAAAAAAAGGATTTGTTTTAAAATTGATTTTATATAGTAAAACACAAAAATATATATATATAGAATTTTAGCATCAATCATATGGACTCACAGAATAAAGTTAACATGTCAATTATACGCATGGTGTACACTATAAAACAATAAATAAAATTTTAAGATGTGTCATTTTATTGTTCATGCTTCTTACCAAAAAATGAATTAAAAAGTCATATTGTCCCATAAATGATATCAGTAAAATCTTCAGCTTGTCCTGGAGAAAACAAGCCCTCAAACAATTTAATCTAAAAGAAAACTAATATCATGGGTATCAAAATATGATGGAAAAAAAAGTTTTTCTTTAAAAAAAGTGTCTTGCACAAAATACAAAAACTTAAAAAAAAACCCTACATAAATTTGGTAATTTTATGATTGTATCAACCCAAGGACTAAACAGCAATTCAACTACAGCTAACGGTGAACTAGCTTAATAAAAAAAAATGCATCTTCCAAAAAATGGCACCGATGAAAACTAGTTTGCATCGCAAAGATGAAGCTCTCATACAACTCTGCTGATGAAACTTGGAAAACGAAGGGCACTCACAAAATGGTGACACAAAAACAAGTAGGTTATTTTCAAAATGTGTATTGTACAAAATAATAAATATTATGTATCTAAAACTATATACATTTGATACAGCCAGATATGCACTGACCTACAGAATAAAGTTAAAGGGAATCTGTCAGCAGGTTTTTGCTACCTCATCTGAGAGCAGCATGATTTAGGCAAATAGATTCTGAATCCAAAAATGTATCACTCAGATTACTGGCTGCAGCCATTCTGACACAGTGAAATATATTATCTTTAACATGTAGCAGAGCTTTCAGAGCTGTCCTTGCCCACACCAGGCTTTCAGTGTACATTTCCATAGAAACTGCTAATCACAGAGGGGGCGGTCAGACTATAGTTCACTGCTGCTCAGACCCACTAATGATAAAGATAAGTGGCTTAAACTAACATTGCAGGTAAACAAAAAAAGACAGTGTGATAACAGTTGCAGGGCTGAATTCTGTTTTAACACTTGCAGCATGCTGTCTTCAGATTACAAAGACTTTCGACTAACACCCCCACTAATCCAAACCTCCCACTCCCGGATCTAAGACTTCTCCCTAGCTGTACCAATCCTCTGGAACGCTCTACCCCAAGAAGCTAGGACAAATCACAACTTACTCAGCTTCAAACGCTCCCTAAAAACGCATCTTTTTAGGGTGGCCTATCACACTCCCTAACTGAACTAAATTCACATAGTACCTCCAAGCCTTCCCAGAACATAACCCCATGTCAAACTCAATGGCACCCAAATGCATCTCAAGGTTCTGGC
Source organism: Anomaloglossus baeobatrachus (assembly GCF_048569485.1). Lineage (NCBI taxonomy): Eukaryota > Metazoa > Chordata > Amphibia > Anura > Aromobatidae > Anomaloglossus > Anomaloglossus baeobatrachus. The sequence continues at coordinate 156,915,221 of NC_134358.1, read as the reverse complement.
CAACTGGGCCAGGAAGCCTTTATCTATCCCCCATTTCCTTGAGATGGCTGGACTGTCATTGTAAATAAGCACTTGTACCTTGTTCCTCCCCCATCACATTGTAGATTGTAAGCTCTTACAAGCAGGGTTGTCTTTTTTCCTTACTCCAATTATTGTATTTTCTATAACTGTTATTTGTTGGTATATGAACCTCCTGAATTGTAAAGCGCTGTGGAATATGTTGGCGCTATAGAAATAAAGGTTTATTATTGTTATTATTATTATTATTATTATTATTATTATTACATTGCAGAAACCTGCTGACAGGGTCCCCATTCTACATTATTTATACAACATATTATTATTATTAATATGTTGTAGATTGTAAGCTCTTACAAGCAGGGTTGTCTTTTTTCCTTACTCCAATTATTGTATTTTCTATAACTGTTATTTGTTGGTATATGAACCTCCTGAATTGTAAAGCGCTGTGGAATATGTTGGCGCTATAGAAATAAAGGTTTATTATTGTTATTATTATTATTATTATTATTATTATTATTACATTGCAGAAACCTGCTGACAGGGTCCCCATTCTACATTATTTATACAACATAGTGAATAGTGTAAAATTTAAAGTGCAAAAAAGTGGCAAAATTGTTTTACTTATATTTTTTCCAACAATCAGTTAATAAAACTTTGTCAAGTTATGCTTACAACAAAATGATTAGCTGTGCAAAAAGCAAGCTCCATACAGCTTTGTATTAAAAAAAAAAAATGAAAAAGTTATGGCTTTCACAATATGACGACCACATGAAAAAAGGCTGGACAAAGGACTGTGCAGGTCTGAAACATGTTGTCTGGGAGCACAGTGCATATTTCTTTCCTGTGTTTTTAACTTTTTTGCTGTGTTAAATCATTTTGGTGTTTTTTCTATTTCTGGATCAATAAAGTATTTCTTATATGATGTCAGTGCCAGCTATCGTTTGGACAGTTGCTGCTACTGGAGTATTTTGCCGTGCTCCGGCACAGGTGAGCTGATTGCTCCTTTCTACATTGTCTTACGGAAATTGTGTGATGTAAATGAGATTTTTCACTCGTTCAATGATTAAACTCGCAAATAGTAGGACTGTGAATGTAATTCTTAAGAAGGCACAGCTTTCAGTGATTGGGTAAAGATTGTGTTCTGAGGGAATTGTTCAGAAGAAGTCGGAGCACTGGAACGAGTTACATATTCACGTCATTGTATTCATCATTATTACTCCAAATGCTACTGTTCATATAAAACCATGAGATTGATTAATTTTTATTGTTAATTAGATTACATATTCTTTGTATAGTATCAACAGAAATGTTTGAACAATACTTTATGAAATCATGTATGTGAAATAATTAGTATCACTTGTGATTGAATTTGAAAATTGAACACAAATACACCAGATTATTAGTTTGTTTGAACACAGAACATGATGTTCAATGTGACGATGTAACTAGAGATGAGAAGGACTGACAAAAGTTGAATTCATCAAAATTTTACAATTTGCAGCTAATTTATTCTCCACAAATTGAACGTCCCTTATTATACTCTGGGCTCTATGCCCCAGAGCATAATAAATATAAAATGTAGAAATAAAAAGCAACGAATACCTCACTGCTCACTCTGCTGCTCATTGTCAGCATGTACTGGTCCCTGGTCCTTAGCGCCATGGCCCCTGTACTGCTCACTGGTCCTCAGCACATCTTACCAACTCTGCATGCTGAAACCCACGATATCGTAAGACGACTAGGCCTGGACATCCAGAATTCCCAGAATAGAGTGTACGTCGTACAGTCTTGGTGCAATTATCAACCTAGTGTGTCGAGGTGGTGGTAAGAAGAGGCACTGAGGACAAGGAAGGGGGAGAGCAAGCAGCGGAGGTGGCTGGAGAAGTGAGCGATAAAGTGAGTATTCATTTTTTCTTTTACCCTTTTGCTGACCCTCTATGGTTCAGCATAATGTCGAAAAGCCCCTATTTTGCTGAATTTGGAGAATGGATTTCTGCAGAAAACAAATTTTTTAAAATTTGAGTAGAATTGAATTCCACTTGAATAAATTTGACTAGATTTAACAATCACTTTTCGATAATTTAATTGTCGTCCTATATAAACACTTGTCCTAACCTTGTTTGCTAGTTGTGAGATGCGACTGCATGATTCACTGCTTCACAATTATCTACTTATATAAACTAATCCTTACCCTCAGAACAAGGCATAGAACAAGTCTTGAGATTGGGGTAGCCCTTCTTAGAGCCACCTGCACCCATAACTGCCTGCATTAACACTAGAAGTCCCAGGAATTTCGAGCTCCATAAGGTTTCAATGGTAGAAATGTTAAATGACCCCTCTCTGGGACTTCTAGTGTTAAAGTGGTTGTCTGTACTTTAACACTGATGACCTATCCATAGAGTAGGTCTTCAATGTCTGATTGGTGGGGGTGCGACACCCAGTAGCGTCCCTGATCCACTGTTCCTGGTACTGCCGCTGTCCGTAACTATTTAGTTACGGAGCTGCACATTACTGCTCCGTCAACTGTATAGTGACCACAGTTGAGTACTGCACATTCAACCCTTATTCAAATCATTAGGGGGTGGATGTGCAGTAACCTGGCTGCCACTACTATTTCTTTGACAGAGCTGTGCAGCTCCACCACTGAGTAGTTCAGCTGATCGGCAGGGGTACTGGGTGATGCACCTCCACCAATCAGACATTGATGATCTATTCTGTGGATAGGTCAACAGTGTTAAAGACAAACAATCACTTTAATGCAGGCAGTTATGGGTGTAGGTGGCTCGAAGAAGGGCTATCCCAATCTCAAGACTTGTTCTATGCATTTTTCTAAGGCTAAGGATTAGTTTATATGAGTAGATAATTTTGAAACAATCATGCAGTCGCATCTCACAACTCCATCTCCTGTGAATAGGTCATCAAGGTTAAAGTCCTGGACTACCCTTTAATGGGAATCTGTCAGCAGGTATTTGCTAAGTAATCTGAAGACAACAGGATATAGACTCAGACACACATAGTTAAACCAAATGTCATTTATTATCCTGTGTTGTTCACTTATACTGAAGGTTTTATCAACTGGGATTAACATGGCTGGACTACTTCAGCCTGACCCACCCCTCTGATTAGCACCTCACTGTCTACAGACATTGCACATTGAGAGCCTGGTGTGGGCAAGGGCAACTTTGTTAAATCTAAAAACTCTGATTGTGTCACAACTCATGCATCGAGTAAACTAAGTGATACATTGTTGGTTCAGAGTCTCTTTGCCTACATTATGCTGTTATCAGATGAACAAGCAAAAACCTGCTGACAGTTTCTCTTTAAGAATGAAGTGGAGACGGAGAATGCAGAGACATATAAAGCAAGTACATGTACAGTAAAAAATGTATCTTGTGTATCACTGGAAAGTTTATGGCCCAAAATATGCCATCTGTTGTGTTCTTGTTTATATCTATACAGATAACTCACACACGTAACAATGAAAATACTCGTTTTAGTGCATATATCTATGATATCTTTTATGACAGTATAGTTAGATATTGTGTTTTAGCAGCCTGTATAGGCAGTGATTTCCAACAAAAAAAATACCCCAAAAAACTAAAATATAACAATAAACAAAAAGGCAACGTACAAAATTGTGTTTTTACAATTAACCTGAAAGAATGATTTTTTTTTATGTTTACTATCACACAGATTTATTGTTATTGCCTGAGCTTTAGGACACAAAAGGGCAAATGTAAGGCTCCATTACAGAAATCCCCAGGTACGCTGCACCACTTAATGACCAGAAATCCAATCATTAGGAAAAAGAGCTCTGTCTGCAAGAACCAAAGAGAACAGACCAGGCTAATGTATTATGTTTTCATGCCGCCTGGCTCAATGAAAGGGCAAGTTTTAATTATTTTAAATTATTGTGTTAGGTTTGTTCTCATTTGTTACTAGTAATAAACAACACTGTTCAGCGTAATGTAAAATACAGGTTCCACTTGTGGCTTCATTAAATGTTCCTTCTCTTCGAGACATGAATGAATGAGCACTGTTTCCTTCAACTGCCACACGTCGAAGACATGGATTCCCAAGCAACACCTCAACCGCTCAAATTCACCATTTACTTTTGTGCTTCAATATTCAAAAGGGAAATCAGATTTCTTTTCAGCAGAACACATAAGAAGTACGTAACAGCTATTGCCAGCTCCGGTAATATACTTTTCCATTTATTTATTTTTTTTCTCATTGAATTCAAGGCATCTTGGGATTTTTCTCAGCATTCAAAATTGTTGAAGTGGAAAGGAAAAAAAATTCAAACCAGTCACCAGATCCAAAATTAGCATTTTATTCAGAACGTGGGGTCAGAGGTGCATCATTTATATTCTGGTACACAATACAGAGGCAAAGCCGTTGTCAAAGTCTCTCCAGTTTAAAAGCTTCCCACCCCTTTAAACATGTATTAGTAGGTGCCACCAACGTCAGTTTGCCCCTATCTGATTTGTTTATTTTTTATTTTTTTTGGTACAAATTATGTAAAACATTTGTGCTAAGAACTTTTTTCTGTTTTTTGCCCTCCCAAATCAATAAGAATAGAAAAGAAAAAAAAAATGGCGTACGGATTCTACAGTTTGTCAGCTTTAACATAATTATGTTTGTCACCTGTTTTGTAAATACTTTATTCATAAAGAAAAAAAGATATAAACATGCAAAAACCTGAATCCATAGTCCAAATAATACATACACATGTTCGGAAGTTTGGAAACCTCTTTATAGACTATGTTGATAAAACATTATGTACACATACCATTTTTACAGTGAAGTGAAAAAAAAATACCCAAAATGAAAAGAGTGTACAATGATTAAGACCAAAATGTGCCTATCTCGTGAAAAAAAAACCTATCCTGCTACGAAAAAAAAAGAGTCAATTATGCTAAAAACTGGTGATATGACAACTCCCTTTTCCTGCAACCAACTGCAAAATCCAGTAGACTTCCGATGAAATAACCCTAATACCTACACCTAAGTATAATGCACTGTACATGTCAATCACATGATTTTGTTTGCAGCTAATAAAGTTATTCTAATGAAATTTGTTCTTTTTCTTCAGATTATAACAAAAGCAACACAACGTAAAAAAAATGAAAAAGAAAAAAGGCGTGATGAAGAAAATCCTTGTAATTACTTACGCCACCCCACCCACGACATACCTTGTCTTTTCACCCTTTCAGAAATCAGTACCATTAAAGCGTTGAACATAAAACTAAATCCGATCTGAAAAAGGTACAAAAAGGCACATAAAATCCCAGTGCTTCTGTACTGTAAAATTCAAGTGTAACTGAGCTCAATCATTTTTTTTTCCAAACAGTATTGGATGACTGATATTCCCACTGAGCCCAAATTGGTTTGCAGCCTATGCCAAAGCCTTCAAACAAGCACTTGTGCTAGTAGACTACAAAGTTAAAGCCAAGCTTCTTTACGCTTTTTGGGAATATCAGTTCAAATGTTTGTTCTTGTCCACAAAAACGAACCGAACGTTCACTCCAAAGTTCAATCATCTCCTCCTCCGTACATGTCAGCAAGTTTCTTGAAACGAGGGCCCCAGTCATTTAGGTAATCGTAATCTTGCTCGCCACCACTACTTGATGAGTTCAGGGAGCTTAGAGAGCCAGCAGTAGAACCACTACCTTCATAGTCAAACACTAAGAGCGAGTCATAAGGTGGAGCTGTGGGGTCATTGTCTGCTGCCTTCAGCCCCTAGAAAAGAGAAAAATGTATAGTTTAATTTTTTATTTTAATCACATGGACGAGGGTCTCATAACTGCACTTTTTTCTTTCCTGTCTCTGTAAGCTATTATGAGTATATTATAAAAAAAAACCCAGCTATCACCATCTTCTGCCATTTTCAATGGCATCCTGGCACCACGTGACCGCATTTTTAACCTGTCGAATAAAAATTTTCTAAATGTAAGACTATGAGGCTCAGAGCAAGGCTAGACAACATTGTGGCAATAACCACTGCTCCACACAGAAGACCCCGTGTTATCTGGTAGGTTACAAATGCGGTGATGTGCAACCGGAACGAACTAGAGTGCTGCTGAAAATGGTAGAAGATAGCGACCAGTGAATATATTACTGCCCTCATTACACATACACACATTACTGCTAACAAAAAGAAAAATAATACAAGTCAGCAGAGTTCTTTTAAATATCATTTACCTACATTAAAAAAAATCTCAAAAATACTTTGGCTTTCCATAAAAGATTATTGCTGAATTGCCATTGTCTATGTAGCATTTTTGACCCACCTAACAGAAGCCTCACTTACTAAATTATAAGTGGGTCTCGGGGTCATTTCCTATGCCCAACAGGCCCTCATATATCAATCTTGTAAATGCAAAATTAGCCTTGTTGTGCACAGTAACCAATCACAGTGCAGCTTTCATTTTCAAAGAGAAGCTTAAAAAAACTGAAAGCTGAGCTCTGATTAGTTGCTCTGTGCCAATATGACATAATTGATAAATCTTCCACATTTGCGTCATACTTCTTCATTTTGTCTTTTTTTTTTTATAAAAGCTCATACCTCATGCCAGCTAGCCTCTTCAGATAAAGGATTATTTCCAATATACCATTTTACCTTGAAAATAAGAACTACCCAGAAAATAAGCCCTAGCATGATTTTTCAGGGATTTTGAGGAAGCTTGAAATATAAGCCCTGCACCAAAAAAAGCTCTTGTTACAATTCATTAAAAAGTAAATTTAAATAGTGTCCAGGCAGCTTTACATGTAAAAAAGAAAGCAGCAGGACAGAAAGATCCAGATAGACCTTTCAACAAAAATAGAAGACACCTCCAAAAAAATCCAAAAGACCCAAAAGGGTTGGCAAGTTCCGGGCTCCCACAAACAAATTGTGTACTCCTGCTGTCGTCACTCAGAAAAAAGAACCAAAACGCAAACAAGGTTTGGCAAGTGTAGTGGTCTCACACACAGATCATGTAGTCCTTCTGTAGTCATTCCTGTCAGAGGTGTGTTACGTGCTGTCAGGTCCCATTGCGTTCCAGCTTCACTCTTCTGTGTTCCACTGCAGCTAAGTGTAGCAGTTGGCTCCATAGTGACCGGAAGGAGCCACAACGCTCTACTACCATATAATGATATCAGAAACGGAATGTGAAACACAGCAGCTGGTACATCATGGGACCTGACAGCATGTAACGCGTCTGTGACAGACGTGAAGCCAGCAGGACTACCTGATCTGTGTGTGACGGTTGCCCGACACATGCCAACCCTTATTGTTTTGGTCTCATGTGGTCTTGAGAGTGATTTTTTTGACGGTGTCGCTTTCTTTGGTGAAGGGTCTATCTGTCCTGCTGCACTGTATATTGTTCCCCCTTGCTCATGGAAAAAGAAGACATTCAATAGACATAAGTCCTAATGCATCTTTTGAAACAGAAATTAATATAAGACCCTGTCTTTTTTTTAGGGGAAATGCGATATTCACTAATCAACTGAATAGGTGATAACTTATTGATCACCAGGAACCTGACCAATGAAACCCACCAAATCCAGAGAATAGGGCTGTGGAAACCAGGGCCCTGACTGTCACGGGTGTGTCACAGGTGACAGACAGTCCTATGGTGTCTGGCTATAGCAGGTCACAGTGTTTGGCAAACTGCTCCCTGACCTTCTATCATTTCTGTTTGGTTTTCATCCCTTTCCCTTTAGGGCCCTGTGGCATTCTTCAGCCTGTCAGCTGCTGTTCATCAGTATGTCTCATGTCTTTATATACCTTTACGTCCGATTACTTGGTGTTGGTGATATTTCATGTGCCTTCATCAAGTCTACAGTGCTAGCAGTCAGTATGCATACATCTGGAGAAACTTGGTGGTTGTTTCAATTCCTGTCCCTGAGTCAATTGGAGATAAGTTGTTTGTTGTTTTCCCTTGTGTGTTATCACTGTGTGTCTTTTAGTGCCTAGTTGGGTTGATGAAGAGCTCATCCCAATCACTCCCTACCTAGGGCCCAGATCAGGGTCAGCCTACGGTCAGGTATCCAGCTCAGCACATAGGTGCAGAACCTATCTAGGGCGGCGAGGGAACACAGGGCCCAGTGGTAGGGTTGATCAGGGGGTCACAATCTCCCCCTTCCCCAGATACAGGGTTTCCCATCTCTTTTGCTGGTCGCTTGGTATTTCCCCTTACCTAGAATAACACTGGCTCTGCAGAGCCTCATCTTGAATGGAAGAGGTGTGAATTCTCTACCTCTGCTCCATTCGTTGTCTTAAGGACTGTCAGAAATAGTGGAGAAATGTGTTCAGCTTTCTCTTGCAGTTGCAGTTCCATAAAAAACGTATATAGCAGAGGTCAAGCATGTGCAACACCGTTCCATTCGAGACGAGGCTCGACAAAATATCGCCCTATTCATGGGATTTCTGGGGGTCACAGAAGCGGTCAGACTCCCAGCAATCAATAGGTTAACCTGTATACTGCTTTATTTGGCTCCAGTATTCAAAACAGGCAGCTGCCGTACATATATTCCTGTGCTGTATAAAACCATTTAAAAGTACCAGAAAATGTCTCTGGGTCCATACTGCACTTACGTATTTCTGATTTCATACATATTCATGGCATTCTCCTCTAAAAATATTACTTCTAGAGGAGAACAGAGTGCGAGTGCCGCCTGCTTCACAACAAAGAACCGTGGTGACACCATGTACTACACCAGGCTTTGCAATTTGCATAAGAACTTACGTTTTCTTAAGTATATAGTTTTTGCACGGCAATAATATCTTAAAAACTAAGCAGAGGCTGGTGATGATGCACACTGAATAATTAACAAGCAATGTGAGTCAGGGCTATTTATTTGTTATTTTAAAGCAGCAGTACGCGCTAAAATATGCACACTGTATAAAGGGCGGAAAAAAAATATTTAATTTCATTAATAATGTAAAAGCATTAATAATTTCTAGTCATTTTATATGAATATAATTAAAAAATTCATATTAAAAAATACTTGTAAAATAAAAACACACATTCTAGTAATCTAGAAATCTTTGAACACCACCAGTTAAATAAGAAGGGAAAAAAGGAAATATTTTATTACTGACAGGATTGATGACATAGCAAGACAAAATGATTACAGCATTTCCAATGAAGGGCTATAATTCTTAATTTCATGGAGATAGGAGGGCCGGGTGAAGATTAGTGGCTGTTCGGGAGAGGTTCTTTTTTTTTTTTATAGATGGAGAAATGTGTAAATAAAGAGTTTTGCATGGACTGAAATGAGCACAGCTGTCAAAGTGAGATATAATTTATAAGTGGATTACACTGTTGGTAGAATTAAGTGAGAAGGAATGAATCTTAGAGATATTTAACAGAGGAATGTTCCTGAACTTAGCAAACCATTCAGACTAATGACCGAAAGCACGGGCAGAACCAGGCATTATTAAAGAAAAACAAGTCCGGTGGCTAACGAAGAAAGACTAAATCAGACACTTGGAGAAGGAGGGGTTGAGCTTTTTTTCATTATGTTATCAGCCTTATGAATAATGTTTCTCATGCAAAAAAAGGACAGTGCTGTGCATAGTACTAGTCAAGAATAGAGATGAGGGAACCCACCGAACCGACCCGCCACGGGTTCGGACTTGACCCAAACCCGAATGAAAGTTATTGATTGGCAGTTCGGATCTCTGCCCACATGCAGCCAGCCATAAGCAGAACAGTTCTGGGTTAGGGTAAGCAGGGGTTTTCCATTTTTTTGGGGGTACACACAACATCTGATCATGCTGTTGTTACCTCCAGTGTGAGCCATTCAAATACTGCAAGTGGCTCGCATTGGGCTGAGCACCGAGCGTAGTCAAGCACAGTGATGCTCGTGTGAGTGGTCAGCATATGTAAAGCATCCAAACTCTGAACTCTGTTTTTTTGTAAAGTCGGTGTTCGGCCCAAAAACTGAACACAAGGTTCGCTCATCTCTAGTCCCTATTTTCTCTACTTTGAAATCTGCATGGAAAAAAAAATCTGATCTGTTGCTGTAGGAGACTCAGTATTTTAATTCATGAGAGCTTAAATGGGTTTCGTAGCTTCATAGTTTTAAGGTTGAAAGAAGACATAAGTTCATTGAGTTATATCTATAACCTACTATGTTAATCCAAAGTAAGGTCAAATCCCCATGAAAAAATGCTAAGTGACCCCAAATCCCCATGAGACCTATGCTAACTGGCCCATATTAGTGAAAAAAAACTTTCGGCTCCACATATGGCAAGCTGACTAGTTCCCTGGATTGACATCCCATAATAGAATCTAGTGCCATAACCCATAATATTATATTTCTCACAAAAGTTATCCCATCCCTCCTTGAACTTTTTTAGTGAATCAACAGGTTGTTTTAAAAAGGCTTACTCTCCTTAAATCAACAAAAGCATTATTACTCACCCACCTCTCTGCTGCTTGGCAACACTGTTGTTGAAATGGTTGCAGTGATGGCATCAAATGCACAAAATGACTGTTGTAGCCAATCACTGGGCTCAGCGGTGATGCTGAGATGCACAGCACAAGACCGCTGAGCCTAGTGATTGGCTGCAGCAGTCCAAACTGTAGAAATAATGACAGAGATGTAGCCACCGTAGTGAACAGCAGGGATACGACGCTGAATTGGCAGCGAAGAAAAAGTTTAAAACAGACAACCTCTAATCCATCTGAAAAATATAGCACTATAAATGGTTGTAGAACCAAAGAAACAGTATCCACAGTAAAACATGTCTCTGATTTTGCTCAGAACACACTATAGATCCTACACAGTACAGAGAGCAGAGTTCCCGAAGAGGCTTAGGCTGTTTTTTACCGTAAATAAAAATACTGATTGTACCAAAGTCTCAGATCCGTTAACTACAGGGAAACTGATAGTGATCTGGCAGCACATGTCAGAAAAAAAGCAAATTGTAAAGGCTGGATGAAGAACATCCCAACGTATTGTTACCCCTCTATAAATCACTTGTAAGGCCACATCTGGAATATGGGATCCAGTTTTGGGCTCCACATTTTAAAAAGGACATTCAGAAGTTAGAGTCAGTTCAAAGGCAGGCAACTAGACTACTACAAGGGATGGAAGGCTTCCCATATGATGACAGGTTGAAAAAGTTAGATATGTTTAGCTTAGAAAAAAGACGTCTCAGAGGAGATCTCATTTCTATGTATAAATACATGTGTGGTCAATATAAAGGACTGGCACATGAGTTATTTCTTCCAAAGACAATACTAAGGACCAGGGGGCACTCACTGCGAGTGGAAGAAAAGCGATTCCGACAGCTAAATAGGAAAGGGTTCTTTACAGTTAGAGCAGTCAGACTGTGGAATGCCCTACCACAAGAGGTAGTAATGGCAGGTACTATAACAGCTTTTAAAAAAGGGCTGGATGATTTCCTCAGTACACAAAATATTGTTGGTTATAAATGACTTAGTGACCAAATGTAGAACTGGTGGAGGAAGGTTGAACTAGAAGGACCTAGGTCTTTTTTCAACCTTAGTAACTAACAGCCAAATGGATGACTAGTCGAAAATGCCAATCTCTGGTGGCTTCTCCGCGCTTGTGCCAATGACTGAAACATCTCTTCCTATACACTTACGCAGAGAGACTCATCAGTTTAGGAAAGTGAGTGGGGAGAAGCCGCCAGGGACCAACCTTTTCAACAAGTCAACCATGCAGCTTGGCACCTGGCCGGCTATGAAATGATCTTTTTTGCCAAAACACTGCAGCGTCTCAGAGTCAAGCATAAATGGCTAAAATGATACAGCCAGTGCCTGAACTTGTGGTTCGGGCATCATGTGTCAGCTGTCAGGTTCCCTTTTAGGTGAAAGATCATAAAAGCTCTTAGAAATGGAATAAATGTCTATTACCACAGTCCTACTAATGAATGGATAAATGTTCAAAAGGCATAGCTATTATAGAGATATGACATTGACCACATTGTGTCCCATTTATTTAGCTACTCAGAGTAAAATGTTAACCAAGTAAATCAAGGAAGACATTTTGTCCTTCACTATAATAATGTACACGGCCTGCTTTGCTTGAATAACTTAAAAACCAACTCACAGGGCTGTTAAAATGCTTCACAAGACAAGTGCATAAAGCACTTACATAATTGATTTAATTTGGCTGCTCTATACACTAATCCTATTTGAAACAACTCTTGGTAATTATGAAGGTATTGAATTTCAACCATTCTCACCAACTGAAAGGGGGATACGTGAGGGAAATAAAAATTAACTATTATTAAATTTGGTTGATAATTGAATTTAAAAGACAATGCAGCAGTGGTAGGCTATTATTTTCCGGCCAAATTAATTCTTCCTGTGAATACTGTAGCCAGTTCCTTTAGTAGCATAGTCGTATAGAGCTGATGGAACCAAGAGGAAATGAGCAAAAAATGGCGTCAATGGGAGATAACCCGAGGCATGTCAATGAGCTATACACGCTTCACAATATGCGATGAGGTGAAGCTGTTAGGCATTAAGGCTGCAGAGAAGATTAAAATGTTACTATCTGGCTATAAACAAAAGATGTATTCTGAAATGGAACAAAGGGAGGTGCAGAAGGCCCATCTGCTATGTAAAAACATGCTAGAAATGTGTTTTAAAGAGGTTGTCCACTACCTTTACATTGATGGCCTATCCTTAGGATAGACCATCAATGTCAGATCTGCCGGGGTCCGACACCCTGCAGCTCCTGCCGATCCTCTACTCCCAGTGTCAGCAGCGGCAGCCGGAAATGCTCAGTTCCGGAGCTGCTCCATCTTCTGATAGTGGCCGCGGCCAAGTACTGCACATCTGCCTCCTATTCAGATTACATCTGGCCAATCTGACATTGATGACCTAATCAAGGGATAGGCCATCAATGTAAAAGTGGGGGACAACCTCTTTAGAGGAAACCTGTCACCATTTTTTTGCCCTATAAGCTGCGGGCAGCACCAGTGGGCTCTTATATATAGCATTCTAACATGCTGTATATAAGAGCCCAAACTGCTCTTCGTCCTCCATCTTGTGAAGCCACGGTGCATGACGCGTCTACGTTATACACACTTGCCGGCATTCAGGTCCTGAGCAGGCACACTTTGATCTGCCCTGAGCAGGGCAGATCAAATATTGTAGTGCGAGTGTGTATCACGTAGGACGCATCATGCACCGTGGCTTAACAAGATGGAGGACGAAGATGGCAGAAAGTGGAGGCACCAGCACCGGAGGACGAAGACGGCCATTTGAGCCACATCCACCACAGCGACCGGTTTAGGTGAGTATTATCAAGTGTTTCTTATGTTCTACACAGCAGCCTGGGCTCTTATATACAGTATTCTAACATGCTGTATATAAGAGCCCACTGGTGCTGGGCGCAGCTTATAGGGCAAAAACGTGGTGACAGGTTCCCTTTAATGTTCAGGGAAATAGTTGTTAAGTTGAAAGTCTATGCTAATGAGCTGCAAGTGGAGTGGGTTGGTCATTGCACCTGGTGCTCTCCTGCCCTCTCTACTGAACGCCCGCTGACAGCCTCCTGTCCCTGTAACCTGTCAGTCAGAACTTCTGGCTCTCAAAGTTGCAGAATTCTAAATCCCATTTATTAAATTGATTACATTCCCCTTTCTAGGATTAGCTGAAATAAATATTTTGAAAGATTTTCCAATAATTGTGAAGAATCAGTGGGAAAATATTACAGCTCACCTCATTGATGAAGTCTCCAATATCCCCAGGATGTGGAGCGGCTGAGCGGACAGGATACTGAGGCTCTGCGTGAATTGGTCTTTCATCCATACGCCGTATCCCCACAGGCTTAATTGTATCTGTTTCTACGGTGTCTGGCTGTTGCAATTGGCTTAAATCATAATCCTAAAATATAAAACAAGCATGGTTATAAAAATGAAAAACAAACAAAGCAACAATTAGGCTATTTTTACATTTCATCCTTGCGTAAATATTGCCATGTGCAGACTAATCTCCCACGCTTTCGTTATGAGTAATAATGGAAATGATAATATGCACCGTTCACGGGAGGTGTTTGATTTAGGTGACAAAACACCTCAGTACTTTCTGATGCAATCAACACCTTAAGAAAAAAAATGTTAATTTATTATGTGTGAAAAAGGAAGTTGTTTCATTTTCCAAGATGTAATATTGTGCTCTGCAGAGTACACAGCTGTACTGGATACACAGACACTGTCCTAGGTTCAGGTGATATAATCCTTATCGATATTCTGGCCTGCCATTCCCTACATGCCTCCACATCATGCAATATTTAGACTTTACAGTGCAGTCTGTTTTAGAGACCAAAAAAGTAAATTGAAGGAGGAGATTATGAGAATGATTTGGTTAGAATATTTTTTACACTCTGTTTTTGTATAAGTAGGGCTCTTCAGACGTCCATGATGATCGATCCAATCTTAAATGGCCATGCCCGGGCTAACCGCATGTCTACTGAACCAAGCATGAAAGCCTCATAGACATACGGTATACAAAACTGTCAAGCTTATTTTGGGAGATAAGCAGTGAGTCTGTGCATGGCCATCCAAGATTGGACCGATGATCACGGACATCTGAAAGAGCCTTAACAAATTTCTTGGTATTTCTGTCATATACAATACACCAAACCTGAGTTCTACTTTCTATTTGTTGTACAGATATAAGTTGTTGGTTGTCCTCTGTTAGGAAATATCACAGTTAGAGAAGTGGCTGTATTGTCATTATGGATGTCCAGAAAAAATGGTGACCTATTCTACAAAAAAACATAAACAATGGTTATCAGGGGTAATTAGCATGAAGACCAAAAGTTTATGACCTATTCTACAGCATAAACTGCACGTGTGCTTCCTTACTTTTCCTTTTGGCTCAATATGTTCTGAGAAGATTGTAGAGGGATTATTTGCTTTTATGCATCCATGTGTAGCCACATATTACTGTCTGTCAGGAGTTATGACAATATGTTGGGATATTGTATTTAATTTCTTTTCTGAGAAATTGCAGATGTTAACCAAATTAGGAATAGGAAAAGTTGGGCGCATCCATGTAAGGGTGGACAAATCTGTATAGGTAACAAAGGACACATCTGTATGGGTAACAATGGGTACATCTGGATAGGTAATGATGGGTACAACTATGTAGGTAAGAGTGGGTATATCTTTATACATAAGTATGGACTCCTGTATAGGTAATTGTGAGCACATCTGAATAGGGAATTGGGGACACAACTATATAAGTAAGGCAAGACATACGGTATCTGTTTAGGCAAGGTTGGGGACACATCTGTATAAGTAAAGTTGAGCATGTCTACATAGGTAAGAGTGGGCACATCTGTATAGGTAATTGTGGGCACATCTACATAGGTAAGAGTGGATGCAGCTGCATAGGTAAGGGTGGACATATCTGTTTTGGTAAGAGTAGGCACAGTGGAACAGTAAAGTTGAGCACATATATATAGGTAAGAATAGGCCCATCTTTATAGTCGACATATATGTTTCTGTAAGAGTGGGCATACTGGAATAGTAAAGTTGAGCACATCTACATAGGCAAGAAAGAGCACATCTGTATGGGTAATTGAGGGCATACCTGTAGAGGGAATCTATATAAGTAATTGTAATTAAGTAATTGTAATAAGTAAAAGAGAACATCTATATAAGTAATTGTGGCCATAGCTGTGCAAGGAATTGTGGACACAACTTTATAACCTCTTCAGTCCCTGGAGAATCCAATATATTAGCAGTTCTACTTATACTTTAATTTCTCTATTAAGTCCACAGTAATATCTATTCAACTGTTTTCTACACACAAAGAGCATTTTCTTCTGACTCTTTCTGCAAGGTTAGTAATAATATCAGCTTATATAATACATTTTACAAAGGCAGTTATCTTAACATTTTCTAGTATATCTGAAGTAATGAAATCTATTTGTAATATTTAGCTGTACGCTGGTATTAAACATAGTGTCTATTTGTGTCATGGCAAAGGTTATTCGAGAGCACATATATTTCCAAATGTAGACAAATTCATATATCAACTCAAGCCTAGAACAGCGTTGAGCCGTAGCTGAGATGTCAGGCAACCGGTCTCGACTAAGATTAAAATTTCTAAACTGGACCTCCCTTGTGTGCTTGTGGAATGGTTAGGTTCCATCACATAGTGATTCCTGTGCAGTCCAGAGGCAAATTTTACATACTACAGAAAGGATGGTTAGAAATGATCGCACTATTATTAAAGCTTGAATTTCTTGCATATTAAGAATTATTACCTGATCCTCCTCTCCTCCACCTTCTTCATCATACTTCAAGATGTTGTCTCTGACATCATCCTCGGGGTCAATGAGAAGCTGTTTGGCTTGCCTTTCCTTATCGCGGCGCTTCATCCACACCACAAACATTAATACCAGAGCTGTTGTATACAAATAATAATAATGAGTTAAATACAGAAAGTACTGTAGTTACAGACGGACATTTAATGATTGCAATTTGTGACTAAGGCACCAGCAGATTCATTAATTTGCACGGTACAAAGGAAGACTAATAGTAATGTGATATTTGGCTTGAGCCCATAATGGAATTTTCACCCAATTATTTCCAAATCTTGCTTTAAACATATCTGATTTCTCTTGTAGACAAATTAAGTAAGGCAATTAGTTTAACTAAGGCTTTTAAATATTAATACACTTTAACTTGAACAAGTAAATCAATTTGCCTTCGACATCAGTTTTAACAACTGTAAAACAAATCTGTGTAACATAAAAACAAGCTGAAAGCCTGTAAATCATTTGCGCTGCAGATGTTCCGAACAATACCCATTCTGATCTTGTTATTTGATTTGGAGAGATTACAAGCTCTTGTCTGTTCCCTTGGATTTTATTGCTATGGTAATGTTTAAAATATGCATCATTTTTAAAGATGTTCTGCTTACAGAACGTTTCCCCCCCAGATCGCCATAAAATGCCGGCGTTGTCCTTACGTGTTCCTGTGATAATGATTCTGCTCCAATATGTGTCCCTTCATAAGATACTGACAACTTGGCTACAGCTGATATCGTGACCCGAGTTGTCAGGCTTCCTTCTACACTAACTAGACTGACTTTCCTTCAGGACAGTGAAAAAGCTGAGTGATAAATTCATTAGCAGTCATACTTGTTGTGTATCCCCACCACATACACTGCTGTAATGGGTTCATACTGGAGAAGATGTACTGAGCGTATACAGATACTGTCGGCTCCACAAGCTGTAACATGCTCAGTGTAATCTGTCTATGATTTGCAAAGACCATTTATTAAATATTTTGTGCTTGACACTGGTATCATTAGTATTACTCCTTAACCCAACATTACGTGTAAACAATAAGCAGAGACAGATTCCGAATCGCAGCCTGTTTCTCCCATTATACATGACATGAATTCAGATGATGATAAGATCCATCACCACTGCAGCAATCTTTGGAGTACTGGGGGAAAATACTGTACTGCTGGAATTATTTATGTGGTTTGTGGATTGCTCTTTTTAGCTGTGCTACCTGTGCCTTCCTCAGCGTGCTGGCAGCATTGCTGTTCTTTTCCTATTTGATCATTGCGGCAAGTCTCATGCTTTTTCTTGGAATATGTGTGCATTATAAAGTAATCGTATTCACTAAGTAACTTGTATAATGTAGGGAATTCAAAACTTTGTAGAATAATTATTTATTTATTAGGTGTGAAACTTCTAATTTCTTTGACTTACATTCTGAGAAGGAGGCAAAAGTAGCTCTCACCAACCCTGATGGGTCTATTTTAACAAATTCCCGTACCTTTATAGGGGATGTCCACTACTTGAACAACCCCTTTTCATTCCCATTTTAGCCCCCATGAAAATAAAATAACTTATACTCCCCATCCGTGGCAGCGCAGTTCCTGTGGTGTCAGCACTTCCTCTCCCGGGGCTCACATGACAACCTCCCATGAGCCCCAGGAGAGCACACGCAACGCTGGTTTCACTCTCCAGCTTTCAGATGTATCAAACATCATTAAGAAGTGAGCAGCCAGCAGCAGCCCGAACTATCTGTTGATGTTAAATTTGTTTGAAGGCAGGGACAGTGAATGTCAAGTGAGTCCTGGAAGAACGAGTGCTGACACCACTGGAATGACGCCAGCACTAGTGGTGAATATAAGTGTTTTTATTTTAAAGAGGACTAATCACCAGGATTTTCCTATATAAACTAAAGCCAGCGCTGGTGCTATCATGCTGATTCTAAACTTACCTTTATGAGATAGGATGTATACTTTCTAAAATATAGGCAACTAAAGTTTGTGAAACCCGCTGTTATTTAATGAGAGGTGCAACGTAATATCTAATAGGTGGGTCGGGTTTTGCTAGTTATTCCTCACCCTCTCTGCCTGCCTGTCCTTTCTCCCCCTGTCCTTCCTCTCTCCTTCCTCCCCCTGAAATAACAGAGACAGGGGGAGGAAGGACAGGCAGGCAGAAAAGGGCAGGAATAACTAGCAAAACCTGACCCACCTATTTGATATTCTGTTGCACCTCTCATCAAATAACAGTACATGTCACAAACTTTACTTGCCTATATTTCAGAAAGTATGCATCCGATCTCACAACTAAAGGTATGTATAGAATCAGCATGATAGCGCCAGTATAGCACTGGCTTTAATTTATATAGGAAAATCCTGGTGGTTGGTCCTCTTTAACAGGGGAAAACATGTGAATGTGAGAGAGTTGTCCAAGTAGTGGACAACCCCTTAAATAATAAAACAATTCTACATAATCTTTTCTTATCATTTAAATTTTGCAAAAGAAAACTGACAACTGGATTTCACTAGTCAATGCGTGTGTCCCTACAGAGTCAGATACTAACAGCACTGATTGAACAGTGTGAGACTATAGAGGGTAACACCTAATTGTCAGTTCTGTCATAAATGTCTATGAGGGATAACAATTGAACGGCACAATGCTAGTATCTGACTCTGTTGGGACGCACCCACTAACAAGGGGAATGGTATCACCTACTTGTTCATTTATTTACAAAAATTCATAAGGGAAAAAAAAACTGCACAAAGCAACACTATGAATTTAGTGAAATTATGGAAATGAAGATAACTATGAATGCCAATAAAAAGTCCACCCCTATCAGCAATCAGGTAGGGCAGAATAGAAAACGTAATGGGGTTTTCCCTTTCATGAGAGAGGACAAAATACCTAAAATAACAAAAATAGCTAATCATTGAACTCAGTGACTATGTTGAGGTAGACGGCTTGAGGAACTGAGCTCAGTGATTGGCTACAGCGGTGATGTGAGCTGTCAATGTGACGTCATCGGTTAGTATATTGTCTGTGTGTTCGTGGACAGCACACTGACCTAATAATATCATGTAAGCTAGTGCAGACAAGCAGCTTTTCCCAAGGAACAATGCTCTGTGTGAAAAAAAACGCACCAGGCACTGGTTTGGTCCATTTTATGAATTAGGCTACAGCATGCATATGGCCCATGAAGAGAGTCGCATCAGCAATTTGTGGACTTGACTAGCCCAGGTTTCAGTAAGACAGTCAGAACCCAGCCTAACAGTTTTATCAGCACTAACATGTACAAATTAATGATGATGTAGGTGCACTTACTTAGTAAAATGATGATGCACAAAAGAATTGCGATGATGGCCCCTGTGCCCAGACCGGTGCCAATGAAGGGGGCCACCCCACTACAGTATCCATTCATGTCACAGGAGCAGACTTTAACACGGAGATATGAAGTGTTCGACAAAGAAGGGTTTCCTGAATCCGTGATCTGAATTGGTATGTTATAGATTCCATCATCGAGGGAGGCAATCTTCAGACTGAGCTGGGCATGATCACCTTAAAAACAATTATATTAATTGTATACTTGCGGCAAATTAACTTGTAATGATTAATTAGATGCATAGATTCAATTAGAAAAGTGTTAAACTTTAAGTAAAATTAATAAAGGAATCTAAACATCTTACCAGACAATTGAAAAAAGAGGCTTTTCTATTTGAACAGAAATTCTAAACCTATTTTCCAACATGGATTCTATCCTTGCATTATTGTATCCTAAATTGTCATTACAGCATTATCAGAAGAAGATTACACGTAACAAGTCATCAGAAAACTATTAATTCATTCTAATTAAACGTCAAAGGAAAGGGGGGCATTTACCGGAGTCGCATAGTAATTATAGCAGCAATTTGTACATTTAGTTCTATTCATCCGCATTATGACGGCACAGGGGGTCTATTATAACACAGTCTGGATTAAGCTACTTAACATTAAAATAAAAAAGTGAATTTTTCTACGACAAGTAAAACTTGCGTACCGTCCAAGATAAGATAAATGGAGCATTCCTACGCTGCCGTGTATTCTTATTTTGTCCATTCCTGTTTTGGAAACAACTGCTGCAGTATCAGGATTAATGGTCTTTCAGATGCCATAAGAAAAGCAGTTAAGAACCAAGGTGCACATGTTTTTGGGTCAGAAGCTTATATCAGTCCACACTGACCTGCCCTCGGTCTACAGGGCACTTCTGCCTCATGTGTATCCAAACCCGACAATGCAGCAACAAGACTTTAATGTTTTCCATTTTAGAACTTAAAAGAAAATGGGTTTTTGGTAAGGAGTTTTATACGGGAAGGCGACATCCATTCTCTTTGCGAGAAGCAAGTTATACTGCACGGATCTTAAATGAAGTTTTAGCACATAAAAGATTTTACAAAGTTCTTTTGAAAAAGAACAACTATTTACCAGCTATGATATTCCCTTACAAAATGGAAAGTACATTCTTCTATAAACCTCAGCTATATATTTTGCAGATAACAAAACAAAGTAAAGGCATTGGGTTGCACTTAAAGTCTTTTTCTATAAAAGTAGCAATAGCAGATCATTTTTCACAGCTATGTACACAATGTTGTATTAAAAAGACGAGGAAACAAAACAATCAGAAATATCACTGTTCATAGCATTAATAGTAATGGGAAGAAACACAATAGTAGCAGCAGGTTGAATGTAACTGAATTCAAGCAATAGACAAAGCTAAAATAAGTCTAATAGACAAAGCCAGAGGAAGAAAAATAATCACCTGAATCACAAATGCCACAGGTTTGTTTGAGAAACATACATAACCTCTTTTCACACATTTTGCTGGTAAAATTACAGTGATTTCCTCATAGTCATGAATATATTCTGTTTTGCTGAACGCTCATGTGTTTTCAAAGGAAAAAGAGAGAAAGCCACTGCCAGATACCTAATCTCCTTAAAGGGGTTGTCCACTACTAGGACAACCCATTCTGATGCCACATGTTTCCCCTAGGTAAAATAATAAAAACTATACTCACCTCCCGTATCGGCGCCATTCCAGCAGTGTCCGCGCTTGCGATGCTGCGGCTCATGTGGGGTTGTGATGTCAGGCAAGCCCTCCGTCCAAACAGTGCCAGCTTCTTTCTCCCCGCCTAAAGACCAATGAGCAATCAACAGGAAGTGAGTGCACCGATTGCGCTCACTTCCTGTTGATTAACTCATTTGGTCCAAAGGTGGGGAGACAGAAGCTGGCGCTGATTGGACATGGGTCTTGCGTGACGTCACAACCCCCATGTGAACCACTTTAACAGGTACGGGAAGTGAGCATAGACTCTATTATTTCACCTGGAGGAAAAATGTGGAATCAAAAGGGGTTATCCTAATAATACATCAGAGTGTGATCCGACAAAACATGGGATCGCACTTGGACCAATGATATTCTATGGGGGCACGCACATGTCCAATATTTTCCTTAGAAAAAAATCTGACATATGAACAGCCCTACAGAGTATTACAGGTAGGAGTGCTACCCATAAAAAAAAACAATAGCACTTGTATGTCTAAACCTGATGTGTGAATGAGGCCTAGGGGCACTTACTCTCTCTGGAGCCCCTAAATGTACTGTTTTCCCAATGGACGATATCCTTTGCGTTTGTTTTGGAGCTGTTTAAAGAGGTTGTCTGCCATAGGAGTATTTTTTTTCTTAAGTGTATGTATTTGGAGCCTAAAATAATTTTTGCAATTATGTCTCATTTCAAGTTTTACACCATTTGTTTTTTTTCAGGCTTTTTGTTTCTCTGCACATTGAACGTTAATGTGCTCTGTGGTCATAAATCAGCTGAGAAAAGCTGGAAAAGACAAACAAAAGAAGCACTCCCATTGAACTGTCAGATTAAAGGCCCAGTCACACACAACAACTTACCAGCGATCCCAAAAACGATGCGACCTGATAGGGATCGCAGGTAAGTCGCTGGGAGGTCGCAGGTGAGATGTCACACAGTCAGATCTTACCAGCGATGCAGGAACAATACAGGTCGCAGTAGCGACCTGTATAACGATCTCAGCAGTCACTGGGACCCTGTTACACAGTGTCAAACACAGCGATGCGTCTTGCCCAGCAGGACATCGCCTTTGAAGAAAATGGCCTGGACCATTCTGCAACGACTAGAGATCTCACAGCAGGGGCCTGATTGCTGGTAAGTGTCACACATAACAAGATCGCTAACGGGATCGCTACTGTGTCACAGAAACTGTGACTCAGCTGCGATCTCGCTAGCGATCTCGTTATGTGTGACGGTACCTTAAGCTCACTGACAGGTTCTTATCAGAGGCTATATAGGACAAATAATAGGACATTTTTATTGAACACCAATGATAAGAAAGATATTATTTGCCAAAAACACATGCATTTCAGAAAAAAATGTCTACTACAATTGGACCACCTCTTTAAAGGGAATCTATCACCAGGTTTTTGCCACATAATCTGACACCATCATAAAGTAGGGACAGAGAACCCTAATTCCAGTGATGTGTGACTTACTGGGCTGCTAATATTTAAAAAAACTGACCCGCACATCCTACAAGTGTGTATAGGTGCCAGCTGAAAAAACATAGCAAATACAAAATGGATACAGCTGCATACTAAATGCCATCAATGTATAAGGGAACTCTGGCACTGCATTACTGCTATATGAAAAAATTTGATTTTTAGTTTATGAATTGGCCAATGCATGTAAGCCCGGAAACCAACGGCAAGGTAAATCTCACACACTTGTAGGATGTGCGGGTCAGTTTTTTAACACTAGAACTATTGAGGTAGTTATTTTTGACTACTTTGCACTATGTATTTCTATATAGGTGTCACGAGTCCAGTAGTTCTAGTGTTAAATATTTGTAGTGAGTTTCTTTATGACTGAGCACTCCGCCCTATAAACCAGGCTGTGTTCATGATCCTTATACCAGGAGTCCTAGCTGCCCACACATGGAGGTTAGTCCACATAGTGGCATTTCAAGTTACATTTTTTAGTCTAGCTGCCCAGACATGGATGTTTTTAACCTAGATAGTGGCATTTTAGTTAGATACCCGGAATATTGAGATTTATCTTGCCGTTGGTTTCCGGGCTTACATGCATTGGCCAATTCATAAACTAAAAATCTAATTTTTTCACATAGCAGTAATGCAGTACCAGAGTTCCCTTATACATTGATGGCATTTAGTGTGCAGCTGTATCCATTTTGTACTTACTGGGCTGCTAACTGTAGTTTTGATAAACTATTGTTTTATCAGCAGGAAATTACCACACTAGTTGACCTGTTGCCAGGTAGTCTCAGCATATTTCTGAGCTCTGTATAGCCTCCCCATACCACTAATACATAAGCATACACTGTACATGGGCAGAAAGCTGCTAATCAGTGGTGTGGACGGGGTTATACAAAATACAAAAAACTGATTGATCCGTAGGACGCTGGGTGAGCACCCTTACTCTTTTATACCCCTATGTATTGTCAGTGATATTTACTTAGGATGTATACTTCTGTATATCATTGCATGGGCACTTATCTATGTATCATGTCATATATACAGTATATATATATATATATATATATATATATATATATATATATATATATACCCATGTGTATGAATACCATTGCATACTCATTTATGTGTATCTTTTCTATTTTTGCATAACATATAAGGTACTTGGTCATCCATGTTCTCTACCATTGGGGCTTCCACTGTTGCTCACCCACCAATTTTTAGTCCTTTTCTGTTTTGCTGAAATTTCCTTTTACCTATTGTTTTTATAAAATGTACTCAATATAGTTGACCTATTTTTTCAGTAAATTGCATTGCTAATTATGTTCAGGCACATTTTTCTAATAGTTTTTTTCTGGTTATTTTAGTGCTTCTTGTGGACTTTAACACTTAGATACTCTCAATGATACTTTTGGTTGCTTATATCTGAAATCAGGAGTGGACATGGACAGAAGAAACCCCTGTGCAAGAACAATATATGGACCCTTTACAGTCCAATAGCTGTCATCATGCACAAATCCGCCTGCTTTGGAGGTGGAAATGGGCCCCTTACCTCTTGGGCCCCTTTGTGGCTGCAAAGGTGGCACCAATCATCTGGGTGGATCTCTGTGATGGGATCATACCTTAAACTGTGAAACGTATGTGAGTTTAGTTGCTATTGATAGATTCAGAAGAGTAGATATGATAAATTCAATCACTATGCCCTGGTCCATTGCTCAGTATGACCCTCTGTGACACTAGTTGGTCTTTACTTTGGCATATGGCACCCTTCGCCTGACATCCTCGCTGCCTCTTTTAGGATCAGAAGTGACGCTGAAGAACCAGATTAAATGCCAAACCAGGGCAGCGCAAATAGAATTGACAATTTCTACTGGAGTGTTGCTTATATGAGGCTTAAAACTGACAAAAAAAGATGATGCAACCTGTGTTGGAACCTCACAATCTGTGTTAATATGAGCTAAAACTCTTACTCATGGACAACTGCTATCATAAACACATACCGTTGATCCGCGTTATCGTCCAATTTTTCTTAATATCCATTGGGCTGAATGGGAGTTCAAAGATAAACGGTCCTGCATTAGGGTTTATGTCAGCATCCACTGCTGTAATGTTAATTGCATTTGGATCTGGTCTTTCACAAATTTCTACTTCTCTTGGGAAGACTTGTGGAGCGTTATCATTTATATCCAGCAGAAAGATCTGTAATGTTCCCGTGCCACTCATTGGGGGAATACCTAGAAAAAGCCAATAGGTCAATCATTAACAAAATAATAAACCATCTTTATGGCTTGACAAAGCTGGATTATTCCGACTGTGGCTAAGGCACTGTTGTCATCTGTTGGCCCAAAATAGCCTGTACGTGCCTATCTGAGTGTAATAGAAATAATGATGTAATTACAATAGCTTTCGGTCATTGGTGAAGAATTAAGTATTCAACATTTGACATCCGGCTGTCTGTGTCACCCATGGTATTCCACTTGGATGATCTCAGAGATTGGACATGGCTTGAGGAATCGTATGCCATGTTATACCTGTCACTTCGGTCATTTTTTCACATCATCATGAGTTACACTACAAAGACTGCATAAAAGACAACAGTATAAGAGGAGAACCATAAATATGACTACTTGATGTCATAGGGCTATGTAAAGCCCCCTTCACAAGTCCAAGGTTCCGGTAAGTATACAAAAGAGCAGGGTACACTGCACAGCCAATCCAATATATACGGAGTGCAGCCTCTTGTGTGAAAAACAAGGTTAATAAAGAAGAAAAAGACCTCACAAATAGAAAGCGCACATCCCAACAATAATAAGAGTGATTTGTAATTTTTATTAATTCCATGAACAACCACACAAAATAAAAACACTGTTTTTAAGTGTTTTTATTATATGTGGTTGTTCATGGAATTAATAAAAATTACAAATCACTCTTATTATTGTTGGGATGTGCGCTTCCTATTTGTATGGTCTTTTTCTTCTTCATGGTTCCGGTAAGTATAACGTCCGTTTTAATACGTACCGGAGACATGGACATCAGTGGATCTGCTCACTCATCCCTGTTTTCTCACAGATGCGTGTCTGTGTGCTCCACACGGAGACAAGTCTGTTTTTCTCTGGTAGCACTGATGTCACACAGACTAGACATAGATGTGATTCGTGTGACATCAGTGTGCCACGTACCGTAGAAAACACGTGTCTTTGAAATAAAGTGATTTTCTATACTCACCTGTGTCCATGCTGCTATCTTCGGCGCTGCTGTCACTTGTTTCTGTGCCCGCTCATTATGCTTATTGCATAATCAATGCACCATAAACTCAGAAGTAACAGCAGCACCGGTGAAAGCAGCGCCGGGGACAGGTGAGTATAGAAGTTCCTGCTATCCGTGTGCTATCTGTGATAGCACACAGAGAGCTGACAGCACACGCTGAACACTCACACGGAACACGCACACACATGCGCACCCAGACCACGGCCTGTGAAAAATATGCATTTTTATCAAGGACGTGTGAAGGGGCCCTAAGGCACACAGTAGCGCTCACGCTTCATTATGTAGCAGTTGACTTTTATTCATTTACTAGAATTGAATTTTTATTTGTAATATCAACATTTATAAAACATTTCAATCTTTTCATTAAACCTCAGCATTTATTAGCAGCTTGTGTTTTGCATTAGTCGAAATGTAATATTTGGAAAACATTACAATTTCATGAACCATCATAGCGATTATCCCCTGATCAGTGCATATCTAATAAGATGGTGTCAATGTAAAAAGCTATTTTACGAGATTACGTGGATGTGTGCACATAATGGGGTGGAAAAAAATCGAGATAATGGGTATCAGCAATGATCAACCTTTCTGCTTTTTGGCACACGTCAGCCTATAGCTCTGAAACAATATGATTCTAGTTGGTTTTATTTTAATTACGGTTATGATGAGGCAATATATTCTCAAGCGTTCTCATAAACTATCCATTGCCACTTCAACAAAGCTGCAGTATAATATATTCATTTACGACTGATTTGTCATAAATGTATTATGAAGAATGGGCAATATAAATTAGCAAACATTTTAAAACCAAATATCCTTCTAGATGGATAATAATGTGTCAAGTCCTCTTCCTGTTTCCATGGAAACAGTTAAACATGATTGAAAAATATTTATACTTCTTTTTACTCTAAAAAGGCAGCGGACAATATACATTAACATAATAATAATTAACACTTTTTGAGAAAGGCTAAGACCTAGAACCATCAACACTGGCACATTCACGTTGGTTTGATGTGAGGACATGCTGGAGTCAGAGGTGCACGCCTGAGTCTGAATAGAGCGGTGTGTCTCCATGCACCACCGTGCGCCTCACTGCTCTTACTCTCGTCAGAGACTGGAGTCACATTTATGGCATAAGGCACGCCTTAAGTCATCATGACGGGGGCATTGCACTCCCGAAAAAAGCTATGTGAATTTTCATAGTGATTTAAAACAGAATTCTGGCACTATGGCTTTGATGAATCCGGGCCTACATGTAATAAATTTTTGTGCCAAAAACACAAAAAGAGATGTTTTATATCCTTTCCAGCTACTAAAGAAATTAATCTCATTACAGTCTAATAAAAACATATAAAAAACATATAAAAAAAGGCAATAAATACAATGAACATTAATACATACCGCTATCTGTGGCTAGAAAAGTTGCATTGTACATATTGTTCTTCACATACATGGATTCCCTGTCCAGAACTGCTATAGTTGTAATTTGTCCACTCATGGTGTCAATTTTAAGCCAGTTTCCAGGGTCGGAAAGTTTTGAATATCTAAAAAAATAATAGTAATATTAATAAAATATATAAAAATAAGAAAGGAAAAAAAAGAGAGGAAGAAACATATAAAAAGAGAGAAACATAAAAAAAAATGAAAGAAAGGAAGATGGGAAGGAAGGAAAGAAATAAAGAGAAAAAGAGAAAGAAAGGAGGAATGAAGAGAAGAAAGGAAGGAAGTAAGAAAGAAAGGAGAAAGGGAGGAAAGAAACAAAGAAGGAAGGAAAAAGGGGGGGAGGGAGAGGAGAAAGAAAGGAAAGAAGAAAGGATGAAAGAAAGGAAGGAAAGGAGGGAAGAAAGAAAGAAAGAAAGAAAAAAAAAGAGAAAAAGAAAGAGAAAAAGAAAGAAAGAGAAAGAAAGACAGAAAGAAAGAGAAAGAAAGAAAAGAAAGAAAGAAAAAGAAAGAAAGGAAGAAAGAGGGGATGAAGAGAAGAAAGGAAAGAAGTAAGAAAGAAAGGAGAAAGGGAGGAAAGAAACAAAGAAGGAAGGAAGTAAAAAAGGGGGGAAGGAGAGGAGAAAGAAAGGAAAGAAGGAAGGATGAAAGGAAGGAAGGAGAGAGGAAGGAAGGGCGGTAAGAAAGACAGGAAGAAAGAGAGAAATAAAGAGAAAGAAAAAGAGGAAAAAAAGAAAAAGAAAGAGGGAAAGAAAGAGAAAGAAAGAAGGAAAGAAAGAGAAAGAAAGAATGAAATAAAGAAAGAAAGAAAGAAAGAAAGAAGGAAAGACAGGAGAGAGGGAGAGAAGGAAGGAGGGAGAAAGGAAGGAGAGGAGAAAGAAAGAAAGAAAGCAATCTTACAAATCTCCATGCGAGAAAGAAAGAAAGCAATATTACAAGTCTCCATGCGGCTGGAGAGGTCACGCGCAGAGTAATGCTGGAGCAGTGCAGTTACCTAACTGTTTGCTGCATGTAGCGATCTGGGTCCTGGGCATTGAATGTCACCAGTACATTTCCAGGCATCAGACCTTCTTCCTGACGTATCAGCTTAGGATTTGGACTGAAATAAGGACTCTCGTTGACATCAATGATAGTAATGGAAACTGTGGCTGTTGACTGTGGAGGATGATGGATGCCTTTAATTAAAGGCACTTGGTTTTCTGCAGCTACTGTCAGAACAAACATCCTATTGGTCTCAAAATCAATTGGCTAGAAGTAGAAAAAAAAATAGATTGGTTAGAAAATATTATTTCAAAATAAAATAATTAAAATGTAATTATACAGATATACCCAATGTGGCATCATGTGCAACCTAAGTATATCCAGATTTAATGATCCGGGGTGACACATAACTCACCTTGACCACAGTGACCAAGCCATCATTACTGTTTGGATCGGTTCTGATGGTGAAGCGTCCGGTGGCGTCTCCGCTGACGATCCTGTACACCGTATTCCAGGCATTTGTGTGGGGCTGATCCTTGTCGGTGACTGTAAGGTTGGCTACTACATAATCAATTCGGTTTTCAGGCACTTCTCCATAGAACTATATCAGAAAAAAAGAAAGAAAGAAATGTCATATAAGATGGAAAGACTCTGAAGAGCTACAGAAATATTTACATATTTTACATAATCAGAAAACAAACAGAAAATTCCTAGTGATTATGGCTTTAGCAGTAAGTATTAATTGCCTGTCATTGCATGGTATTGTCATGGACCCTTATCTCCTCCGAGCAGGGCATTGTCTCCGAACTAATGCCTTACTTATCTCCTTCTGCATGGCATTGACTTGCAGGTAAAGCTCAGCTGTGGAAAGATTATTCGGAGTAATAATATTAAGTTAACAGACAGGCTGAGCATCACAAATGTATAAATAAGTCATGAAATGAACCGTCATTCCTAGGCATTTAATGCTTTTCAGAGAACACAAATATCTGAGGCAGTGCGAGATCAAAGGACGGCGGAGCATCGCGATGCATTGAAAACAAAATGAAGGCCATTACAGCTCAGTCCTTTATAAACTAATGCAATTACAAGCAAGCCAACATCATCCTACGCAGATCAGATCTGCCATCCATAACAGACCAAAGTCCAACATTATTTACATTCTTTCCAGAAACACAGACATGAAGGAAAAAATGGAAAAATTATTGGTATTTCAAGGAATATAATAATGATTCTTTCAATTTTATTATCAACGATATTATTCCACCGGATAAAACTGCAAGGCATTGTCTGATCTAGACGACACGCTGTTACAATGCAACTGCACGTGAGCAAAAATAGCTACACACAGTGATACATATTACCTGCCGCGTCCTCTACTGGTCAAATGTAGGATTACACCCCGCCAGGGCTAAATTTCTGCTACTAGAGCCTACATCATCTTACCCCAGAAAGCAGTGTACCTAAATGCCCCCATGCATATTATTGTCATATTAATGTCAGCAAAAGCCGCTGATATTGATGGGCTCGGCTGACAGTCCAATGTGTATGGGGGTGCTGTGCAACTGATGGTTGGGGGAGTAGTCAATCGTGCATGTCTGATTTTGGATTGTCAGTCTGGGAGAACATACCCAGAGATGAGCTGCTAGCTTAGATATCTATTGGTGGCTTTGCTAAAGAGAACACAAAAGTGCTTTGGCAGAATGATGCCGGCTGAGTTGGCTGTCGGTCATATGATCAGCCGTAAGAACGCTTGGCCACTATTCATCTAAGGGTATAACAAGCTGAAGAGCTCAGATGACATCAGCTGGTTATTCCTAACATTGGAATTTGCTAATTCAGGGGTGTCCATCTACAAGGACGTTAACAGGTCCTAAGAATGGGCATCAATAAAGCTGTGTTGGAATGGAGTAGTGGCCAGGGTCCCATTGGTTGTCTCAACTAATCAGAAAGTCATCACCTATACTGTGTATTGGTTATAATTTAAAGGGAAGCTGTCACCAGTTTTTTGCTCCCCCATCTTTTGAGAGCAGTGTAATGTAGAGACAGAGACCTTGATTCCAGCGATGTGTCACTTATTGAGCTCTTTGCCGTCATTATGATAAAATCAATGTTTTCTCTGCTGCAGATCTAGCAGTTATACAGAGTTCAAGAATATGCTGGACTACCTGCAACACGCCAAGTAGTCCTCAAATGATAATCTACTGCTGATCAATCAGTAATTTTATCAAAACTACACTAAGCAGCTCAGTAAGTGTCACACTGCTACAATCAGGATCTCTGCCCTAACATTATGCTGCTCTCAGGTTTGGGAGCACAAACCTGGTAACAGATTCACTTTAATACAGTTAAGTAACATTTTGTGAGTAAGATTTCTGTTGTAAGGAACACCACAGTTTGTCACAAATTACAGTTGTGCTCAAAACTTTACATACCCGGCAGATTTTTTGCTTTCTTGGCCTTCCTTCAGTGAATTTGAATGATAACACAAAATCTTTTTTTCCACTCATGGTTAGTGGTTGGGTGAAGCCATTTATTGTCAAACTACTGTGTTTACTCTTTTTAAATCATAATGACAACCAAAAACATCCAAATGACACAGATCAAAAGTTCACATACCCCTTAATACCGTGTATTGCCCCATCTAACATCAATGACAGCTTGAAATCTTTTGTGGTAGTTGTGGATGAGGCTCTTTATTTTCTCAGATGGTAAAGCTGCCCATTCTTCTTCGTAAAAAGCCTCCAGTTTCTAGAAATTCTTGGGCTTTCTTGCATGAACTGGGCGCTTGAGTACTCCCCAGAGTGGCTCAATGATATTGAGGACAGGAGACTGAGATGGCCACTCTAGTACTTTCACTTTGTTCTGCTGTAGCCAATGACAGGTCGACTTGGCCTTGTGTTTTGAATTGTTGTCATGTTGGAATGTCCAAGTACGTCCCATGTGCAGCGTCCGAGCTGATGAGTGCAAATTTGCCTCCAGTATTTGCTGATAATGTGGTGTATTCATCTTTCCTTCAGCCTTGACCAAGTTTCTGGTGCCTTTGTAGCTCACACATCCCCACATCATCAGCGATCCACCTCCATGCTTTACAGTAGGAATGGTGTTCCTTTCATTATAGGCCTTGTTGACACCACTCCAAATGTAACGTTTATGGTTGTGGCCAAAAATATCGATTTTGGTCTCATCACTCCAAATTACAATGTTCCAGAAGTTTGGAGGCTTGTTTCTATGCTGTTTGGCGTATTGTAGGCGATATACTTTGTGGCATTTGCACAGTAATGGCTTTCTTCTGGCAACTCAACCATGCAGCCCAATTTTCTTCAAGTGCTTTCTTATTGTGCATCTTGAAACAGCCACACCGCTAGTTTTCAGTGAGTCCTGTAATTTAGATAAATTTATTTGTGGGATTTTCTTTGCATCCCGAACAATTTTCCTGACAGTTTGGGCCAACATTTTTTTTCGTCTAGCGGATTGTGGTTTGGTTTTTACAGAGCCCCTGATTTTCCATTTGTTAATCACAGTTTGGACACTGCTGACTGGCATTATCAATTCCTTGGATATCTTTTTATATCCCTTTCCTGTTTTATACAGTTCAACTATCTTTTCCCATAGATCCATTGACAATTATTTTGCTTTCCCACGATTCACAATCCAGAAACATCAGTGGCTGGATGAAGGATGCAAGAGTCTGTCTGGATCCCAGAAACTCACTCAGCTTTTATGCAAACACAATGGTTACAAGCAAACAGGTAACAGGTGAGGATGTTATCTTTATTAGCTATTCAAACCCATTTGTGTCCACTTCTGTGCATGTTCTCAGGCCAAAATCACCAGGGTATGTGAACTTTTGACAAGGGTCATTTGGATGTTTTTGGTTGTCATTATGATTTCCAAAGGGAAAACACAGTACTTTGACAATAAATGGCTTCACCCAACCACTAACCATGAGTGGAAAAAAAAGTTTTTGTGTTATCATACAAATTCTCTGAAAAAAGGCCAAGAAAGAAAAAAATCTGCCAGGGTATGTAAACTTTTGAGCACAACTGTATATAAGCTGGGGCCTCCTGTTGATGTCACGACCAAGCTGCGTCCATTTTCGCAGGGCTGAGAGAAGAGAAACTTAAGTAAACTGGCAAAGGTCTCAAAACTTCTTTTGCACAAGAAGATTACTTTTTGAAAAATATTATTAAATATATATATATATATATATATATATATATATATATATATATATATATGTAGCTTTGTGAGCACTTGTTATTGTGCATCATGCTGTTGTAGTTTTTTGTGAAGGTTTTCAGCAGTGCTCGCTGTTTGGGATAAATAATCATTTTTTTATTGTACTAGTGATGTCAGGTGTGAGTCTATTTTTGAGGGGAGGGGGCATTTTTTATTAGATTAAAAGATTTTTATTTGTAGTGTATTTTGCTTCTTTACATTTTTCTAAAACACTTAAAATTTTACAATATATATTAGTCCTACAAGGGAAAATTGAACACGTGTTCTTTTGATCCCATACATAATATTCTGTATTACTTATGTAGTGCAGAGCATTGCCAAGCTTGACAGGTAGCTTCAAGCACGGTCCATTTGGTTTTGATATATGGCTTACCCTTACCATTGTTAGGCCTCTGAATGCAATATTAACCACTGGAACCTGTGATTGTGCTGCGGGGAGCAGATGGAATAACGGAGGGATTGATCGCCCTCTGTCACATCCCATCTATGCAGCTTTTCCTATTGACCGCAGCATGTAAAAATTTTATTGAGCCATTGGAAACACTGATACCGGTCAATTCCCTCTGCTATATTTTTGCTATCAGTGGGAATTGAATCTGTTGGGCAGCAGAAGAGTCATTGGCTTTTAATGTCCTAATAGAAAATGTAGCGTTCATTAAGACATGAAAAGCCGATAAGGTGATGGGATGTGGTAAGTTATTTAGTAGGTAAGTTAATAAGTAGGTTACTTGGAGGAGGTAAATTAGAGCAGTTGTGCAGTGTTAGCTTCATATATAGTTATTTATAGCTTTTTAATATAGTTTTGCGTTCTACTTACTATTTTTAATATTTCGTCATGCTGTTAGTGAAAAGAAACATTTTAATTTATATCCAGAGGCTGAAAACCAATAAAGTCTTAGCAGCTCCAGCCTCACACAGCTGCAGTTTAGTAGAAGGTAACATCCTGGAGTTCAGATGATGCTGCATAACGACTAGACTAGTGCATTGTAACAAATTCTCCCTTTAGAGAGCAGAACTAGGTTAGAATGCTTTTCATCCTAGAATTTAAAAAAAAAGGTTGTTTTTTTTAAAGGGGTAGTCCACTACACAGCATAGTGACCACACATCAATGTAAAGCTAATGAAGAAGGCTTTTCTCAAATACCTTGTGCAGTCAATTGTGCCTCTGAGCGGCACTATTGCGGTTCGCTGATCCCCATCACATGACCCCCGGGCTCCATGATCTCTGAGATCCAGTGATGTCGACATCACCGAGGCTGGCCCCAGTCTTCGTGAGTGACTGGGCTGTGAGCGGAGTTTCACCACTCGTCACAGCCCAGCAAATCATGCGCGCTCTCCTTCACAACATTCATCACAAATCACTTGTAAGGCCGCATCTGGAATATGGGATCCAGTTTTGGGCTCCACATTTTATAAAAGACATTCAGAAGTTAGAGTCAGTTCAAAGGTGGGCAACTAGACTATTACAAGGACTGGAAGGCCTCCCATATGATGAGAGGTTGAAAAAGTTAGATATGTTTAGCTTAGAAAAAAGACGTCTCAGAGGAGATCTCATTTATATGTATAAATACATGTGTGGTCAATATAAAGGACTGGCACATGACTTATTTCTTCCAAAGACAATAGTAAGGACCAGGGGGCATACACTGCGAGTGAAAGAAAAGTGATTCAGACAGCTAAATAGGAAAGGGTTCTTTACAGTTAGAGCAGTCAGACTGAGGAATTCCCTACCACAAGAGGTAGTAATGGCAGATACTATAACAGCTTTTAAAAAAGGGCTGGATGATTTCCTCAGTACACAAAACATTGTTGATTATAAATGACTTAGTGACGAAATGTAGAACTGGTGGAGGAAGGTTGAACTAGATGGACTTAGGTCTTTTTTCAACCTAAGTAACTATGTAACTATGTAACAGCGTGCCGCAAGCAGGAGCGATGCTAGGCTGCGATGTGCGGGGTAACTCTGCCCACAGCCCAGCCGCTCACGGAGACTGGGGCCGCCTCTGTGATGTCGTGTGAACTAGAAGTTGACCTGACATCACCAGATCTCAGAGGTCACGGAGCCCGGGGGACATGTGATGGGGATGAGCGGACCGCAATGACACCGCTCAGAGGCACAATTGACTACACAAGAGATCTAAGAAAAGTCTTCTTTATGAGCTTTTCAACAATGTGTGGCCAGTATGCTGGGTAGTGAACCACCCCTTTAACAATGTTTTTGAAAACAGGAAAAACTTAATATATCCAAACATTTTTTGCTAATATAACTAATCATGTCACTAGTTATAAATATATATATATATATATATATATATACAGTCATATGAAAAAGTTTGGACACCCCTATCAATGTTAACCTTTTTTCTTTATAACAATTTGGGTTTTTGCAGCAGCTATTTCAGTTTCATATACCTAATAACTGATGCACTGAGTAATATTTCTGGATTAAAATGAGGTTTATTGTACTAACAGAAAATGTGCAATCCGCATTTAACCAAAATTTGACCGGTGCAAAAGTATGGGCACCTCAACATAAAAGTGACATTAATATTTTGTAGATCCTCCTTTTGCGAAAATAACAGCCTCTAGTCGCGTCCTGTAGCTTTTAATGAGTTCCTGGATCCTGGATGAAGGTATATTTGACCATTCCTGTTTACAAAACAATTCCAGTTCAGTTAAGTTTGATGGTCGCCGAGCATGGACAGCCGCTTCAAATCATCCCACAGATGTTCAATGATATTCAGGTCTGGGGACTGGGATGGCCATTCCAGAACATTGTAATTGTTCCTCTGCATGAATGCCTGAGTAGATTTGGAGCGGTGTCTTGGATCATTGTCTTGCTGAAATATCCATCCCCTGCGTAACTTCAACTTCGTCACTGATTCTTGCACATTATTGTCAAGAATTTGCTGATACTGAGTTGAATCCATGCGACCCTCAACTTTAACAAGATTCCCAGTGCCGGCATTGGCCACACAGCCCCAAAGCATGATGGAACCTCCACCAAATGTTACTGTGGGTAGCAAGTGCTTTTCTTGGAATGCCGTGTTTTTTTGCCTCCATGCATAACGCCTTTTTGTATGACCAAACAACTCAATCTTTGTTTCATCAGTCCACAGGACCTTCTTCCAAAATGTTACTGGCTTGTCCAAATGTGCTTTTGCATACCTCAGGCGACTCTGTTTGTGGCGTGCTTGCAGAAACGGCTTCTTTTGCATCACTCTCCCATACAGCTTCTCCTTGTGCAACGTGCGCTGTATTGTTGACCGATGCACATTGACACCATCTGCAGCAAGATGAAGCTGCAGGTCTTTGGAGGTGGTCTGTGGATTGTCCTTGACTGTTCTCACCATTCTTCTTCTCTGCCTTTCTGATATTTTTCTTGGCCTGCCACTTCTGGGCTTAACAAGAACTGTACCTGTGTTCTTCCATTTCCTTACTATGTTCCTCACAGTGGAAACTGACAGTTTAAATCTCTGAGACAACTTTTTGTATCCTTCCCCTGAACAACTATGTTGAATAATCTTTGTTTTCAGATCATTTGAGAGTTGTTTTGAGGAGCCCATGATGCCACTCTTCATAAGAGATTCAAATAGGAGAACAACTTGCAAGTGGCCACCTTAAATACCTTTTCTCATGATTGGATACACTTGCCTATGAAGTTCAAAGCTCAATGAGGTTACAAAACCAATTTAGTGCTTTAGTAAGTCAGTAAAAAGTAGTTAGGAGTGTTCAAATCAAGAAATTGATAAGGGTGCCCATACTTTTGCACCGGTCAAATTTTATTTAAATGCAGATTGTACATTTTCTGTTAGTACAATAAACCTCATTTCAATCCAGAAATATTACTCAGTCCATCAGTTATTAGATATATGAAACTGAAATAGCTGCTGCAAAAACCCAAATTGTTATAAAGAAAAAAGGTTAACATTAATAGGGGTGCCCAAACTTTTCCATATGACTGTATATATACATGTATGTGTGTGTAGGAGGAGGAAACACTGTTCAATCCATAATGAGAACATTTAACATAAGACTGGCGACCCCATCCAGGATAATATGTATGTACAGTGACACTTTTGTGACATTATTCGGAGTTGAGTGAAATGACACATTTGGCTTTCTTATTCACCCAGGACAACCATGGGTGAACCGTCTGGACAATGATGGGTGACTCTCATTAAAACTAACAGTAAATCACCAATACTTGATGAGAAGCCAAATTACAATAAATAAGACTGAAATCTGTCCTAAATGGATTTTTCTCTCATGGACTAGCTGGACTGAATAGCATTAAATAAATCCATGGATTAGTAAAACGCTGAACCTTGTAATAATAGCATGTTTAACATTTAAGTGTTATTTCATTCTGATGGCTGACTTTCTTCATACAATGGACCGCTGATGAGAATACAAGTTCTTGGTGTCCGTGACTTATTAGGGGGATGATACACAGGGCTGTGTGTGATGAGCAGCTTATGTGCCAAAGCTAAGACACTATTGTTCAACAGTTATTGATGGGGCTGGAAGAGACAACTGTGGAGATCTGTTACTGTTTCCTCCTCACACCCTGACTCAAGCTTCTCAGTGCAGCAAAGAGCAGTCATTGCCTACTGTTCATGGTGCTGAAAGATTTATACAGGACCTGTCACAGCCCTGACATGTCTATTTTAGTAAATATTTGCATTCTTCAGGAAATATAAATTCTAGACCATCATTTTTACACTCTGCTGTTCCTACCTAAAATATGCACACTGTCAGGATTCCACTCTGGAGTATGTTTGAGCAGTCACTTTTTAGCCATCTATTTTTTTTGCTTCTCTCAATGTTCATGACCACAACTATGCAAATCACATGATTGTGGTCATGTGACAATCACTCAAGCTTTGCAACGGAAATATATTGCCCACTGTTAATTTTCGTACATTCAAATTGAGGTAAAGGCTGGAAAACCTCTTTAACTCCTTCACAACATTTGACGTACCTAATAAGGGATCGCAAGCAATGACGTATAGGTACATCATGGTGATTGCGCAGTGCACAAGAGCTGTGTCTGCGGGATCGCCGCTGGAAGCTCGGCTCACGTGACAGCCAAGACACGGCTCTCACAGCCACAAGCAGTGCCAGCACCGGTCCGGGCTCTTTAACCCCCTAAATGCTACTATTGATATCGGTGGCAGAATTTAGGGGGCTAGGAGAGGGAGTGTGCTCTCTCTCCTGTCCATTCGGAACCCCAGCAACGTGATCACAGCAACCCAAGGTCGTGATGACGATCTCCGAGTCAGCCAGCTACGCCAAGCTTGTGAGACCATTCTAGGAGCATGGCCGGAGAGGCTTCTGTCAGTGTCTCACTGACAGGGGTAATGTATTGCAACACTGATGCACTGCAATACATTATACCAGTGATCAAAGTAATAATTATAAAAAAATATTGAAAAAAAAAAATCAAAAGATATGGAACAAAAAAAATCTAAACATTATACCAACAAATATATATTTATTTATGTAAAAAACAAAAATATACAAATAAATGTACACAAATTTGGTATCATCGTGTCCAGAACAACCAGATCTATAGAACTCTCGCACTAGTTAACCCCTTTAGCGAACACTGTAAAAAAAATCTATTTCTTTTCATCATTTAGCTGACAAAAAAGTGGAATAAAGTGTGATCAATAAGTAATGTAAATAAAAAGGATATCGCTGTAAACCTCATCCTGTCCTGTAAAAAAAACAAGCCACCACATGGCTCCATCAGCAAAAAAATAAAAAAGCTAAAGCTCTAGGAATACAGCAATGTAAAAAACTATTTTCTCTATAAAAATGTTTTATAGTGGAAAAGTAGCAAAACATAAAAAAAGAAACATAAAAGTGGTATCGCTGTAAACGTACTGACCCGAAGAATAAAGTAGCCTTACCACATTTAGGACATGTTAAACGTTGTAAAAAAAAGACACAAATAGCAATTCCTGAATTGCTGTTTCTTCTTCATTCTGCGTCACCAAAAGCAGAATACAAAACAATCAAAAATTTTATGTGGCCCAAGCTGATGTAGATGGAAACCCTAGTGTAAGCGCTCAGCATAAAGCACTGGATAAATGTTAACTGATCCAAAATGTTCAGTACCCTAATTGCCACAGAACAGCATTCAACGTAATCCACAAAAAAAGAAGTCCCCACTCAGGTCTGTCATCTGTTAATATAAATATAGGGGGCTTTCATGTTACTGGTAGCATAAAAGTTCTGGAAAAGCAATATGCTTCCCCCACAAAAAAAGGAAATTCAGCAAAATCTGTGCTTTTCGATCCAAATGCCCCCTTTTCTTCTGAGCACCACAATGCGCCTAAACCACAATTAACATCCACATGTTTGGCATTGTTGTATTGAGGAGAGCCCGCTTAAAATATGGGATGTGTGCCTCCAGAAGCACGAGATACGCATAATGTATGGGCACTACAATGTACTGGGTAATACAAGGGTTTTTTTTTTGCAATTTTTAATTTTGCAATACTCACTACATTTGACTTCATGTGTGTTTTCTAAAGACAAAATCGTCACTACACCAGTAGATGAATTCCCAGACGGGTGTAATTTCCAAAATGCAGTCACTTGAGAGGGCTTCTGCTTTTCTGGCATTATAGGTTCTACAAATGGAGTCCGCAAACTATTCTAGGAAAATCTGTGCTCCAAAAGTCAAACGGTGCTCCTTTTCTCCCGAGCCCTGCTGTGAGGCCAAACAGTACTGCACAGTCACATGTGGGGTATTGCCACGTTCAGGAGAAATTATGTATCACATTATGGGGCCTATTTTTACTATTCCCCTTGTGACTATTTGACATTTGGTGTTAAAACAACATTTTAGTGGTTTAAATGTTACTATTTTTTCTTACCCACCCTATTGTGTAATATTTTGTTTCACACCTGTTGTGTCAATTAATTCATTCTCTTCTCTCCTTTATGAATTCAATTCAATGTGGGGTGTACTTTGTTAAATTGGGTTACTTATGGGTATTCTGCTTTTTTTGGCATGTCAGGAGCTCTGCCAATGTGACATGGCACCCGCAAAGCATTCCAACAAAAATCTGCAGTTCAATATGGCGCTCCTTCCCTTCTTCACTTTGTACTGTCTCAGGCCCCCTTCACACGTCCGTGAAACACGTGCGTGTTTGTTCCGTTTCCGTATATACCGGAGACACGGACAAACATGCACCAATGTTAATCTATGATTGTGGTCACACGTGCGTTATTTCATTATGTCCGTGTGTGCGTGTCCGTGATCCGTATGTGTTTGCGTTTTGCACGGATGCATGTCCGTTATCTGCACGGAGCACGCACACGTGGACACAATGAAAGTCTATGGGTATGTGCACACACGTTAGTAAACACGTATGCATCTACCTATAGTCCGTGTCCGTTTGGTGTTTTTATTTCTAGTGATGTCGGCCATTCTTTCTATTTCTGTGTATGTCGGCAATCTCCCTGAGTCCGTCGGTCGGTCTCTCTGTCTGTCTGTCCCTCTCTCACAGTCTGTCGGTAAGTTTCCCCCTCTCTCTCATACTTACCGTTCCCCGATCACCGGCTCGGCGCTGCACGGCATTCACACTGCTGCGGCGGCTTTTACTATTTTGAAAAAGCCGGCCGCTCATTAAACAATCTCGTATTCCCTGCTTTCCCCGACCACCGGCGCCTATGATTGGTTGCAGTGAGACACGCCCCCACGCTGAGTGACAGGTGTCTCACTGCACCCAATCACAGCAGCAGGTGGGCGTGTCTATACTGTGCAGTAAAATAAATAAATAAATAATTAAAAAAACTGGTGTGCGGTCCCCCCCAATTTCAATACCAGCCAGATAAAGCCATACGGCTGAAGGCTGGTATTCTCAGGATGGGGAGCTCCCCGTTATGGGGAGCCCCCCACCCTAACAATATCAGTCAGCAGCCGCCCAGAATTGCCGCATACATTAGATGCGACAGTTCTGGGACAGTACCCGGCTCTTCCCGATTTGCCCTGGTGCTTTGGCAAATCGGGGTAATAAGGAGTTAATGGCAGCCCATAGCTGCCACTAAATCCTAGATTAATCATGTCAGGCGTCTCCCCGAGATTCCTTCCATGATTAATCTGTAAATTACAGTAAATAAACACACACACCCGAAAAAATCCTTTATTAGAAATAAAAAACACAAACATATACCCTGGTTCAACAATTTAATCAGCCCGAAAAAGCCCTCCATGTCCGGCGGAATCCAGGATGGTCCAGCGTCGCATCCAGCTCTGCTGCATGGAGGTGACAGGAGCTGCAGCACACACCGCCGCTCCTGTCACCTCCACGCAGCAAATGAAGAGTGCCGCGCGATCAGCTGAGCTGTCACTGAGGTTACCCGCGGCCACCGCTGGATCCAGTGTTGACAGCGGGTAACCTCAGTGACAGCTCAGCTGATTGCGATACTCACTTCAGTTGCTGCATGGAGCTGACAGGAGCGGCTGTGTGTGCTGCAGCTCCTGTCACCTCCATGGTGTGGAGCTGGATGCGACGCTGGACCATCCTGGATTACGCCGGACATGGAGGGCTTTTTCGGACTGATTAAATTGTTGAACCAGGGTATATGTTTGTGTTTTTTATTTCTAATAAAGGATTTTTTTCTGGTGTGTGTGTTTATTTACTGTAATTTACAGATTAATCATGAAAGGTATCTCGGGGAGACGCCTGACATGATTAATCTAGGATTTAGTGGCAGAACTCTCTTATATATACACATGGGCAGGCCATGAGTTTTCAGACACATGGTTGCAATGCAGTCGCTGGGCTCTAAGTCATATTAGCCCAGGAAATATGAATTAAAGGGAATCTGTCATCAAGTTTTTGCTACCTCATCTGAGAGCAGCATGATGTAGGCAAAGATGCCCTGAGTTCAACAATATATCACTTAGATTACTGGGTGCAGCTGGTTTGACACAAGGCAAGATTTGAGATTTTGCATGTACAGTAGCAGCGCTGGGAAAACTGTCCCGCCCACACCAGGCTTTCAGTGGACATTTCCATAGACAAAAGTTGCTAATCACAGAGAGGGCAGAGTTGAACTACAGCTCTCCCGCTCCGCAGACCCACTAATGATAAAACTAAGAGGCTTACACTAATATTGGAGGTAAACAAAAACATACAGTGAGATAAGAGATGCATGGCTGAATTCTCTGTTTTAACTCTTACAGCATGCTGTCTTCAGATTATATTGCAGAAACTTGCTGACAGGTTCTCTTTAATGACAGGTTCCCTTTACTAACCATTTTAATTTTCTATACAGAAACAATAAAAATACATTGTGATAGTTATATAATAATTAATAGTTCTATTGACTGTTATAGAAAGCTATTGAGAAGTTTGACAGACACAATCTTACAAGTTTAGCAGAGTTCCCAAAATGTGGAGAAAAAAAAAGAGATTTTTATAGTGTTTAGGGTCAGGTGTAAAGAGTGCACTTATTGAAAGGAGAATCAGCAGAATATGTCACAGCAAGGAATTCTGCAAGAGTACAGCTCTGAAAGCCGCAGAATGGTAAATTCCAATTTAGGCAATAGCATTGGATTTGCTAGTATATGAATATTGCAAGAAAGGTAATGTAATGTTACTCAACTAACTACTTATGATGAACGCAAATACATCACTATGTGTGGCTAAAATGTTCTCTACATTAGAAGTAAGGAAATTACTGATGCTCCATGATTACCGGAGATAATTATTCTAATAATATTGATAATAATCATTGTGCCGAGAGGAAGAGTGATTCACCAGCTTTCTGTTGTACTTTGTTATAAAGGATAGATTTCCTTTTATATTCTCTACTGCTATTCTGAGAATGGATGAAACTTTAAAGCTGAAAGCAGTGATGCCGATGTGTGTCAAAAACGAGACAGATCTACGGGTTTAATATTCTAAACACATGCAAAGCCAAGGTAAATAGAGAAGAAGCTGATTATTGTGTATAGCAGTGGTGCAGGGTAAGAAACAGGTTCCAAGGGGAAAGAAGTAACGTTTGTCATGTAATGAATAAATCATTACAAACGTTCCAATCTGAAACAAAGGTATAATAAGGCTTGAATGAGAATAAGTGCAGCCGGCAAGGCCAATGATTTATTTAATATTGGAATATTACTATATTTTGTACCTAACCAATATATTAGCCTAAAAACAAAGATGTCTTTTTTCCTAAATAAGTTATGAGGATAGTCAGCTTCATAAGGGAAAAATATGGCAATGACGTCATGGCCCTACACTTAACTGCTGAAACATGTTCGGAGGATGACATTCTACCCAGATTTAATAAAACATACAGGATGTCAAAATAGTGGATATGTGGTGATATATGCAGACTACTAATACAACAAAGGATATACCGCCGTAATGTGATTCAATCACTAAAAGAACAGCATAAGCGACAGGCTATAATTGGAATATTGTAACCTGCACATTAAGAGAGATAAGGAACATAATCTAAGACATGGATCTTTAATAAAAAAAAATAATGGTTATATTTTTAGATTTCAGCTAGTAGGTGTAATAAGTGGATCCAATAAATAAAGGGCGATTTTTAGGGGCGTACATAGAAATCATGGGGCACCATAGCAAAAGTCTAAATTGTGGCCCAGTCACTTTTACAAAAAAAAATACTTTTTGGAGTAGATACAGTAAAAGGGCATACGTCCCAACTTATAGAAACAGAGAGAGGGATATGTATTGCAACACTTACATAGTCATTTTGCCCATATTGAAGCCTCTTCGTGTTCTCGCGTATGATATCTATGGCCCAATAGAGTATGATGCCAACAAAAATCCATTGAACACACTGTACCATACCTCCATATATGAATTTTCTCAAACTACCCCCACAAGCAGTGTGAAGACCATACTTTGGCCCTAGAAATTTTTTTTTAGCCCACAGTCTAGTCTTCCTAGCGAAATATGACGCCCCACAGTGCACCCAACAGAGGAGGATGCCCCTGCAATCACCAACATAGTATAATGTCACTACAGTTCCCCACACAGATTATGAGGCACCCAGTGACCCCCTCGACAGTATCACAAGACCACACACACTGTATGATGTCCCCAAAGCACATTGTATGATTTCCCTACACAATATGATAGCAACTAACAAAGTATGATAGCTCACACAAACAGTATGCAACCGCCACAGCATTTGATGGCCTGTACAAAACCTCCACAATTCCTTCACACAATATGATAGTCCCCACATATTATGATAGGTAC
Organism: Anomaloglossus baeobatrachus; assembly: GCF_048569485.1. Classification (NCBI taxonomy): domain Eukaryota; kingdom Metazoa; phylum Chordata; class Amphibia; order Anura; family Aromobatidae; genus Anomaloglossus; species Anomaloglossus baeobatrachus. The sequence continues at coordinate 156,871,185 of NC_134358.1, read as the reverse complement.
CATAGTTCCCATACAGTAAGATGGCCCCCACAGCTCTCCACACAGTATGATGGCCACCATAGTTCTCCCACAGTAAAGAGGCCTCCACAGCTCCCCACAAAGTATGATTGGCTTGGCTCCCCCAACTGTATGATGGCCCCTCAAGCAGTATGATGGTTCACACAGTTATTTCAGACAATATGATGCACCTACCGTTTCCCACACATTGTGACGGCCCACTCAGAGTATGATGTCCCCATACCCCACAGAACCCAACACAATCTGATGTCACCCAACACCGCCTACAAGTACGAATAAAAAAATAAATAAACTATTCACCCCTCCCTGTTCCCTTGATGTTATGGTCTGTGTAGTGTGTGGACAGAGGCCCTGTGCAGCAGGTGTAATGTGTAATGTGATGACATTGTGCCTGCTGAACTAAGACTTAGATGCAAAGACTGAATTGTGAAGCAAAGAGCCAACAGTTCCATAGTGCAGCATCTATTCAATGGTATCTGTAACCTGAGGATGCAAATACCAGTGAAACTGTGATGCTGGGAGGGATAGTGAGGCACCGACCCCTATGACTCACAGACTTCATAGATGCCTTGTGTTATGCTACTAATTTTCTATGAAACATTACTTATACGTATTACCTATACTAGGTGTTTAACCCTAGAACGCATACCTGGGGCCTCGCAGGCCTGGTAGGTTACTTGTTTTCTATGGCTGATTTCTATGGTTGCACGTTCTAGGGTTAAAATATATCTGTTCAAAATATATACATAAGTATTAGAGAGGTATACATGATCTGACACAGTTCATTATAATATATTGATGGCAAAATAGCAATTGTTTTCCCTAGGGCTAGAAGGAAATCTACCTAGCTGCAAAAGAAAGAGTACAAAATTAAGTCTCTATATACGTACGTATGTAATATGAAATCTTACTACGAAGAACATTCAAATCATTCTACTTCAACTTACATTAATGCAATGTCATAAGTCTATGCCTAAGATATTACAGCTTTACAAGGATAATAATAATCCCCATGGCACTCAAGGGGTTGAAACTTGAAAGCAGATTTTGTTCCAAACCCTGAAATCAGCAGCTTAGTGGTTTAAACTGGGTGACCCTTCAAAAGACCAGCTGTGGAATGGATTTGACGGAGGGAGTGCAGCAAATAAGTAAAAAAATGAAGGACAGAAGAGGAAGAATGAAGTCCATCTCCTTCTGTTTGGCTGTCTCGGAGATCAGACAGATTAGATGTGGTTTATTGATTGAGGGCTTCTTATTTTATTAAAGACGAAAAGCAAGCCTCACACCGGCCCTCAATGTCTGTTCTAGTCTGTAAAACATTAGTTATGGTTGCACTTAATATGGTTGAAAGAGGAGAGTGCTAACAAATGGGGAGACATCCTGAAGCTAGCATCTAATTCAATTCACTGTAATGCCATCTTGAGGAGCCACCGTCCGAATATGATTCAATGGGTTTCAGCTGCAAATGAGATTCACAAGTGTGAGGGGCTGTCTTTGATAAGGTCTGTTTCATTCTCTAATCAATACACTCTGAAGGATTTCTTTAGGCAAATTCAACTTTAGTTCTAAATCAAATCAAAGATAAAATCACATTAATAATAAGCATAAGGTAAAGATAAAAACATCCCAACCTTTATAAAATAGTAATGAATACAGCACATGAGCTCAGATACTTATTCAAATGGTAAAAATATCTAATTATTTATTTCTAATCTATAGTTAGTGATGTCCTGCAAATCTCCAGCCTCCAACTATGCAGAAATAAGGTGAAAGCAGAAGAACAAACACTTTCCACCAACACATGAATGCCGTAATTCATAATGACTGGTGTAAGGTGCACAAATCATAAAGTCTGGAGGAAGGTGCACTAAATTCACTAAAGAAGTTATCCACTAGTCTAACTCATTTCATTTTTTAATCATCAATCCATTTCTTCCCCTCCCCAGGCTTACATTGGCTAATACTACAAAGTCCATTGTGTAATCCTGCAGCTTATGAAACAGCACTTAGCACACCCAATCCATTTTCCACCCTGTGCTGCTAAAGATATTGGGAGATACCAAGTTTCAGAGCAGCACAGGGTAAGTACCAGCCATCCGGCAATTGCCAGATGGCCACTACAGCCCTGTCACTGTGTTTGTTCTGCAAATTTAAGCACTTTTCACCTGTCAATGTCAGTGATCAGATTGCATAAACCCTTTGCAGACTTATTGTGATTCACTCTAAATCATCCCCACACACCATCAGGAGCCGAGTGACAACTTCTTTTCATTTTATCTGATTTCTGTGCTGAAAAAGGAAGTACCAGACATAACAGAGGAGGAAAAAGAATCTGCATAGCAATCCAGTAATATGTAATCCCTGCTGAGATGTACTCATAAAAGCTATACATCCTATACAAGTACGAGGGGCGATCCAATAGTAATGATAATCGGTTATTTCTATTGCACACAGAAATTAAAATAAAATGTTTTCTTCTCTCTTAGGTACCCACTAGTCCAGGAAAAAAAATCACTTAAATAGGCCATGATTCCCGGGAGCTACATTCATTTGAATATGAACTGCCGAGGAGTGAACATCAAAATGGAAAAAAACGAGCTCAGAGCTGTCATCAAATACCGTATTTTTCAGACCATAAGACGCACTTTTTTTCCCCCAAATGTTGGGGGAAAGTTGGGGGTGCGTCTTATGGTCTGACTATAGGGCTGCGGCTGGGAATGAGGGTGCTGCGGGTCATCGGGGGCACGAGCAGGCAGCAGTAGCGCCTGCCGTGACCACGTGGGCCCGCTCATTACATATGCACGCCCATCCTCCCGCCCATCTCTCAGCGCTGAAGCCGGCACTGACAGGTGGGCGGGAGGACGAGCGGGGACGCGCGCATAGCAAAGAGCCGGCCGCATGATCACCCCTGGCAATTACAGCCTGGAGTGATCATGTGCGGCTGTATTCACTGCCCCCCGCGCGTCATTACCAGCGCGGGGTGCAGTGAATCAGTACACTCACCCGTCCCCGTGTGTGGAGCCACCCCCCTGCTGCACGCAATGTCTTCCTGTCTGTGCCGGTCAGCTGATCTGTGCTGAGCTGGTCAGCTGATCGGCACAGACAGGAAGACATCGCGATGCAGCAGGGGAACGGCTCCACACACACAGGTCAGTGGCGCAGAGAGGAAGATGATCGGTGCTGGAGGGAGTGAGGAAAAGGTGAGTATAAACGTTTATTTTTTTCTCTGTGCTATAGGATACAGGCCATATACCAGGATGGTATATGAGCACGATGGGGGCATATAGCAGGATGGGAGTATATGAGCAGGCAGGATGGGGGTATATGAACAGGATGGGGGGTATGTGAACAGGATGGGGGGTATATGAACAGGATGGGGGGTATATGAACAGGATGGGGGGTATATGAACAGGATGGGAGTATATGAACAGGATGGGGGTATATGAACAGGATGGGGGTATATGAACAGGATGGGGGTATATGAACAGGATGGGAGTATATGAGCAGGCAGGATGGGGGTATATGAACAGGATGGGGGTATTTGAACAGGATGGGAGTATATGAGCAGGCAGGATGGGGGTATATGAACAGGATGGGGGGTATGTGAACAAGATGGGGGGTATATGAACAGGATGGGGGGTATATGAACAGGATGGGGGTATATGAACAGGATGGGAGTATATGAACAGGATGGGGGTATATGAACAGGATGGAGGTATATGAACAGGGTGGGGGTATATGAACAGGATGGGGGTATATGAACAGGATGGGAGTATATGAGCAGGCAGGATGGGGGTATATGAACAGGATGGGGGTATTTGAACAGGATGGGAGTATATGAGCAGGCAGGATGGGGTATATGAACAGGATGGGGGTATATGAACAGGATGGGAGTATATGAACAGGATGGATGGGGGAATATGAGCAGGATGGATGGGGGTATACCAATAGGATGGGGGTATATCAATAGGATCGGGGTATATGAACAGGATGGGGTATATGAACAGGATGGGAGTATATGAGCAGGATGGGGGAATATGAGCAGGATGCTGGTATAGGAGCAGGATGGGGGTTTATAGCAGGATCATATACAAGGCAGGAGGATCATTACCAGGATGGGGTACCTTAGTAGAGAATTTGGGGACATTACCCCCATAACAGTGTCAGCAGCAGATCCTCGCCCCATAACAGTGTGTCATGACCCCATGTTTTGCTTAAAGTTTTATTTTCCCATTTTCCTCCTCTAAAACCAGGGTGCGTCTTATAGTCCGGTGCGTCTTATAGTCCGAAAAATACGGTACCTCTGCTTGAAAAAAATGACTACCAAAAACATACACAGCGACTTGGTGGAAACATTGGGGGACTCTTCTCCTCCATATTCCACAGTTGCACGCTGGGCCAAGTAATTTACGCTGGGAAGAACATCGGCGGAAGATGAACATCGTGAAGGACGCCCATCCCTTAATGAAGAAAACGTGAAAAAAGTTGAAGAAGTTGTATTGGCAGATCGAAGAGTGACTATCAGGCATGTAGCTGAGGTCACAGGGATCTCATATGGCAGTATTCAAAGAATCCTTGCAAAAGAATTGCATATGAGAAAGGTCTCCGCGTGTTGGGTGCCAAAAATGTTAACAGATGAGCAAAAGAAGAAACGAGTTGACATTTCAATATCAAATCTCGAAAAGTTCCAAGCAGACAAGGAGAATTTTTTGTCACGTGTTTTGACCATGGACGAGACCTGGATCCACCACTTTGATCCCGAAACTAAACAACAATCGATGACATGGAAACGAGCCGACGAACCGACGCCGAAGAAATTCAAAGCGTCAAGCTCAGCAGGGAAGGTTATGGCGTCCGTTTTTTTGGGACATTGAAGGAATTATTAGGGTGGACTATTTGGAGAAGGGAGCCACTATTACGGGCTCCTACTACGCAGAACAAATCAGAAGATTGCGGGAGGCTATCAAGGAGAAAAGGCGCGGCAAACTGCGGGCTGGAGTGCTGTTTCACCAAGATAACGCGCCGGCTCACAAAGCTGCAGTTGACATGGCAACCATTCAAGAAGCGGGCTTTGAACTGGTGGAACACCCCCCCTATTCGCCAGATCTAGCCCCCAGTGACTTCTTTCTCTTTCCTCGCCTCAAGGGACACCTCCGGGGCAAGAAATTTGACGACAATAGCGACGTGATAACCGCTGTTGGGGATTTTTTTGAGGGTCAAGATCAAGAATTTTTTTCTAAGGGAATTCTAAGTTTAGAAAAGAGATGGACTAAATGTATAGACTTGTTAGGAGACTATGTAGAAAAATTAAATTTTTTTTTAATATATTCATTGTTTATTATTGATTATCATTACTTTTGGATCGCCCCTCGTATATTACAAAAGGTATTGTTTAGAAGGACTATGATAGGGGGTGAAAAGGAATTGGGAAACCCCTTTAATATGTGCACTTCTTGATAAATTGGGCACTTGTCTATGTCCATTCCCAGTGAAACTATGTCCACATTTCAAAAGGTAGGCAAGCTGATATAAAAATCCCCAAACGTCACCAAATTTACTAAAGTCTAATAGCTGCAAAATATGTGTATAATTTCAAATAGTTTTATACCAAAGTTCTGGAGAAAACTGCTGAAAGTCTCTATGGCTCTGTAATGTCCCAACATATGGTGCTGCCATAAAGCATCCTATAAAGGCCTACAGTTTTCTTACAGAGCCATAGAGATTTTCAGGACAGCATGGTAACACAGAAAGCTACGGATGTATCCACTATTACCTACACGCTAAGTTCTTACAATACAAATTCAATACATTGTTACAACATGCTAGTAAAAACTATTGCAAATCGCATCACAGCGGACTATCAGGAAATCATATTTTTTGCTTGTTTTTTTTTCTTCAAAGCCAGTTATTTTATCTCGGTGTACTTGAGCTACGAGAACAATTAAGGAAGGACACATCTCTGTATTCTGGATCGCAAGGATTTATAATACAGCAATGTTCATGGGGCTTAATATGACTTGTTGCACAAAATATAGAAAAAACTTATATTTTTCCTATAGCAACTAGTAACATTCTTCATAGATTCCTTAGAAGAATGTATTTCAAAACGTACTGGTTAATTCGGGCAACTGCTTCAGTATTTCGGGGTTTTTTTACATTTTGCTTTGCTTATGAAACATGTAATTAAATGAGTTGCTATTCCTTGTTTTCTCCATCACTTTCCTTCTTCCCTTCTTGGCTGCCCATATTGTGTTTCTTCTTTTTCTTGGGTCTCCAGGTCCCCACTCGTTGTCTTTGCTATTGTTTGTCCTTATGTTTTATGACTCAATAATTCCTTACTGGAGAGGCATCTAATATGAAAGGATGCTAAGCACTATGAGCATATTGATCAGGACTTTCATTTGGTAGAGTAGCTCTCCCCATGAGGCCATATATAATGTATAGAGTCTAGAGATTTCAGATTGTGCCCCATAAGGGCCCCATTATGAGAGCACAGCCGGTGAAGAGGCTTTGGCACACGTAACTGAGTGAGCACCTTCCCTAGTTTGGTATAAAGATTCATTCTATGGTTACGCTTACATATATAAGAAAATTGATTATCTTGTTTTTCAATGTGTTACGAATAGTGATGGACGAATAGTAACTATTCATGTTCGGTTTATTCATAACTAATCCCATCACGAATAAAAAAACTAATGCGTGTCAATGGGGAAAAAGAGTATTCTTCTTGTCGTCACGAATAACGGAATAGTACTTTGGAAGTCGTTACAAATAATCCGAACACGAATAGTTACTATTTGCTCCTCACTAAATACAAACTGTCTATCTACTTTTGAACCTTATTTTGCAAATAATCTCACAGAAAGTTATACATAAACCCAATTACTTTCTTTATTCTGGATACATACGTTTTAATCACTTTTTAATAATTATTTTTAGGGACTAGTGGCAAAAGAAAAAAACAGCTGAAACAGTGCTGAGGTCACGAAATTTCTCCATACTTCGACATCCAACATAGGAAATATTATTACAATGGGAAGGAGTTCAATTATAAAGCTAAATCTCTAATTACGCTGGGGATCACTGCAAACAATATGCAAAGCTGAGGACAGACATATATGTTCGAATTACAATACTGATTAGACACTAGAAAAAACTTTCTGACTGTGAGGGCAGTCAGAGAATGGAACAGGCTACCACGGGAGGTAGTGAGTAGTGAAGGCATTCAGAGAGTGGAACAGGCTACCACTGGAGGTAGTGAGTAGTGAAGGCATTCAGAGAGTGGAACAGGCTACCACGGGAGGTAGTGAGGGCAGTCAGAAATTGGAACAGGCTACAACAAGAAGTAGTGAGGGCAGTCAGAGAGTAGAAGAGGCTACCATGGAAGGTAGTGAGGACAGTCAGAGAGTAGAACAAGCTGCCACGGGATCTAGTGAGGGTAGTCAGAGAGTGGAACAAGCTACTACGGAAGGTAGTGAGGGCAGTCAGAGTGGAACAAGCTACCACGGGAGGTAGCAAGCTCTCCATTAATAGAAATCTTAAAGCAGAAGCTGGATAAACATATTGCTGGGATGTTTTAGGAAAACCTGCACTCACAGGGTATTAGACCTGATGGCCTTTGAAGTCCCTTCTAACACTACCATTTTGTGAATTCAGAAAAACTATAGAAAAACATAGTCATCCTTCACAACACTGTAAAACTACGTTTTGTGTACATACCTGTCTAAAATGCCAAGAACTGTCCTTATTCTGCTGCTCTGTAACGTGACATCCACTAGGATGGATCTTCTTCACCATCATTCTACCAGCAATAGAGGTGCTGGAACTCCCTGGCTTCTCAGAATTTACTGCCTGCCATTGTCTAATGGTCTACTTGCCATGATCTGAGAGCCCACTTTGCTATGTCTTTGCTATATGCAGCTTGATAGGAGTAAAAGTAAACATGTCCATGCCTCCTGCCTCAATGTTTCTGCAGATAAACAGAGATTACATTTGACAGCAGACAGAACGTTAGACCGAAGTAGGACACCGAGTGGCCCCCACTTTGGACTGATCTTGAGATCAGACAGCGATAGAATTTTTAAATAAACTGATTTGCAGTTTTTAAATGTAAAATGTTCTTTAGAAAATAAAGATTTAAAATCCCTATTTCATTATTGATATGCGCATTGCTAGAGACGTAGGTCCATCACTTTCAGGAGAATGACTTTTGTAGGTTTATAACCAAATCTTGAAGTTGTTTTCCTTATTATAGAAATCCTTTTTAGATTCAAAGCATAGGAATGAGCAAGCTGGAAAATTTCATGTGGTGGCCGTGATGGCATCTTAACACATTTCATTCCAACGTGCTATAAAATGAATGACAAAATAATAAACACACTTTAGGACCATATAATAAGGAAATATAGGCCTTTCTTCAAAGATTGATGCACTATCTCCGAAATTATTTAAGGCATCTGTAAAGCATCTCAGGTTCATTTTATGTAGAAAAATCCCAGCTAAGCTTATTAGCCATCGTATTTATGTCATTCCTATGCTATGCCGTGGTATAAAGCCTCCATTTTCTTCTCGTGTGCAGCACCAGCGTGGCAGAGGTCAGACAGATGTATGTGACATTACAGAAAGTCTTATAGATCACTCATGCTTCACAATGACGAGGACAAGCTGCACTAAAGATTGAATGAAGCCCTATGGTGCCGTCTTTTAGGAAGGGCTATTACTGTCACTGTTGCCAAGAAACACAGCATGTTGCAACTTCCTAATGGCTGCTGATCATGGGAAAAAGTAAAGGAGGCAGTGTCTGCATTGAAGCCCATGACACAACGGGCCACAAAATTTCAGAAACAATGTCTTAAAGATCTCTCTTAAAGATCTTTCTTGTCAAAGTTTCCCTTTAGAAGTGATCTTCAGGGACAGAGCTGCTTTCTGCTTTCTAAACTTCTGGACTGAAAACTTTTAAACAAGCAGAAGTTCACATTTTCTTCTCTGAAGGTTACAATGATGATAACCAAACTTCACTATTTTTTTGTATCACCTGGAAAAACCTATATGTTTTGGTTAAAAAAAAATCATTAACCCTATAGAAAATAAAAAGTATAGCTAAATTAACAGTGTAAATAATGCTTTAACCAAAGTAATATATAGGAGTAAGCACAGTATATAAATAACAACAACACCTTGACATTATGGTCTGAACTTCTTTTTAAACCCCTGACATGTTCCCATAATCCTCCACACCATATAGCTTCTGAATATGAGAACCCATGGCACTAACATAAAAAGTGGAAGTGAATGGGAGATGCACTGCAGTACGCAAGAACGGCCACTACACAGAGTACGGAGCTGTTCGGTCCTGGCTCTGTAAACTGTCTACTCCCAGTTCCGCAGAACCTGCTTACAGATGTCAGACCCCCTGATTTATTATGGATGACCCACCCTGCACAATAGGTCACGAATATTGTACTCGTGGTTTAAATTACCTGCTTAAATTCATTATTCTCTATTTTCTGCCGAGTTTACCCCCAAAAGAAAGCAGACACCTCTAAAAGAATTGCACTTACCAGACCCCAAATAATTAGAGTTGGCAAGTGAATGGGCTCTCACATACAAATCTGCGCTGCTGTCAGGTCCCCCCCCCCCCACATGCGCTACAGTATTTGGCTCCCCCTGGTGTTTGGAAGTAGTATCACTCATGCTAAGTGATACTGGTACCCGATCTGTTTGAGAGCTGCAGTGCAATGCAGCTGGCATGGCGAGGGGCCTGACAGCGACGCAGATCTCTGTCTGATAGCCCATCCACCATCGGAACTTGCCAACTGCAATTGATTAGGGTCTGGTGAGTTAGATTATTTTGGGGGGGAGGTTGTCCGCTTTTTTTTGGGGGTGTCTGCTTTCTTTTGGGGATGTATACTTTCTTTGATGAAATCCTGCTTTATTCTTTAACTTTTATAGCTGCTTGAACAGTTCCTTATGGAAGAGCAAGTAGGGCTTATTTTTGAAGTAGGGCATATATTTTAAGCATATTCAAAAATGCCCCCCAAACCCTACGATGGCTTACTTTAGGGGTGGGTCTTATTTTCGGGGAAACAGCACCCTCTTTGGCAAGTTTCACAGCTTGTAAATGTGTTTTGTAGCCAGCCAAGAGTTTTTCACATCTTGTTTGAGGGACTTTCATCTATTTTTCTTTGGAAAAATCTTCCAGGTCTGTGAGATTCCTGGGTTCTTCTTGAATGCACTGCTTATTTGAGGTCTAGCTACAGATTTTCAATGATGTTCAAATCAGGGGACTGTGAGGGCCAATGTAAACGTTCATCTCGCAACTTTTGAGTTTGTCTATTTTTGAATCTTGACATATGTTTAGAATCATTATTCAATTGTAGAAGTGTAAAAGCCATCCTCTTTTCAACTTCAGCTTTTTAACAGATGGTGTTATGTTTGCATCAAGAATTTGTTGAAATTTCACTGAATCCATGCTTCCCTCTAGCCGTGAAATGATCCCTGTGTCATTGGCTGCAACACGACCCCAAAGCATCATTGATCCACTCCCATGCTTTATGGTTATCTATATCTTCTTTTTCTGGAATTTTGTGCCCATTTATCTCCACACATACCTTGGATCATTGTGGCCAAATAGTTTTATTTTAACCTCATTGGTCCACAGGACTTGATTTCAAAATGCATCAGGCTTCTTTAGATTTTCTTTTGCATACTTCTGATGCTGAGTTTTATGGTGAGGACGCAGGAGAGGTTTTCTCCTGATGACTCTTCCATGAAGGCCATATTTGTGCGTGTGTCTCTCAACAGTAGAATGATATACCACAACTCCAGAGTCTGCTAAATCTTCCTGAAGATCTTTTGCAGTTAGGCAGGGATTCTAATTTGCCTCTCTAGCAATCCTACGAGCAGCTCTCACAGAAATTTTGCTTGAACTTTTGGGTAATTATAAAGTGAAATTTGCATCATCTGACCTTTCCTAACAATGATAGTGAACAATGTCAGGACACCAGCAGGGGAGCTGGAGTCCTGATGGATAGAAACAGTACTGTGCAAAAATCAGCTGGGGAGCTGAAGCTCAGTGTGGGCTCATTATATACCTTACAGCACCAGCAGGGGGAGCAGATGCCACGAGGTGTGTGGAGGATGGTCAGACAGGCCGAGTCAAACACAGGAAAAGCAGTAACAGACCAGAGGGACGCGCAGGAGAAAGGTTGGGGTAAGGCCGAGGTCATTACCAGAGAAAGCAACAGAGGAGGTAAGGTAGGAGGGGGAGAGGACAAGCAGCAGGCAGGAAGGAATGAAGATATGTCAGGGGAGACAGACAGAGATCAAGGGGACGAGACACAGACAGAGGACGGGAGCACAGGTGAAACGGTTCACTATCAAACACTTACAGGGACCAGCAATCACAGCAGAACAGAGCTTAGCTTATAGCCGGCGTCGGGTCACCAGAGATGATCCCATTTAAAGGGTTCAGGCACTGGAAATGAGGCCCAGGGAAAGGCTCCACCTCCTAGCCATGCGGCAGGGGAGACGAAACCATGACAAACAAGCCTTAAATCTAACAAGCTAAGTAGGGTCTGAAATCTTAGTCAAAGTTATTTGAGCACTCAAATCTCCAATAGTGTTCAAAGTTTTGCATCAGCCCATTTTCCTTTTTGAATTTTTTTAAAATGTAAAAGATGAAAATATATATTTTTTTGCCTAAAATACAAAGGAAATGTGGCATCTTTATTGTTATGCCTTTTAGAGATTATTTTATCTTCAAGTTACTTAACTGTTCACAATAACAGTAATTTTGACCAGGGGTGCCCAAACTTTTGCATGCCACTGTATGCAGGTTTCATCACAAGCAGTGAATTTGGATCCCAGAGAACTCTAAGATATGATGATGTCTTATTGTTCTCTATATGTAAAATTAATAATTTTTATTTAATCTTCTACAGTCAGCAGTTTTTGAGAAACAACCTCCAAAATATGCAGTTGTCACCTGATCCTACTGGTTCGGTTTTCCAGCAGTTCAGTGCTGTTAAAGTCCAGGATGCACACTTAATTTCTGCTGCAAATGCTGCATGATTAGTTCTCCCCGTGCAGGAATTCCATGTATGCACCATTTCCCCCTCCTAGCAGAACTGATAAAGTAAAAGTCCCTGTGCTAGTTACTCTTCCCCAGCAGTCCCAGTAACAGCCAAGAGTGTGCAGAAGACTCCTGAACCATCAATGAAATGTACAGAAATAGAAAGGGGATCTGTGTATGGTGACGAATAATCAGCCGTGCATATGCCAGCGAACAAGAGATAAATGCCCCAATGCTGTATGATTTCCAGTCATAAGTAGCGGTTACCAAGGCTGAGCAGTAGAGCCTCCTTTTTGCCCACTTAAGAAATCTGGAACAATAGTGGAAACATAGTTCATTTATATAAAAGTAATCATGGTAACTTTATATGGGGATGTGGCACTCTCTTTTACCAAGTTACCAAAGTATTGGGCTTCTGCCAAAAACAATATATTGTGAAGTAACTCCCTTTAAACACCCTGAGTAATATAAAGAAAAACGGTCACCTCCTAACATGCAATTTATCTGCAGTAAATAGCATGTAAAACATTTCTGGCTTCCTTACTGGAGCACTAGCTACAGGGAGAAAATGAAATTTTATTCTCCATGCAGCTGCTCACTTCAAGTCATCAGGGCAGAGCAGAGGGTGTATTACAATCACGGCTTACTACACTGTGAGTATGGATGTACTCACTGCCAAGCACTTTGATTGATAGCCAGCCACATTCTCTGCACACATGCTGCAGAGAAAGCCGTCAATCAGTGTGCACAGGGAGTATTATTATTATTATTATTTATTATTATAGCGCCATCAATTCCATGGCGCTTTACATGTGAAAGGGGTATACATAATAGGGACAAGTACAATAATCATAAACAGTACCAGACACAGACAGGTACATGAGGAGAGAGGTCCCTGCCCACGAGGGCTCACAGTTTACAAGGGATAGATGAGGATACAGTAGGTTAGGGTAGAGCTGATTGTGCGGCGCTGTATCAGACTGAGGGTTACGGCAGGTTGTAGGCTTGTCGGAAGAGGTGGGTCTTCAAGTTCCTTTTGAAGCTTGGCAAGGTAGGCGAGAGTCTGATGTGTTGTCGCAGAGCATTCCAGAGTATGGGGAAGGCACGGGCGAAATCTTGGATGCGATGGTGGGAAGAGGAGATGAGAGGGGAGTAGAGAAGGAGGTCTTGTGAGGATCGGAGGTTACGTGTAGGTAAGTACCGGGAGACTAGGTCACAGATGTAGGGAGGAGACAGGTTGTGGATGGCTTTGTATGTCATGGTTAGTGTTTTGAACTGGAGTCGTTGGGCAATGGGAAGCCAGTGAAGGGATTGGCAGAGAGGAGAGGTAGGGGAGTAGCGGGGGGACAGGTGGATTAGCCGGGCAGCATAGTTTAAAATAGATTGTAGGGGTGCGAGACTGTTAGAAGGGAGGCCACAGAGCAGGAGGTTGCAATAATCCAGACGGGAGATAATAAGGGCATGTATTAGGGTTTTTGCAGCTTCTTGGGAAAGGAATGTACGGATCTGGGAAATATTTTTGAGTTGGAGGCTGCAGGAGGTGAAAAGGGCTTGGATGCGTGGCTTGAAAGAGAGATCAGAGTCTAGGATTACTCCCAGGCAGCGAGCGCGTGGCACTGGGAAAGGTGAGCAGCCATTGACATTGATGGATATGTCAGGTGGGGGAGTTGAGTGAGGAGGAGGAAAGACAATGAATTCTGTTTTGTCCATGTTCAGTTTTAGGAATTGAGCAGAGAAAAAGGATGAAATAGCAGACAGACATTGTGGGATTCTGGTTAGTAGGGAGGTGATGTCAGGTCCAGAGAGATAGATCTGCGTATCATCAGCATAGAGATGATACTGAAAGCCATGGGACTCTATGAGCTGTCCCATGCCGAAGGTGTAAATGGAGAACAGCAGGGGTCCAAGAACTGAACCTTGGGGGACCCCGACAGATAGGGGGCGAGATGAGGAAGTGGTGTGAGAGTGCGAGACGTTGAAAGTTCGGTTGGATAACTATGAGGAGATCCAAGATAGCGCCAAGTCTGTGATGCCCAGAGGTGAGAGAATTTGTAATAGAAGGCAGTGGTCTACGGTGTCAAAGGCCGAGGACAGGTCCAGGAGGAGGAGAACAGAGTAGTGTTGCTTGGCTTTTGCGGTTAGTAGGTCGTTATTGACTTTGGTCAGGGCAGTTTCAGTGGAATGATGGGGTCGGAAGCCAGATTGTAACCGATCAAAGAGAGAGCAGGAAGAGAGGTATGAGGACAGTTCAAGATGGACATGCTGTTCCAGTAGTTTTGAGGCATAGGGGAGAAGTGATATGGGGCGATAGTTTGACACAGAGGATCGGTCAAGGGAGGGCTTTTTGAGGATGGGTGTGATTGAGGCATGTTTAAAGCATGAAGGGAATACACCAGTTCTTAGTGATAGGTTGAAGAGATGGGTTAGGGCTGGGATGAGGACTGCGGTGATGTTGGGGGTGAGATGCGATGGGAGCGGGTCAAGTGCACAGGTGGTTAGATGTGATCTTGAGAGTAGAGTGGAAAGATGTTCTTCTGTGATGGTGGAGAAGCTGGATTTTGAGGAAGAAGGCTGAGTAGTTGTGAGGAGTGGCTGTGGGGATTGTGGGCCAAAACTTGCTCTGATGTTGTCAATCTTCTGCTTGAAGAAAGAGGCAAAGTCTTCAGCTGAGATGAGAGGAGAGGGAGGTGGTGCTGGAGGACGGAGGAGAGAGTTGAAAGTGTTGAATAGCTGTTTAGGGTTGTGGGATAGAGAGGATATGAGGGATGAGAAGTAGGTTTGTTTTGCAGCGGTGAGTGCAGACTTGAAAGTGGTGAGAGCTTGTTTGTATGTAACGAAGTGCTCAGTGGAATGAGACCTCTTCCATCTGCGCTCAGCAGTTCTGGAAGCCCGTCTCAATTCTTTAGTCTGACTCGAGTGCCAGGGTTGCCTGTTGATTGTGCGGGTTTTGGTGTGTGTGAGGGGGGCAGCTGATTCGAGGGCTGCAGAGATAGTGGTGTTGTATGAAGTGGCAGCAGCATCTGCATTGTTTGAAGAAGCAATGTCTGCAAGAGGGAAAAGAGACTGAGAAAGTGAGTGTGATTGAGATTTCAGCGGGGGTGTGAAGGTTTGTGGAGGGGGGGTTGTGTACTTGGAGAAGAAAGGGAAGAGAATGTGAGTAGGTTGTGGTCAGACAGGGGTAGGGGTGAGTTAGAGAGGTTGTTAGATAGGGAACAGAGGCGAGTGAAGATTAGGTCCAGCGTGTGGCCATCTTTGTGAGTAGCTGCAGAGGACCATTGAGTGAGGCCGAAGGAGGAAGCGAGTGTTAGAAGTTTAGCGACAGATGAGTGAGAAGTGTCAATGGGGATGTTAACGTCACTCATGATGATGGTGGGGATGTCGGTGGAAAGGAAATGTAGTAGCCAGGTGGTGAAATGGGCAAAAAAGGCAGTGGCTGGCCCTGGAGGGCGGTAAATGACAGCCAGTTGGAGGTTGGAAGGGGAGTAGATGCGTACGGAGTGCACCTCAAAAGAGGGGAGAGTATTGCACACAGAGCGAGCGTTCCATAGAGCTCCTGTTAGTGGGACTGGGGGAGCCGGGGCTGGGTGAATGGGTATAAGGTTAGAGAGGTTGCGGAAATTGGTGTTGGAGTGTGGATGGCAGTTAGATGTGACAATGGGGATGTGGTGAGGAGGGCCGGGATTTGGGGAGATATCCCCAGCAGTGAGGAGAAGCAGAGAGAGTGTTAGTAGGTGGGAGCAGGAGAGGCCATGAGGTGGCCGTGTGTGTCTGGAGACACTGGGTGTAAAGTGGAGGAACAGATATGTTGAGAGGGTGAGATGGGTGGGGAGGATGGAGGGAGAGATGAATAGCTCATTACTGGGTGTAGGGAGTAATTACAGCGCTGGGGGCAGTGACTGTTACAACCCTCTACACTGCTCCGATTATTAAAAGTGAGCGGGAAGGGGAAGAAATCAAGTTCGGGGACTTGATAACTAGCTGATATGAATATACATTACTGTGATTATGTTGCTGATATCTTAAAAGTTAGATTTATCTATCCATAAGGCATTTAGAAGAAAATGGCTTCACAGCTTTTTATTCCATTATAATTAACAAATTCCAGAAGACCTGTCAATATTCACTTAATAATTGTGGAAATAATGTAAAGTGCAATAGGGTCTTATCAGGGTAAAACAGCGGGAAGGGGGAAGGTGCTAAAGGTGTGCTCAGCTGATGGGGTTATGTAAATCACAATCACTAGTGAGCATATACAGTATATATATATATATATATATATATATATATATATATATATATATATATATATATATATGAAATCTGGGCTGCAGAATGAGGGAAAACCTCCAGGACATAATATATGAATGATTTTTTTTGTCAACGCGTTTCTGAGTCAAACACTAAGTCACTACAGGACAACGCGTTTCTGAAACCTTAAAAGTCAGATTTCTTTCTCCATAAGACATTTAGGGGAAAACAGTGTCACAGCTTTGCATTCCGTTATAAAGAATAAATTCCAGAAGAGCTGAGAATGTTCACTTAATACTGATGACTAATTCAGAGACTAAAGGTACCGTCACACTAAGCGATGCTCCAGCGATCCCACCAGCAACCTGACCTGGCAGGGATTGCTGGAGCATCGCTACACGGGTTGCTGGTGAGCTGTCACACAGGCAGATCTCACCAGCAACCAGCCCCCAGCCAGCAGCGACGCATGGAAGCGATGCTGCGCTTGGTAACTAAGGTAAATATCGGGTAACCAACCCGATATTTACCTTGGTTACCAGCAAACACCGCTTAGCGCTGGCTCCCTGCACTCCTAGCCAGAGTACACATCGGGTTAATTACCCGATGTGTAGTCTGGCTATGTATGCAGAGAGCAGGGAGCCGGCACTGACAGCGTGAGAGCGGCGGACGCTGGTAACGAAGGTAAATATTGGGTAACCAAGGAAAGGGCTTCTTGGTTACCCGATGTTTACCGTGGTTACCAGTGTCCGCAGAAGCCGGCTCCCTGCACATTCAGTTGTTGCTCTCTCGCTGTCACACACAGCGATGTGTGCTTCACAGCGGGAGAGCAACAACTAAAAAATGGTCCAGGATATTCAGCAACAACCAACGACCTCACAGCAGGGGCCGGGTTGTTGCTGGATGTTACACACAGCAACATCGCTAGCAAGTTGTGCCTCAGCAGCGATGTTGCTAGCGATGTTGCTTAGTGTGACGGTACCTTTATATGAAAAATCCAGAATTCTTAATAGTGTGATAACCGCAACGAGTAGATGAAGGTCAATTAAAGTTCACTCCAAGTCTAAATAAAGACAATGTTGTCTATGAAAAGGGGGCATGTTAGAAGCACAAGAAAAAGATACCACCATCTCTGCATCTGCATGAGTTGTGTAATGATGGCATTAGGTGCATGTAAGATGTCAATGGCACCTTGTGCTCCTTACTGTAGATGCACTTATCCTCTTACCCAGCACTACACACCGAGGACTCTCGCTTCATATCGTAGTCTCTTCAATATCCAAATATATCTCTCAATGCAGTGAGCTATTTAGGACAGTGATTTCATTCTCGAGTGTTCGTCAAATTAGTAGTGTAGTCTAGCATGTCTACAGTAAGAAGCACAGATGTGCGGTTATGGGGAAGGTCAAGTTTACAGTATACTAAATATCACAGCCAAAAAAATCTAGAATGTAACTTGACAAAGTGTGAAAAACCCATGTAACACGAAATCCTCCTCTTCATGCCCATATCCTTATGATTGCATTAAAGGAAATCGGCGCCATCAGGAGGATTTCCTTCTCGGAGATTTATTATGGTTTTCTGAGCAATTAGTAATGCAGAAGCAATGCCAAGGCTGTTGCTAAGAAATAAACCTAGGTATTTTTAAATAGGTGTGAAAGAAACGTCTTCTAAGATATATTTCTTTTGGAAGTAATAACTGGAATCAAACAGGGACCAGACACTCGAAGAACAAGGCTAAGTGAGCCGCTTTATAATGTATAAACCATTTTAGTTTTGACAGTGTATCAATGAATTGAATGTCCATGTATAACATTTTAACCCCTTCATCCCCAAGCATGTGTTCACCTTCCTGATCAGTCCAAATTTTACAATTCTGAAGAGGAAAAATTCTCTGGAACACTTGAACGGATCCCAGTGGTTCTGGGAATGTTTTTTTCGTGACACATTGTACTTTATGATAATGGTAAATTTAGGTCGATATTTTTGATGTTTATTTGTGAAAATGTAGGAAATTTGGCAAAAAAGTTGACATTTTTGCAATTTTAAAACTTTTAAGGGTTTATTCCCTTAAACTAGATTGTTATAGTACACAAAATAGTTAATAAATAACATTTAACACATGTCTACTTTACATCACCATCATTTTTTAAATATATCTTTTTTTAAGGAAGTTATAAGGGATAAAATTTCATCAGCAATTTCTCATTTTTCTAACAAAATTTACAATTTTTTTTTCCAGGGACCACACCACATTTGAAGTGACTTTGAGAGGCATATGTGACAGAAAATATCCAGAAGTGACACCCCTATTTAAAACTGCACCCCTCAAAGTGCTAAAACCACATTCAAGAAGTTTATTAACCCTTCAGGTACTTCACAGGAATTAAAGCAATGTGGAAGGAAAAAAAAAAATCTAAATTTTACTTCCCTTCCCCACCCCCCAATTTTGCTTAAGCTGCAAATTTTGCATTTTCACAAGGGTAACAAGAAAAAATGGACCATACAGTTAGGTCTGTACACAACCGTTAAATAAGTGGGCACTCCTCACTACATTAATGTCAAACATGTGGATGCTAACTGTGGTTTAGGCAGATTGTGGGGCTCAGAAAGGAGAGGGACATTTGAATGTAGGAGTGTAGATTTCCCTAGATTTCTTTTGGTCCTATTAGAAATTGGGACATCCTCTACATTTCTGTCATCAGATGACAGACCCAAGTGGGGTCTTGTTTGTTTGTGAGATGAGTTGAAGCTTTTATTGGTGGCATATTGGGGTACAAAACATTTTGGATCAATTCACATGTATCTGGTGCTCTATGCTGAGCACTTACATCGGGGTTTCCATTTTTATACCTGAAGACATGATTCAGATGAATCCATCGATCGTTGCCTAATAGACCTAACCAGTGCTGCAGAGGGGGCTGGTAACTGCAGAGTGGGCTGGTAACTGCAGAGGGGGCTGGTAACTGCAGAGCTGGCTGGTAATCTTGAAAATGAGTACTAAACAATAAAATTACAAATGGACAAGTTTTTGAGAGTGGACAGGAATTTCAACAAGAGGTAAGCTGCTTGCATTTAAAAGCACTTTGCAGTCTTAGAAAATTAAGATGATGAGACAATTACTTAGTATCATCACATAAAAATATATAAAACATTATAAAGGTAAGATCATTGGGGCTCCACCCTTTGGGCCATCAATGATAACTAGAGCAGGATCCTGAGCCCCCTGTTCTTCGTTACTACACGATGACAGGAAGAATGAGTTTGAATGAAGCGATGACCATGTATGTGCCCCATGAGACAATTTCTACAAGGCTAATGGAAACAGTTGAGTGCAGTACTCTGCCATTTTTCAATCAGCTCCATAGATCTAGGTAAAAAATGAATTTCCGTTTGACAACCCATTTAAGGTTTAACAGAGAAGGAATAAGGTCTCTCAAATAAAAGGATCAGTTTAAGGCCGCTTTACACACAACGATATTGCTAGCGATCTCGTTAGCGATGTGACACGCCCAGATCGTTGTTACGATTTGCCGAGATCGCTCATAGGTCGTTTTGTAGCGGTCACACGTACACATCTCACAAACAACGCTACATCGTTCAGCGATATATTGTTTGACCAAGGCGGTCGTGTGAATGTTGTTCGTCGTTGGCAGGGTGTCAAACGTAGCAATATGTCTGCTGCGTTCCAAACGACGAACAATATTTTGAATCTGAACGATGTGTCAACGATCTACGATTTTCACCCTATTTGCGATCGTTCGGAGTTGCATGTAGGTGTCGCTAACAATGACGGAAGTGCGTCACAAAAACCGTGACCCCGACGACATATCGTCAGATAAATCGTAGCGTGTAAAGCGGCCTTTACAATTACCAACCGGCATACAAAGCGATCGCCGATAGGTGAACCATTGGCAGACCAAAGCAAATGATGAGCACTGCATGATCTGTAATAAATGGATCTGTGTGCATAGTCTGACATTGTTCTCAGCAGTGCGAGTTTAACTCACATAAGACGATTCACCTCTAAACCTCTGAAAAGAATGATTTTTTTGTGCTGCACAAAAGATCCCTTTATCCTATGAACAAGCGTTTTGCTTGTTCATTGGGTGATCGGCAGCCTGTTTACCCTGCAAGATAATGGTGAAACAAGTGTTTTTAAGGATGCACGTGTACGATTATTTCAGTGTAAATGCAGCTTAAAGGGGTTGTCCAGTCTAAAAAGATAATACTGCAGTCACTCTATACGACTGCAGACTTATGAATCCTCCCAGTACAAACACTACACTGTGCACTGGGAGGATTCATCAGTTACTCTGCCGGGAACGGCAGTCATGTGACCGCAGTTGTGCAATATACTTGTTCCGGGCCAGAACCCGATTAGTGGGTGAGGCCTCACTCCATACAACTGTATTAAGCAAGGCCATGTCCATTAGACGGACGCGCCTACTAGCTTCCACGTTTATTCCATACAATTGTATTGAGTAAGGCTGGGCCCACTAAACGGGTTCTAGCCGGGAACGAGCATATCACACATCTGTGGTCACATGACCGCCATTTCTGGCTCAGAAACCGACAAATCCTCACAGTGTATGCCCTGGGAGGATTCATAAGTCTGCAGTTACATAGAGTGACACATAGAGTGCCTGCAGATTTATCACTTTAGACCAGACAACCCCTTTAGGTCTCCATACTAGTTACATTATCTCTAGCCATACAAATAATGATAAGCATCTTGTGAGTCTAGATTTACTTATAGCTAAACAGATGAACTTATCAGCCACTGACATTCACTGTAAAAAACTGTACTTTCAGATGATCTTCTGTTGTTATATTGAAAAAAACACACAGTTGGGTATGCTTTTCATTATAATTGGAAAAAGATACATCGGACCAAGTTTTACCAAAAAGGCATAATTTCTTAAATTCCCAAATACAATGTGAACATAACCAGGTTTCTGACCCATAAAACAAGAAATATATCAGCATGTCATGAGCTGCACATTCTAATTGAAAACAATGAATAAAAAATATAATTAACAAATATTGTATCTTTATATAATTAAAGGGTATCTGTCAGCAGGTTTTTGCTACCTCATCTGACAGCAACATAATGTAGGTAAGGAGATTCTGAATCCAACGCTGTATCACACAGATTACTGGGTGCAGCCGTTCTGAAACAAAGAATTTAGATTCAGGAACACAGCAGAGCTGAGTGAGCTTCCCCTCCCCCACTAGGCTCTCAATAGATATTGTGCACTGACTGTAAGGTGTCAGTCACAGTAAGGGGGGTGTCAGACTGGCCTGCAGATGAGTCGCAGGGTAGTAAACTCTTTAGTAAACAATTGAACACACTGATAAGTGAAGCACAATTGCTTTTTAGTCTTTAACCCTTACAGCATGCTGTCCTTAGCTTACATAGCCAACACCTACTGAGAGATTCCCTTTAAATATTTTCATCCTAACATGATTATACAAAGCATGAAAAAATCTTTGCATTCAATTATCTTCTTTGTAGGAGTCACATATAAGACTTTCACTCATAAATAGCACAGAACACAACAAACTTTGTGCCTAGTTTCCAGGCAGATAAGCAGGTAACTTCTGTCCTGGCCTGACATCAGTATTTCTCGAGTACCACTAATCTATACTTACAGTCATTGACGTGAACTCTGGAGGGTTGTCATTGACATCTGTCACAGAAATGACAGCAGTTGCTGTGTTTGAGAGACCATATGTTGGATTTCCTTCCATGTCTGTGGCTTGAATTATTAATGTATATCGTTGCACTTTCTACAAGACATAAAATAGCATTGGTAATTGTGTTAAGATCTTGTTGGCGTTTTAAAGAACAGTGCAATCCTGCTTAAACTGTGTATCATTACCATGCTGAGTTATGACGTTTAATGCCAGAAGTACCAGCTGCCTTAACACGTTTAATCACTGCGCCATGATGATACCTGCTAGGCTTTCTGCTTTCATGGAGAACGTATACAACGCAGCCATAACCTTGTGAAAATATTTGCTAGAATAAATTCTGTTGAAACAATTTGGCTTTCAACCACATGTAAAGCGGTAAACATGCTTTTGAAGGAAGGACCTCTGAGCCCCGAAGCCTTGTTATTTTTCTATTCAATTACACAATTATTACTGTTGATATCACCTTTACGTCACTTGTGTTATTCTCCTCAAAAGAGATGAGCTATGTACTCTTACTAAAGGCAAAAAGATTAGATAAAGAACACAGGGGCAGAAAAACACAGCATAAAAGTCAATTTCCTAACATCCTGGTGAATGACTACACAACATAAACATACGCGGAACCAGAACAGCACCTTCTCCTGATGATTCAGGCGTAAGAACGTGAAATGTAGAGACATGAATAAAGCCTAATTACTCAACTTTCCAATAGAATTCAATTATATTTGCTCTTTAACATCTCAGACTATTGCCAGTGAATGGAAACACTTCAATTTACACTGACTGAACATTTTCTTGATTATGAGTCTAGTCCGCTCCGGGATGACTGTGGTTTCCCAGAGGACGCCATCAATCATCTGAAAAAGCAGGACTAAGGCCAGATTGTTTGCATTCAGTGGCAACAAGCACAGAACTTGAAAATGACAGCGCATTGAAACACATAGTCTATTACAACATAGGAAAGCTTTCATAGCGCAGTGATTACACGTCATTCATTTATTACTAACAATGATGCTGTATGAGACACGTGAGAAGGTATGAGTGATTCCTGTTTTGTAATGCTTTTAAAGGGAATCTGTCATCTTTGTGAGGTTTTTTTTAGTAATTAATAATGGCATACCGGTGGCATAGAGATGAAATTAGCCGTACCTGTATGCCTCCTGGATGAGGGGTTGTTTTGGAAAAATACTCTGTTATATCTTCTATCTTCCGGACTATGGGGCGTGTGCAGTCCTGAAGATAAGCCTGCCTCCGGTCTTCATTATACAGGATTCTTCTTCCCCTACTCTTCAGAGTCCCTGTGACGTCAGGTGAGCAGCCAGATATCTTGCACGTGCTCAGTATGCCTGATGACCCTCACTGCACCGTTCCACCCTTCTGTGGGCACAGGTTTTAATTTTGATGTGCGCAGGCGCAGGGAGTCACTGCTGCTTCACAGTGCAGGGGAGAGATGGCAGGCAGAATGCACAAGGGCAGGATTTCTGGCCGCGCACCTGACGTCACACACAGGAACTCTGAAAAAAAAGGGAGGAAGAATCTTGTATAACGAAGACCGAAGGCAGGCTTATCTTCCGGACAGCAGACGTCCCATAGCCTGGAAGATAAAAGATATAAAAGAGGATTTTTGCCAAATGATCTCTCATGCAGGAGGCATACAGGTATGGCTAATTTCACCTCTATGCCACCTGTATGCCCATATTAGTAACTAGAAAAACTCAAAACAGTGACAGATTCCAGAAGAATGTAAATATTTTTAAGAAAGGTGAGTAAAATGTTTTACAGTACCCAGGTCCAACCTTGGGTCCAGTTTTTTGATGAAGCTGCACTTCCCTTCTGTACCCGGCATCCTTGGCCTGGCAAGTCCAGGAGACATCTGTGGTTTCCTAGGCCCCAAGTCACTAGACCTAATGTAACGTTATCATATTGCAAAGTCTTGGAAAAGACAAAGACACCCAGGAGATGCCAGGCCAAGGATGTCTATCGCAGAAGTGAAGTCCAATACTGGCTACTGCAAATCTCTTTCCCCATTTCTGTTAGAAATATTTCAATTTTTCTTACAACAATTATAAGACAGGAAGCTTCTTAATGGAATCACATGTATGGACATGGATGTCAAACCGGAAGCAGATTCATTACGCCACATCTATATTCCTGAAGTATCTGAAGGCGTTATGTAGAATCTGGAACATGGGAACTTCGTCTTCCACAGAATTGGACAGGAGACTGGGTGGGATCCATTTCAGATGTAAACAATCCCAAGGTTTTCAAAATGAAGGAAATGGCTTACAAATCATTAAATGATAGCTTCTGAACGAACATGTTTACAGAGAATTGTTGGGTACTATATAGTGTGTAAATGGATGTGAAAGAGGCCCAAACTACCATAAATACTTTTCTATAATAGTGACATTAATGTGGTCATCTACACTAAAACAAATGTGAATGACAAACAATACAATTGATTTCTGTAACTTAAGAGGGTATTCCGGAAGATGCCATAAGTGTCTCATATGGGGTTGGGTCATATCCGGGATCTTCATCTGTCAATAAGGAGACTTCAGAGCCTCTGGAAAGGCCTTTACTTTCCTGCATCATTGATATACACCATGCTATATTCTATGGATTACACATTTTGAAAACTTCTTTTCTCCATTTCCACAAGCATGATCATCTTATTGAGAATACATATAATGCATAAACACATTTCTTACCTCCCGATCGAGTCCTGCTGCCAAAGTGATAATATCTCCCGTCTCGTTGTTGATTGTAAACATGTTGGGGGAAGGGGTATCTGGAGTCTGGGAGAGGATCTTATATCTTAGCATGCCATTTGGTTGTTTAGCATCATCTCCATCAATAGCAGTAAGAGTCATAACATATGAGCCTAAAAATAATTTAAAGCAAATAATGTAGTCACTTTTATTATTGGATTGTCCAAGATAATCATGTATTTGTCCCTAAGCATTCCAACTGCAATAAAGGCAGACTTAATAGACTTAAATTAAAAATTATGGTCCTGCTTAATCTTATGTGTGCAGAAAATGTGACGTTACTCTGGTGATTTTCAGTATAAAGCCCACAGGGTTCTCAGTCCCAACCTCACTGCCCAGTGTAGGTAATGTCACTGCTGACATATAGAGTATATGGGCAGAGCTGAAGTTCGAGGATCTCACATGGACGATCACTGATTCCTTTCCTATATTCTCCGTGGGGCAAAAGAAGCTTTAATGCACATGTATGTACCCTGCTGTCTCTGACAGCTCTTGTTGGGGATCGCACATGAATGAGTGAGGACATGATCTCGGCTCCCCTTCCTGATTTGCACAGGATTCTTGATTATCTCTTCCTATCAGGAAAAGGTACAGTAGAAGAGGGAGTGAGGTATAGTAGAAAAGAGCATCGCACTCCACACTCATTCATGTTTGTGAGAAGAGTGATGTGCTGTACGATGGGGCTGAGTGAAGCAATGCACAGTAGGGTGGGGCTTAGAAAATGTGCTTCAGGATAGGATAGAGAGGAGGGATATGCTTCATGATGAAGTTATACATAGAGTGCCCAAGGAAGTGATGTGCTACAGGATAATGCTGAGAAAGTGATGTATTACAGGATGGTATTGTATATACAGGGGCTGAGAGGAACAATGTCCAGCAGGATGATAATGTATATAGAGGGGTTGAGAAGACTGCTGTGCTGTATCATGGGTTTGATTGGAGTGATGTACTGCAGGATAGAGCTAAAGGTATCAATGCACTGCAGATAAGTACTTTATATAAAAAGCTGAGAGGAGTCATGTACTGCAGAATGTTACCATATATAGAGGGGCTGAGACAAGCGATGTGCTGCAGAATGCAGAATATTACCATATATAGAATTACCATATATACAAGGGCTGAGACGAGCGATATACTGCAGAATGTTGCCACATACAGAGAGGCTGAGATGAGAAATCTACTGCAGAATGTTACCATATATAGAAGGGCTAAAAGGAGTGATGTACTGCAGAATATTACCATAAATAGTGGGGCCAGGATGAGCAATGTACTGCAGAATGTTACCATATATAGAGGGGCTGAGAGGAGAGATGTACTGCAGAATGTTACTATATATAGTGGGGCTGAGAGGAGAGATGTACTGCAGAATGTTACTATATATAGTGGGGCTGAGATGATGCTACCATATATAGAGGGACTAAGATGAGCGATGTACTGCGGAATGTTACCATATATAGAGGGGCTGAATTGAGAGATGTACTGCTGAATGTTACCATATATAGAGGGGCTGAGACGAGTGATGTGCTGCTAAATGTTACTATATATAGAGGGGCTGAGATGAGATGAGAGATGTACTGCTGAATGCTACCATATATAGAGGGGCTGAGACAATCAATGTACTGCAGAATGTTATTATGTATATAGGGGCTGAGATGAGAGATGTACTGCAGAATGTTACAAGATATAGAGGGACTGAGATGAGAGATGTACTGCAGAATGTTACCATATTTAGAGGGGCTGAGATGAGCGATGTACTGAAGAACGTTACCATATTTAGAGGGGCTGAGATGAGCGATGTACTGCATATATAGAGGGGCTGAGAGGAGCAATGTATGGCAGAATCTTAGTATATATGGAGGAGCTGAGAAGAGCAATTTCATACAGGATGGATCTGAAAGTAGTGATGTAATGCAGGATGATTCTGACTTCTAAGACTACGTTCACACACTGCATCTTTTATTGCAATTTTAGGTCAATGTTTATGTCACAAAGATGCACCTATATGCATGCATTTCCTTCTACCAGCAAAGTCTATGAGATTTCTATTTTGCTGCCTACACTCTACACTAAGCATCTTTTTTTGGCTGCGTTTTGGCTGCGTTTTTAAAGATGCAGCATGTCAATTCTTTTTGCATATTTGCCAGCATTTTTGAGCGCTTCCAGTGAATAGATTTGACACATTGGGCAAAATGCAGTAAAAACGTGTAAAAAAAACACATGCGTTCTTTGATGCATTTTTGCCGTGGGTGCGTTTTTTGGGGCCAAAAACGCTGCATCTTTATGGTTAAGAAAAGATGCAGTGTGAGAACATAGCCTATAGGTGGACAGAACTGGCAAGTAACAGGGAACTGAGTAAGGGAGGCAATGGCTGTATTGGACCCACAATATGAGACAGCTGCACTGTTGCAGATTCTCACAGAGAAGGTATGGAGATGCCAGGGCTGTGCTGGCTCTGATACAGGGCACACAGAGGAGGCGTTACAGGGGCGAGGGGACAGAACACAGTCATGGGATGGGGAGTGTAGTTTGTGAGGATAAAGGAACTACTTTTATTAGAATGTAAACAAAAACAAAGGAGAGAGCTGGCTTTACCTGCATAAATTGATTTTCTGGCTATTATGGGTAATTCTTAACTGATTATGAATATTTTATATATTTTGGAGATTTTTAGATTAAGGCTCTCAAAAAAACTCCTTTAAAAAGTCACAACAAAATAAAGATTTAACTAAAAATGATATTTGATTGTTCCAAAGCTTTATCAATTTGTGGTAGCATCGGTGACTACTAATGTTGCTGACATTACGTCAGTAGAGTGCTAGGAAAGGCACTTTTGGGATGTGTACCTATCTCTAGAAAGGAGGTCTCCTGACTCTGATCCTGCCTGGGACGGCAGCAGCAATAAATGGGGGGTTAAATAAACAGCTGGATACCCCAGACACGTTGGGGGACAGAAGCTCCCGTTCTGGAGACACATGCTGGACCTGCAGCTGTCAGACACTTCCTACCTGAGGATAGGTGACTTTTTTATACTAACATATGTTTTATCCACTAAATATAACCCTGGCATTTATAAAATTCACTACAAAATGATAACTTACATGTTAACTAGAGAAAGGTGTCATTACTTCTGAAGAATATAATTAGCATGTGGCACTTATGTTATCACCTGCCAACACACTGAAGAGTGTGCGAGCAGAAATTGTGATATTCTCATAATTGATAATTCCGGTTCATCAAATGACTCTAGATGAAAATTATAGACCCCAGAGAAGTCACGTCTAAACCAAACAAAATGCATGTAGCGATATATTGCTTGTGCACAACTCTTTCCTTTTTGTATCTGTATATGCTGCAACATGGGCCTAGTTAGTCAATGTGACCGGAAAATACTGTGGGGTAACAGATTCCTATAGAAAATAATTTAAAAGGGAACCTGTCATTAAATGTATGCTGCCCGAACTATGGGAACATGAATCAGAGCCTGGCTGTGCAATTGCAGAAAGATATGTCTTTATCGGAAATACTCCGGTATGTATGGGGTCTCCGATGATAGTCAACTATAGTGGTGCAGGGAGGAGCCGCCGGGGGCCGCACTGGACTAGTCAGGTCCCTGGCCGGCTTTTCAAGTTATGTTCTCTCTGAAAGATAAACCTGACTGCATGCATACTGGTAGGCTCTGATCTATGCTGAACCTCATAAAAGACAAAATAGGGAACCATTACAAATGTAGATCCAATATAAAAGCAAGACAAAATATACAAATATCCAATCTCATATCTGTCTATACCTGTATCTATCACTTTAAGGTGTCTAATTATCTATCAAACTATATATGTGTCTGGCTGTATGTCTATCTATTATCTACCCATCTAATCAGATATCTATCATGTATCTATCGATCAATCTATCTATCTATCTATCTATCATCTATATATCTATTATCATCTAATATCTCTCTATCTAGCTATTATCTATACTATCTATATATTGATGTATCTATCTCTTATCTATAATCTATCTCTTTATACATTATCTATCATCTTTACTATCTATAATCATTTATTATCTATACTATCTATCTAACAAGTATCATCTATCTCTATTATCTATCTCTCCATATATTATCTATATTATCTATCTATACTGTATATTAATGTATCTAGCTAGCTCTAATCTTTCTATTATCTATCTATCTATCTATCTATCCATTATCTATAGATCTATGTATTTATCTATTATCTATCTATCCATCCACTATTACCTATCCCTCTATGTATCTATCTATCTATCTATCTATCTCTCTATCTATCTATCTATCTATCTATCCCTCTATCTATCGCTCTATCTATCTATTTATTGATCCTCTCCTTGACTTACTTTCCAAAGACCTTCTTAGTTATAAAAATTATGATCCAAGGTCCCATAGAACAGTAACATTTGGTAATATATAGTAAATGTTTATTTTGCAGAAGGCATCATTTTAGTTTTTATTGTAGGAATTACTAATATGTGATTTCGTTACCTGGCTTGGATCCTTCTGAAATGCTTCCATTCCAAATTTGGTGCAGGAATTCCGGTCTGTTGTCATTCATATCTATTACATTGATCACTATGTCTATGGGATTTTCCACCTGGTTTCCATTTACATCTACTGCGTGTGCCCTCAGCTGCAAAAACAATTTTATATGGCAGTTCTCGGTAGAAATATGATGCAGAAGATTACACTGTGCGTATGGCCGTCCCAGTGATACACTGCTATATCCCGTCCCAGATGAGTTATTTAGAAATATCAGTGAATCTGCTGTCAATTCAAGCACAGTAACTACAGAACTGGATAATAGATGCTCCGAACAAATCTCCTCTTTTATGCCGTATTCTATTGCATTGTCATCTTGTGCTCGGTGTGATCACTACAAGAGCGGATTTTATGATAAAGAAAACAACGCGCTGAAACAAAAGGGCGAGATGAGAAACTGGAAGGGAAAGCAGAAACATGTATGCAATGTATAATACACTGGCTCTGACGACTGCCTGCTCTCCGAGATATGAAGGAACCGTGGTCGATGCTTCATTTTTCACACTTGGTGCTCAAGAATATAATCAATAGTAGATCCAGTGTCAATTTAAAGTAAATGACATATGATTGGAAGCAATGGAAAAAAGTGGGTAATGTGAACTCTGTATTAACGCTGCCTTTCTGACACAAGAAAATTCCTTTTTCAAGGGCTTGGTTAAATTCCAATTGTTTTCTAGACGGTTTTGTTCTGGGGAAACAAAATTGCCAGCTGCTGCTTTTTTGCTACTGTTTATATGGGAACAATTTTTGGCATGTCTTCTGATAACAGCGTCCTGATATAAGGGACTTGGGGTGAATTGTGAATGTTGTTTGTCTGGTTTAACCCCCAAGCCCCACTCCACAGAGCCATGATTGCTAGGACATCTACTGATGAGGACTAAGAAGCCTGGAACAGCTGTATACAAGGGACATCAGTGGTCAATCATATTTTAGGATACATCTGTGCTATACACCGGCAGTTCTGTAGGCACCGTCAGCCATTGGGTAAAATCGAATAAATGGTATAGCACCACCCACTAGGCAAAAAGGTGTAACACATAGTGATGCGCGAGCACTACCATGCTCGGTGCTTGGTACTTGTAACAACTAGTAATGAGTGAGCACTACTATGCTTGCGTGGTGCTCAGTACTCATACAAAATAGTGATTAACAAGCACTACCAAGTTTGGATGCTCGGTACTCGTAATGACTAGTGATGAGCGAGCACTATTATGTTCAGCTGCTTGGTATATGTAATGACTAGTGATGTGCGAGCACTACCATGTTTGGATGCTCGGTATTCGTAAAGACTAGTGATGAGCGAGCACTACCATGTCCAGCTGCTCAGTACTCGTAATGACTAGTAATGAGCGAGCACTACCATGTTTGGCTGCTCGGTATTCATAAAGAATACCGAGTGCAAGTACTATCATGCTCTTGTGTTCGGTACTCGTGATGACAACTAGTGATGCGCAAACACTACCGTGCTTGGGTACTCGTAACAAGCAGTCGGACCACAGGATGGGTTTGACTCTTGTACTGAGTATAATGGAAATCAATGCGGGACTCGAGCATTTTTCCAGGAAATCTCTGTCCCCCACTGACTTGTCTTATCCTTGGGTGCTCAAGTGGTGCCCATCTGAATGCCTGACTGCTCCTAACAAGTTCCGGGCACCCAAGCATGGTAGTACTCATCATTAGCAGCACACTCTACCTGGCTTATGGAGATCCTATCATGCTAAAAATGGTATCTGATCTACAGGGAGGATGTTATAAAGCAGAAAGAGCTGATCAGGTTGATTTTAATTTTAGGGGGAAAGGTTTCTGTAAAACTTGCATTTTATTCATAGAAATCCCCGGGTTTGAGTGCATATGAGTCCAGTGGGTGGTCCTGTCCAGTGATTGTTGACGGGTATTTGTATGCGTGCATGCAGAGATAACTGTCAATCATTAGAAGGTCCACCCACTGGACACATAAGGGGGTAAACACCAGGGATTTCAATGAATAAAATATAAGTTATACTCAATCTTCTCCAACAAGCCTACACATCATTCTGGTCGGCTTCTCCTTCTCTATACAGTGCTGTCCACAGATCAGACTGCATGTACATGATAAGTTCCCTTTAAGCTCCAATTTCTACATTACAGAGAGACTATTTCTATATTTTGTATTGATGGCGGTGGCAGCTGTATACAAGTGGCTCTATTACTATAGAATACATCTGTGCTAAACACCAATGTTTCTGTAGGTACAGTAAGCCTGGGGATCATTTGCATGGCTTTACCCACTAGCCTAATTTTTGAGGAAATTGTATTGGAAGTATTTCCAATTTTCACAATTCTGTGCTACATACTTAGAAAAATACAGCCTGCATGCCTTTCCTGACTTGTCATACAGATGTGAAAGATTTCCTGGCTCCAGAAAATCAATGGCACTTAGCTCCAAACGTTATATCGGAGATTTCCACTGACCGATCCTACTATAATTGTCTGTCATGTTTATATGACATGTCAAACAAATGGTTCAAGATTGGATTTCCCCTTTAAATAAGTAATGGCGGCACCTAAGGAGAAGGGTTTAATAGGCGAAAAGCAAATGTTTGCTATGATAATACATACACTGCTTGATGGCACATCTTTGTCAATGTCTCGTGATGCCTTAAATTCTATTGTAATATATTAATTTGTTAAAACCTGAAAATCCGATCTACATGAAGAAAAATGAAAATATTGATCTGTATTTAATGAAAGGAATATGGGGGTTGTGAGAGAAGGACGCTAATTATAAATCCAACCCACGGTACTTTATCAAGAATCAAACAGCAATATTAATACAGCTGACATTTAGTGAGTTCTTACATGAAAAACTGCAATCTGCTCCCGATCCAAAGGCTTTGTTACAGAAAGATGTCCAGAAATGGGACTGATAATGAACACGCCGATGGGGGGCTGGTCAGCACCTGGACCCGTCACACTGTATCGCAGGGATAGGCTTTTATCACGGTCAGACCTGATCTATGGATCAAAAGAGAGTGAGAATATTCAGGAGAGCAGATGAGAGACAAAAATAAAGAGAAACATTCCTACTGCACCAAAAGTCGAGAACATGATCGATAATGTTTTATATTTCAGCTGAGGGTGGGAGAGAAATATATATAAAATATTAATAGTCAATACTTCCGCACCTGAATGGTGAGTAACCATTTTTTTGTCTTTAAAAATCTCTTAGCTTTTGAAAAGCCCTGGAAACACACCTTTTAAAACACCTTGTAATGGAAACTTGTTCCTTTACAATGTATGCTCTTTAGTGTCCTCAATTCAACCAGTGTTGTAGGAGATGGAAGAAAAGGGTTAATCCGTGATGCCAGAACAAGACCACTGAAGATCAATGGGGATTAAGACATTGGATTTTATTGGTCTACACGTTTTGGAGCTGTATAACCCCTTCTTCATTGAATGTACATTATTGATTTTTGTTCCTGAAGAAGGGGTTATACAGCTCAGAAACGTGTAGACCAATAAAATCCGATGTCTTAATCCCCATTGATCTTCAGTGGTCTTCTTCTGGCAACGCGGATTAACCCTTTTTTTTCCATCTCATCCAACGCTATCCTCCTGGGTTCTGCAGCAGCCTTCTTCAACACATGGTTATAGTGGTTGTGTCTATACCACAACCGCAACAGATTAGTGCACCTAATTAAATTCTTTCTGGTACCCCTGGATAAGACACCATTTGCGCCCCCCTTCTGTGTCATTTCAGTTTCACAACTCAATTCAAACAGGAAAGTATGGAATGGATATTTAAAAGGACTCTGCCAGGGCGTTTTTGCTATGTAATCTGAAGCCAGTATGCTGTTTGAGTTCACATAAGGTTTACAGCCAGCCATCTCTTATTTCAAATCGTGCTTTTGTTTACCTGCAATGTTAGTTTAAGCATCTTATCTTTATCATTAGTGGGTCTGAGCAGCAGTGAGCTGTAGTCTGACTTCACCTCTTTCTGTGATTAGCAGCTTGTCTATGGAAATGTACACTGAAAGCCTGGTGTGGGCGGGGGTAGATCCCAGAGTTCTGCTACATGTTAAAAATAATATCTTTTACTGTGTCAGAATAGCTGCAGCCACTAATCTACGTGATACATCATTAGATTCAGAATATAATTGCCTCCATCATGCTGCTCACAGATGAGGTAGCAAAAACCTGCTGACAGATTATAGTCATGATATTGGCAGAAACCCTTATTCCAGGGATATGGCTCTTTGGTGCAGTTTTGATAGAATCACTGATTTCTATGCTGCAGATCTACCAGTTCCCTGAATACTGAGCTCTGTATAACTCTTCGCACACCACTGATTGGCTACTTTGTGTGCACACTGTGCATAGGCAGAAACCTGCCACTCAGATCAGTGGTGGGGGCGGGTTATATAAAACTCATGAATATGATGGACTACCTGGCAGCAGATTTACTAGTCCTTAAGTGATAATATCCTACTCATAAAACGGTGATTTTAACAAAACTACAGCAAGCAGACCAGTAAGTGACACATGCTGGAATCAGGGTCTCCTATCTCTACAATATGCTCAGTTTTAGGTGGCAAAAACATGTTATTTGATTTCACTAACTTTGCATTGTTTATTGTATACTGGCTTATGCGGGCGTCACATGGTACGATATATCTGGTGATATGTCGTCGGGGTCATGACGTTAGTGATGCACATTCGGCATCGTTAGTGATATCGTACCGTGTGACACCTATGAACGAGCAGAAATACCTTCTCGTTCATCGTTGACACGTTGTTCATTTTCATAATATCCTCCCTCCTTCTGTGCTCCGGTTGTTCGTCGTTCCCGTGGCAGCACACATTGCTCCGTGTGACACCCCGGAAGTGACGAACACAGCTTACCTGCGTCCCACCGGCAATGTGGAAGGAAGGAGGTGGGCAGGATGTTTACGTCCCACTCATCTCCGCCCCTCCTCTGCTATTGGCCGGCTGCCATGTGATATCGCTGTGACGCCGATCGTCCCTCCCCATTCAGGAAGAGGATGTTCGCCGCCCACAGCGACGTCGCCCGGGAGCTTAGTGCGTGTGACAGGGGGTTAACGACTTTGTGCGACACGGGCAACTAATTGCCCGTGACGCACAGACGACGGGGGAGGGTGCGATCGCTCATGCGATCGCACGATTTATCGCCCTGTGTGACGCCCGCATTAATTTTAAACAAAACAACAACAAAGAACCCAAAATGTATGTGTGTGTTCAGATACACCGATAACGAGAACAAAAGAGTTCATTACTATAAGATATTATATTTAGCTGTTTTTATCGGCATTGGAGGATGGTAAAATGGCGGCCACCATGATAGAAACCAATGAACCCTATTACAGTCGATGGGGCCCATTGGGCACAGTTGGTGGTTGTCACATATCAGATCTGGCTCTACCATTATTTTCAATCTTACAGAGTTGCTTTGTTTTCCAGTTATTTACTAAACAGTTTATGAATTAAAGAAATGAAAACCCCTAAACAATGGGGTCAGGCTCGCATCTTAATATTGATATTATTGCATAATAGGTCCTTATTCAAATAGGGTCTCCCAGACCAAAACCCTCCATTATAGGGAAGATAAGTGGCGGCATTGATTGGATCGCTAGGTAGAAGCGGCTGTTACTATGCCGTGGATCTGCAGCAATAAACACAAGTAATACATGTTTTCCTATTTATTTGGTATTTTAGTTGCCTAGGAAATAAAAGAATAAAGGCAGTATGCAGAACACTTTTATGTTTTATTTATTTTTTTACTGCGTCGTCACGCATTTTTTACTGAATTCATTAAAACAGAATACTGATTAGCCGGGGTTAATGATTGTGACACAATTGCTTTCGCTGCAGAACATTTCAGAGTCATTCCTTGACAATAATTAATAAGAAATTATCATTTTATTATACTCTCCTTTCCCTATTATTACATCCATGACACCCCCTCCCACAAACTATCCATAGAGTGTCATTAGCTATTATTGGAACAGCCAAGGAATCGGTGCGGTCTATGCGGATGTTTAGGTGTTATGGGAATTTGCTATACGCTATTAATGCACGCTGTTGATGGTTACTGGGGAAATGCCGGAAATAAAGTTCTTCATTTTAATACTCACTCGTACTAATTCCTGAGGAAATGATCCCCTTGAGTTCTCCGGAACGTTAATTGGTGGAATAACCCAGTCTCTCTTCTGCCGTTGTAGAAAGCCATTGTGCTTACGTTGTGGAGGAAA
The DNA here is from genome assembly GCF_048569485.1 of Anomaloglossus baeobatrachus. Lineage (NCBI taxonomy): Eukaryota > Metazoa > Chordata > Amphibia > Anura > Aromobatidae > Anomaloglossus > Anomaloglossus baeobatrachus. The sequence continues at coordinate 156,835,554 of NC_134358.1, read as the reverse complement.
AGTAATTTCTTTGACTTCAAAAGAACCCTGCAACAAGGAATTGAGAAGTACGAGTTAATATTTTGTGTAATTGGAAAGGCCAGGATAAAACATAAGGGTAAAAATGTGAATTTCTAAAGTAGCTGGAGTTTAAATATACGTGAAAATCGGCCGGTTAAAGGCTTAATCCAATTTATATTCACGCTGAATTTTCAGAAAACAGATGGATCAGAGAAAGCTGGAGCTTGTTCCATATAAGAGCCGTTATTGATTTTCTGATAACGCTTGTGTGCCTAGTGGTTCCATTTTCCAAATAAATGATCTCTAGTTCAGTCTCTGCTCAGCGCTCCCTTCACTGTTTGATACATGCATGCAATACAACCTGCGTCCATAAAAGATGTTCATTGCACAATAAAACATCTGCTTATAACGGCCATGCATCATTGTGATTCTACCTCTGGTACAATAGGTCGCACAGTGCAGATAACTGGGCCAGGCCGCTCATCTACCTCTCTGATGTCTGCTGCCAAGGAAGCCCAGGTAGCCAGACCCCTGCCGGCAGGACGGGAGAAGGGGACGCGCGGGCAGCAGCATTTATTGCTGTATGTGTAGAAGTGTTACTCTATTATTACAGTATATGAATGATTGTTACTTTATTATTACTGTATATAGATAATTGTTACTTTATATAGATATTTTGTCTTTAGTATTACTTCATATGAACAATTGTTACTTTATTATTACTTTATACACATAATTATTTTATTATTTATATGAATAAGTGTTACTTTATTATTACTTTACATAAATAATTGTTACTTTATTATTACTGTATATAGATAATTGTTACTTTATATAGATATTTTTTTCTTTAGCATTACTTTATATGAACAATTGTTACTTTATTATTACTTATACACATAATTATTTTATTATTTACATGAATGATTGTTACTTTATTATTACATTATATGAATAAGTGTTACTTTATTATTACTTTACATAAATAATTGTTACTTTATTATTACTGTATATAGCTAATTGTTACTTTATTGTTACTGTATATAGCTAATTGTTACTTTATTACTTTATATAGATATTTTGTTCTTTAGTATTACTTCATATGAACAATTGTTACTTTATTATTACATTATATGAATATGAGTTACTTTATTATTACTTTACATAAATAATTGTTACTTTATTATTATTACTGTATATAGATAATTGTTACTTTATATAGATATTTTTTTCTTTAATACTTTATATGAATAATTGTTACTTTATTATTACTGTATATGGATAATTGTTCCTTTATTATTACTGTATATGGATAATTGTTACTTTATTATTACTGTATATGTATGATTGTTACTCTATTATTACTATATATGAATAATTGTTACTTCATTTTTACTGTATATGAATAATTGTTCCTTTATTATTACTGTATATGGATAATTGTTCCTTTATTATTACTGTATATGAATAATTGTTACGGTATTATTACTGTAGAGGGATAATTGTTACTTTATATAAAAATTGTTGCTTTATTATTAATGTATATGGATAATTGTTACTTTCTTATTACTTTATATGAATAACTGTTGCTTTATTATTACTGTACATAAATAATTGTTACTTTATTATTATGTTATATGAATAATTACTTTATTATCACTTCCTATGAATAAATGTTACTTCATTATTACTTTATATAAATAATTGTTACTTAATTATTACTAAATATGAATAATTGTTCTCCGCCATAATAACACAGAACTATAGTTGAGAAGCCTACAGTGCTTGATATTACCCCATGCATGTATATATCTGTATATACCCTTGTACTGTACGCTCTATAGTATATTTACTCCTTAAATCTCAGAACAATACCTTACTGCACCGCCATCTGAACACATAGAAAATTCTTTTATCAGGCAAAGAATAGCTGACAAGCTGTCATCTCGTAACATGAAATTTAGGCACTTCCTTCACAGTATTTTATTATACAGTGAATGCTGTAGCTGAGTGATTCTAGCCAGAATGTTTCATAACCTAGTACCTATAGGGGCACGATCATGGAATAAAGGAGATATTCCATAATATACTGAACCATTCACATATGACTATACAGTACAGAATATTACCATGCAAGGATGACTTCCAGATGGTCTGTAATAAGGCCTCCCTGTAGTAGTTTGCCTGTTCTCTGCTGGTGTCCCTGTTGCATCCCATTGGCATTATAGGAACACTAGATCATCAGAGATCTATTTTATTAAAAGGAATCTGTCACCCAGTTTTTGATATGTAATCTGAGAGCAGCATGATATAGGAGCTGAGACCGTGATTCCAGCAATGTGTCACTTACTGGTCTGTCTGCTGTCATTTTGATAAAATCTCGGCTGCAGATCTAGCAGTGCTCAGAATTCTGAACCCTGTATAACCCCACCCCCTCTACTGATTGGCAGATTTCCATGTACACTATATAAGGACAAAAAGATGCAAATCAGTGGCGGAAGCGAGGTTACACACAGCAGCTGGACCAGGAGGCACCCGACATCTAGTCCTGTAGTGCTAATCTCCTTTTTTAAAAAAAACACTGATTTTATTGAAATACCAACACACAACCTAATAATGGACACCTCACTAAAATTAGGTTGTTAGCCCCGCCATCATCCTGCACTCAGATAACATTGCAAAAAGCTTCTGACAAATTGCCTTTAACCTCTTTGCCCTCGGGTGATTTTCAATTTTTCCGTTTATTTTTTTGTTCCTCTTCTTAAAAGAGCCGTAACTTTTTTATTTTTCCGTCAATCTTGCCATATAAAGGCTTGTTTTTTGCGAGACAAGCTGTTCTTTTAAATTTGTAATGACAAAAACAACTTGACACTCAAATCTTGATGCAAGGAAGGTGTATATTTATTCCCAAATATTGAATAACACAAACGTTTCGGTCATTAACAGACCTTCCTCAGTGTGCAGAGGTGCAGCGCTTGCTCACTTCCTCGGTGGACACCGCAAGGTTAAGATAAGCCCCAGCCTCTCCCAGAATACCTCTCACTGAATCACCTCTGCACACTGAGGAAGGTCTGTTAATGACCGAAACGTTTGTGCTACTCAGTGTTTGGGACTAAATATAGTGCCGTTGTTTTAGTCATTGCTTATGGGATTGTTTCCTACTTGTGCAGCAGCTACAGAAGTGCCGTGTATTCCATTTCTTCAGTACGAGTTTGTAGACACCAAACATGTATAGGTTTACTTTTATCTATGGTGTTAAGAAAATTCACAACGCTGTCCAAAAAGAGTGGCGCACATTTTGCGCCATTTTCCGAAACCCATAGCGTTCTCATTTTTTGGGATCTATGCCTCAGTGACAGCTTATTTTTTGCGTCTTGAGCTGTTGTTTTTAATGATAGCATTTTTACGCAGATGCTATGTTTTGATTGCCTGTTATTGCATTTTGTGCAAAATTTTCAGCGGCAAAAAACCCATAATTTTGGCATGTGGAATTTTTTTGCCGCTACGCTGTTTACTGATCAGATTATTTGATTTTATATTTTGATAGATCGGGCATTTCTGAACGCGGTGATACCAAATATGTATATGTTTTTTTAATTTTTTGAGTGATTTGAACTTTTAGGGGTTTTCTATTCTTTAAGTTTTTTTTTTTTACTTTTTTTTTTATTTCACTAGGTCCTCTAGGGGGCTATAACGATCAGCAGTCTGATTGCTCTTCCATTTCTCCAGATCACAGCTACACAAGTGAGATCTGGAGAAAAGCTGCTTTACTCCTACACACGGAAATCTGAGAAAGTGACTCATGATAGCTACAGGGGTCATCACATGACCCTGTGCTACCATGGCAATCACCGAAAGTCATGTAATCACATCACGTGACTTCCGATGGCGCTTGGTAAGTTAATGCTTACGGCGGCACACTGCTACATCTCACTGTCAGAATTTGACAGTGAGATATAAGGGGTTAATAGGTGCGGTTGGATGCAATTTCACTCGCGCCTCGCAGGCACACATGTTAGCTGTTGAAATCAGCTGACATGTGCACGGATCACCACGGACTGCCTACGGCAGGTGGTGGGGATTACCCTCACATGATCCATGACGTACCCAGTACGTCATGTGTCTTGAAGAGGTTATCTATTCTAGAAAAGGTAGTGACATTGTAATACGAAACCGAGTTTTGTATGAGTATATAGTTTTATATAGGTTTATTTCTTTTGTGTGTTTGGAACAACACAAAAAAAGTGAGAAAAAAGATGAAAATTGGATATAATTTCATTCAAAATCCCAAAAATGGGTTGGACAAAATTGTTGGCTCCCTCAACTTAATATTTGGTTGCACTCCCTTTGGATTAAATAACTACAATCAATCGCTTCCTATAAGCCATCAGTAAGCTTCTTATTACACTTCTCAGCTGTAATTTTGGACGACTCTTATTTTGCAAACTACTCCAGGTCTCATATATTTGAAGGCACCTTCTCCCAACAGCAATTTTAAGAGCTCTCCACAGGTGTTTCAAGGGATTTAGATCTGGACTCATTGCTGGCCACTTCAGAACTCTACAGCACTTTATTTCCATCCATTTCTGGGGACTTCTTGAAGTATGTTTAGGGTCATTTTCCTGCTGAAAGACCCATGACCCAGGTACACAAACCCAGCTTTCTACCACTAGGCACTACATTGCGACCCAAAATTTTTTGGTAATCTTCAGATTTCATGATGGCTTGCACACAATCAAGGCACCCAGCACTAGATGTAGCAAAACAACCCCATAACATCTTTGAACTTTCACCATAATTGACTGTAGGTACTGTGTTCTTTTCTTTGAAAACTTCATTCCATGTTTGGTAAACAGTAAAATGATGTGCTTTACCAAAAAGTTCTATCTTGGTCTCATTTGTCAACAAAACAATTTCCCAGAAAGATTTTGGCTTACTCAACTACATTTTGGGAAACTGCAGTCTAGCTATTTTACGTCTGTATGTCAGCAGCAGGGTCCTCCTATGTCCCCTGCCATAGTGTTTGATTTCATTCAAATGTCGACAGATATTTCGCACTTACGCTGATGTACCCTGAGCTTGCAGAAAAACATGAATTTCTTTGGACGTTGTTTGGGCCTGTTTATCCACCATCCTTGCTATCCTGCGTTGCAACCTTTCATCAATGTTTCTCTGCTGTCCAAAGAGATTAGTTACAGTGCCATGAGTTGAAAACTTCTTATATTGCGCAACATGGACAAAGGAACAAAAAGATCTCTGGAAATGAACTTGTAACCTTTAGATTGTTGATATTTTTCAACAATTTGGGTTCTCAAGTCCTCAGACAGTTCTCTTCACTTTCTGTTCTCCATGCTTAGTGTGGCACTCACAGACACACAATGCAAAGATTGAGTCAACTTCTCTTTTTATCTAGATTCAGGTGTGATTTTCTTATTGCCCACACCTGCTACTTACCACAGGTGACTTTGAACGAGCATCACATGCTTGAAACAAAGTAGTATTCTTACAATTTTGGAAAGGTGCCAACAATTTTGTCGGTCCCATTTTAGGGATTTTGTATGAAATTCTGTCCATTTGTCTTTTTTTTGTGTTTTTCCAGTACACACAAGGAAAGTAAACATGTGTATAACAAAACATGGGTAATTGCAATATTTTTCTGGGAGAAATAGTTCATTTTCTGGAATCATTTCAAGGGTGCCAACACTTTCGTCTGTGATTGTATAAGAATACCTGCTTTAATTTATAGATAATTTTGTGATGATATGCTCCCTTTAAAGTGTGAATTAAACCCCTGTCACAGATTCTTTAATATCTACCAGAAGAACAGCAGTATTTCTCTCAGTAAAATGACCAACACAATGATGGAATCCATACCAATCACATTATAAGTCAATAAGGTCCATAGGGCGCTGTCCATCATGTGAACAAAGCCTAGAGGACATATTAGATTTCCAGCTATGTCTATTTTAGCAAATACTTGAGTATAAGATTTAAACAATTTACATCTAAATTGCTTTCTTGGCTAAATACTTTGCTATTCCAATACCTGTCAAGATTAATAACTTCTAAATGACTGGTTTGTTAATTATTGGGCATATTTACACTCACATATCGTGGATCACATCTTTCTGAAAACCCACGTACTAGCTTTCTAGAAAAGCAATGGGTCAACACCTCCGTCAATGAGATCTGTGTTATAAAATAATAGCCTGAGTCACTGTGTTATCTCATCTGTGAAACTGCATTATTTTGTACAGTACCTGAGGCTGCATCCAAGGAAGTTAAATTAAAATAACCCGATAAAATAAGGTAACCCAAGCTAGATTGATGCGATACAGCATGCAATAACAGTGAACCTATCTGAACACTTTGTCCAAGATCCCCATAGGTACGAGCTTGCCTTCACTGGTGTTTTGAGCAGCTCATGAAAAAAGTGCTTGAGGGAAGCTCTCAGGAGTAGAAGAAAACATAGATCTTGATGAGAGTGTCATGCTAAGAGACAGAGGTGAGGGAGAGGAGGTTAGATTGATGTGTGGAGGCCACAGTAAAGGGATCAATATTGTGACTATCCAGGGAATAGCTGGGTAAGTAAATGTATGAGGATGGGGGGAGTGCAGGAGAACAAGACAAAACCGGAGTTCAGAGTGCAGGATGAAATACTCATCTATGGAAGGATGCTTTCACAAGAAGTGATAATACTTTATTTTATCAATTAATTAAATTAAAAGTGAAGAAATTATACCAAATTAATTCAAATTATACCAAACCGGTGGAAGTGATCATCACTTTCATATGTAGGTGGTAACATAGTCATTAACTGACATTAAAACAGCAGGGTAGAGAGCTAACAACTGGGTGAGGAGCAGCCAAATGCTTCTACAAAGGTGAGACTGTGAAAGACAGCTTCACATCACATACATAGCATGGCATGATTGAGCACAGCAATAAGACATAAGGTACACTGCAAAACTTTAAAAGAAGATTGAGTTTTCAAAATTATTTATTATGGTTGCCATATACAGTTAGGTCCAGAAATATTTGGACAGTGACACAAGTTTTGTTATTTTAGCTGTTTACAAAAACATGTTCAGAAATAAAATTATATAAGTATATAATATGGGGTGAAAGTGCACACTCCCAGCTGCAATATGAGAGTTTTCACATCCAAATCGGAGAAAGGGTTTAGGAATCATAGCTCTGTAATGCATAGCCTCCTCTTTTTCAAGGGACCAAAAGTAATTGGACAAGGGACTCTAAGGGCTGCAATTAACTCTGAAGGCGTCTCCCTCGTTAACCTGTAATCAATGAAGTAGTTAAAAGGTCTGGGGTTGATTACAGGTGTGTGGTTTTGCATTTGGAAGCTGTTGCTGTGACCAGACAACATGTGGTCTAAGGAACTCTTAATTGAGGTGAAGCAGAACATCCTGAGGCTGAAAAAAAAAGAAAAAATCCATCAGAGAGATAGCAGACATGCTTGGAGTAGCAAAATCAACAGTCGGGTACATTCTGAGAAAAAAGGAATTGACTGGGGAGCTTGGGAACTCAAAAAGGCCTGGGTGTCCACGGATGACAACAGTGGTGGATGATCGCCGCATACTTTCTGTGGTGAAGAAGAACCCGTTCACAACATCAACTGAAGTCCAGAACAATCTCAGTGAAGTAGGTGTATCTGTCTCTAAGTCAACAGTAAAGAGAAGACTCCATGAAAGTAAATACAAAGGGTTCACATCTAGATGCAAACCATTCATCAATTCCAAAAATAGACAGGCCAGAGTTAAAATTGCTGAAAAACACCTCAGCTCAGTTCTGGAAAAGTATTCTATGGACAGATGAGACAAAGATCAACCTGTACCAGAATGATGGGAAGAAAAAAGTTTGGAGAAGAAAGGGAACGGCACATGATCCAAGGCACACCACATCCTCTTTAAAACATGGTGGAGGCAACGTGATGGCATAGGCATGCATGGCTTTCAATGGCACTGGGTCACTTGTGTTTATTGATGACATAACAGCAGACAAGAGTAGCCGGATGAATTCTGAAGTGTACCGGGATATACTTTCAGCCCAGATTCAGCCAAATGCCGCAAAGTTGATCGGACGGCGCTTCATAGTACAGATGGACAATGACCCCAAGCATACAGCCAAAGCTACCCAGGAGTTCATGAGTGCAAAAAAGTGGAACCTTCTGCAATGGCCAAGTCAATCACCAGATCTTAACCCAATTGAGCATGCATTTCACTTGCTCAAATCCAGACTTAAGACGGAAAGACCCACAAACAAGCAACACCTGAAGGCTGCGGCTGTAAAGGCCTGGCAAAGCATTAAGAAGGAGGAAACCCAGCGTTTGGTGATGTCCATGGGTTCCAGACTTAAGGCAGTGATTGCCTTCAAAGGATTCGCAACAAAATATTGAAAATAAAAATATTTTGTTTGGGTTTGGTTTATTTGTCCAATTACTTTTGACCTCCTAAAATGTGGAGTGTTTGTAAAGAAATGTGTACAATTCCTACAATTTCTATCAGATATTTTTGTTCAAACCTTCAAATTAAACGTTACAATCTGCACTTGAATTCTGTTGTCGAGATTTCATTTCAAATCCAATGTGGTGGCATGCAGAGCCCAACTCGCGAAAATTGTGTCACTGTCCAAATATTTCTGGACGTAACTGTATATCACCATCATATTCCACAATGGCTTACAGACATTATCATCACTGCACCCCTTGGGGCTCACAATCTAAAATCCCAAGAAGCATGTCTTTGGAGTGTGGGAGGAATCCAGAGGAAACCCACTGTAACACCTTGCAGATGTTGTCATTCTTGAGAATTGAACCCAGGACCCCAGCGCTAGAAAGTTACAGTGCTAACCAAGAACTCCTGCTCTTCAGCCTCAGACGATTTTAATTCTAAATTTGCAGGTTCCTGTCCGCCCATAAATTGTAGGTTTCTTTTAACCCAAAGAGAGACATTAGTGTGATAGGCACCCAACAAAAATGAGGTCGCCTTGCCGCTGGTTGTTGGGCTTACATTAAAAATTGTTTGCTAAGTATCTACATTTTTACATGTTTTTCATAGCAGTAGTGCATGTCTACATTCCCATATTCATTGTCCTACATATCTTAGCACTACAGAGTGCAACTGTCTCCTTTTTGTTACTATGAGCCATCAAGATGTCCAAAGATGTGCTGTTCAACCACTTTTGAAGAAGAACTGAGAAAAGGGTAAAATTAAGAACCTCAGATATTGTATGTAGTCGGTCAAAGAATCTCAGAGTAGCAGACCATAGACATAATATGTTTAATTTCCTTCAAAATCGGATGGAGTCCAGCAGTGTCATCACCTCAGAACTAGCAGCAGTGAGATACAGCTACACCCATCTATTGTCAGAGAAGTCTCAAGAAGTTGTCTTCAAATGCCATATCTTCGACAAGAAAACAAGTCCAAACGACTCAAATAGGCACAATAACATAATAACCAAAGTGTAGAGAAATAGCAGATGGTGCTCTGGACTGATAAGTTGAAATGTGAAATATTTGACTGTAACAGCAAACAGTTTATTGCCAAAGGACGGAAGAGTGGTACAATAATGAGGGCCTGCAGGCAACATTGAAGCATGATGGAGGTTCCTAGCAAGTTTGGGGCTGTTTATTAGTAAAATAAATTGGGGATTTGGCCAGGATTAATTGTGTCCTCAATGCTGAGAAATTCAGGTAGATAGTTATCCATTATGAAATACCATTAGGGAGGCGTCTGGTTGACCCCAAATTATTCTGCAGCAAGACAATAACCCCAAACATACTGCCAATATCATTAAGAATTATCTTCAGCATAAAGAAGACCTAAACTATGTTTCCCCCACAGAGCCCTGATCTTAACATCTTGGAATCTGTCTGGGATCATATGAAGAGACAGAAGGCTTTTCACAAGTCCACATCCACAGAAGATTTATGGTTGGTTCTCAAAATGCTTGGTACCTCCTTTCTGCCAAGTTCCTTCAAAAACCATGTGCTAGTGTCTAGAATGAATGACGCTGTTTTCAAGACAAATGACAGTCACACCAAATAATGATTTGATTTAGATTCCTCTTTTTCTCATTCACTTTCCATTTTTCTGATAAAAATAATGTATTAATAGTTTTAGAAAGCACTCTTACACTGCAGAATTTTCTTTACAAACCTGCACAACTGTTGCACCTATGTGTATATACAGCGAGTGAAATAAGTAATGAAAACATCCCCAATTATCAAAGTAAATATATTTATAAAAGTGTTATTAAGATGAATTTCTCATCAGATGTCAGTAACAACCCATCCAATCCCCACAGGCAAAGAGATCAAACCATAGAGGTCCATAAATTTAGTGATGTGAAATGAGAAATAACACAGGGAAAATGGTTTGAACACGTTTACTGAAATCTATTTAAAGGGGTGGTCCGAAGGGTGAAAAAATCCAATTTAAACCCCTCTCAATTTATTTCCCCAAACAAAAATAATTTCTAATTTAATGAAAACTTTTTTAAAACACATATTTCCATGGAGACTGCAGTCACAGGGCGAGAGGAGGAGGTATCCAGTGCAAGAGTTCAGATGATGGCCGTTTCGTGCAGATGTGCGCTTCCACGGCTCTGATTCTGATTCCATGGAGGGACATTTTTTAAGAAGTTTTCAATAAATCGGATATTTTACTCTATGATGTGAGTGATGCTGTTTATCTTCATATCTGGAACTACAGTCTTCCCTTTCTCTTGGATCGATTCAGCAGAGCACCTGTGCCGCCCCGGTGCCAGCATCCAGCGCTGCTCGGGTCCGGGCCTTCAGGGGCGGTGGCTCGAGGGTCTCCGGACCCGGGGGTCTCGCGGACACGCCGAATAAAGGGGGGGGCGTAGATGTATGGGCTAGGCCGTAGTAAGTTTGTGACGCCACCCACGGTGTATGGGGAGGTGGGACACCACCACTGCTGTTACGGGGCACCCGGGGGAGATGTTGCGCAGCAAGTTGTTAACCCCTCCATGGGTAGGGATGGTGGCCCCAGGACCCGATGGCTCGGTGCAGGGGATGGCGACCGCAGGGGGTGCTGGTGTACTCACTGTTAGTAAAACACACAAGTCTCTGGTAAACCAAGGTGATGGTGGCCGGTGCCGCGGCCAGTTGCGTTCGAGTCCCCAGCCCCCGGCTGGTGGTCTCTATCCTTTTCCTGCACTGCTTTGTGTAAGGCCTCCGACACACATCCGTGCCGCCGGTACGTGTTTGCCATTTTTTGCACGTACCGGCAGCACGGAGACACTTTCAGCAATGCTACCCTATTGTAGCAGGCACACACACGTAAAACTACACGGAACGTGTGTCCGTGTGCGTTTGTACGTGTGTGCGTTTTTCTACATGCTGACATGTCCACGTTTTCTCCGGCAGCACGGGTGTCACACGGCCCGCACCCGTACCACACAGATGTAATGTGGATGCGGTCCCATGTGACACGAGCCGGAGAAAACACACGTGTCAGTGAAAAAAACCAAAACATTTACTCACCTTCTCCAGCCCTCCTGTCTCTGCCGCTGCTGCCACTTGCTGCTGACCGTCGCTCATTATGCTCATTTAATATTCACTTCACTACGGCCGCCAGCAGCAGCAGCGGGGAGACGGCAGGGCTGGAGACCGAAGATCAGCACCACGAACAGCAGCGCGGACCACGTGAGTATGCAAATTACCGGTTCTACGTGTGCTATCGCGGATAGCACACGTAGAACACACGTGGACCGCACGTACCCGAGACACGTACTTACCACACGCAACACGCAGGGTAAATACGTGTCTCGCGGCACATGCGTGTTTTTAACGGAAGTGTGTTTTAGGCCTAAGGTGGACTTCCCTGGTGTGAAACTCAGGAGTCTGCTCCCGGCTGGATGTGGCCTAAGGAGCCGTGCCCGCAGACGCTGGCCCGTAGGATCTATGGGCCCTGGCGGTGACCTCTTATCCCTAATCGGTGGGCTGTTGTCTTCTATGAGGGACTTTGGGTGGGACAGGACCTCTAGTCCTGGCCTCAATCGGTTAACTAACCAGTTCCAATTGTTTCTGGTCCTGGCTTCAGGGTCTGAGTACCCCCCTTTGTGCTACGGCTTCCGGGTCGGTTCCCCGTGTCGGTACCGGCGGGCTACAACCCTGTCCCAGTCCACCTCGGTTCTGCCGAGCCGTCTTCCCGTCTCCTGCTGACAGAGACCACCGTCTGCCTCCTAGCCAGTGGCACCAGGGCTCCTACCCTGGCACCGTTCAACTTGAAATCTACTGCTGGAGCTACACTTAGCTCCAACCCACACTCCACTCCAAACTGAGCTTCAGACTGAACTAACTGTTTTTCCCGCCCCGGGCTGTCTGGACCCCTGGCTGGGCGCGTCCCAACCGCCTGGTCAAGCCCACTGGTGTGTCTATCTTTCCCTAAGGGGGGGTGACTAGGTTTTCTGGTTGGCTGGATGTTTCCTAGTGAGGGAACGGTTTTGTACAGGGGCCTAACTGTGATTACCTGGTTTTGCCGGGGCGTCACACACCGCTATATGATATTGGACTGTACAAAACTAAACTAATTTGTAATATGGCTGTATTAAAAATGTCCTGCCTTTCCCTGGCTACACTAACTACCTTTGAATGTGTTTTGCCCTATTTCCCTTTTGATGACATTTTGTTTGAGATTCCCGGTGTCATTAGAGCAGGGGCAAAGGCTGCAGTTACTGTCGCAGCCTCTACCTCCTGCCTAAAACTAAGCATCATTGTTTGAAAGGCTGCTCTGCCCATCCATGCTTGCTGTGTACTGTGCGATCTTCACAGAGACAACGTCCGCTCAGTTGAAAGCTCAGATCAGAGGAGATGGCAAGAGCAGCGCACCCTATAAGTAAGCGGTGTCAGAATATCCGGGGGAGTTTGGAGACCAGCGCTGCCCCATAATTGAGGTAACTACGGTGCGCCGCTGGTCATTGCTCACTGCTGTGCATCTGAGAGCAATGGCCACCTCTTTAATACTTCATTCAAAAGCCTTTGTTGGTGGTGAGAGCTTCAAGATGTCTCCTGTATAGAGAACTAGTCGCATACATTGCTCAGGTGTGATTTTGGTTCATTATTTCACACAAACACTTAACAATTGTGAAGGTTCCGTGTGCTCCTTCTATGAACTCTGAGCTTTAGTTCCTTCCATAAATTTTCTATTGAATTCAGATCAGATCAGATGATTGGCTCTGCCATTCTAGCAACTTTATTTTTTTCTGACACCAATTGAGTGTTTCCTTGGTTGTGTATTTGAGAACATTTTGCTGAAATGTCCACCTTCATTTCATCTCCATCCTCCACCTCCATCATCCTGCTAGATGGCAACAAATTTTTAACAAGAATGTCTCGGTACAGTTGTCCATTCATCCTTTTTTTTAATCATAAGAAGTATGCCAGTGGCGTATGCTGAAAAACAGCCCTACACCATGATGTTCCCACTTCCAAACTTTAGTGTTTTAGTTTGTTTTAGTGTTTTGTAACTTTGGTGTTTTGGGGGTAATATGCAGTGCCTTATGGCATCCAAGCTTGGTATGTATTATGGCATCCAAAGAGTTAATTTTTTGTCTCAACAGTGCTCACTGGAGCCTTTCAGTAGTTTAGAAATTCTTCTGTATCCAATGCCATCAGTAAATTGCAACAATAAGGTTGTGAATGTCATGAGACAGCTCACTGGTTTTATCCATTATGAGATGTTTCTTGTGTGCTACATTGATAATGAAACAACGACTTCTGGGGAGAAATTCATGTCAATAGCATCTTTAGAAATATATTTACTTAGAAAATTTGTGACGTTTTTCAATGCTTATTTCATCCACTGTATATATTGTATATATGTACTATTTATTTTATTTTTTCCCAAATTTAAGTAAATAAGTAAAAATAATGGCTTCATATACGGATATCAAGACTAAGCATGTGCTAAAAACACAACTATATAACACGTTTACATTATACCTATGGCTAAGATCATTGAGTTGCAAATGCTTGAACTAACTCAAGCAAAGAATGATAAAAGTGTAAAACAAAGGATGTATGTAATATATAGGTGTATGAAAAAAAGTAACTTGGTGTTTACAGATGTAGAATAAATGATGGGTAATCGCATAGTACACTGTCAGCAATAATAACATTACTTAGTAACTTAGGTTTATAAAAACACAACATGTTTATCGAGTTGAACTTTCACACTGCTTGATCCAGAAAAAAGCGAAACAAGCATCAATGATAGCCAATTCTGTCTAATGAATGAAGAAATTTCTTCCTGATACCACATGGCAGTCAGATTTTGCTGGTCAATCAAACATCAAGAGTCTATTAATGATAACTCATAAATGTAAAATATATGCCATGAAGTTTCAGACTTTGACTACTCTAACCATAAGAATCCTTGGCTACTTTGCTGTTGGAATTGTTTTTCTCCTAGCCCTAGGATGTAATGAATGCGTCATATATAAGTCCATCGCATCACCCTTGTGTGTATGTGTACATGTTAACAATATCACCTAAGTGGAGTGTGGGGAGATGCAATTTCCCTGCTATAGCCTGTAAGGCGATTTCACTTTGGGGCGCAGAGGACAGTGCTGTGCATTGCAATGACAAGTACTTACAGAGGTGCAATCAACCTAATGCAATTAATGAGAATCATGATACAAGTCATTGGTGTTTCCACTACTGGCCAATGTTATTCATAGCTCAAAAGTGAAAATTCTAATTTTCTAGATAGAAAACATTCATCCTGCGCAGGTGTCCTTCTGGCTAACATGATAACAGTGCTGTTTTCATACGGCAGCCTCTCTTCATCCTTTAGGCTATATATACTCTACATATGCATCTCAAACTCTTTGAAGAATCCTTATCAATCCAACCCACAGCTCTTTTCATACCTAGTAATGATTTCCAATACTGGAGATTCACGTCAGATAACAATGCTGGGCTCTGGCACATTATCACATATACAGATGTTATTTATTTTTTACAACAAAACAAATTGTTATTTTTGTATGTACGTCTAAGAGAAGAAACACGACTACACGTGAAACACAGGTTGGGGGCTTTGTATCTTTAGTGACGTGACTGGGTCCAGTGCAGTACATTAAGGGTAAGAGGGATTTTCATCGTAATATATAGGTTTAGGCTACTTTTGTGTAATGTGCTGTGATGTGACCAGTGTGTCCATTAATCCTAGCAGTGTTCATTTCTCTTATGTCTAGCACCCTCCCCACTTTTTTTTGCGCATATATGACCTACAAAAGTATGCCGTCTATTATGGCCATTTTTCACTATCTATATCTTTAATTGATGGAGATTTATTTTCGCACCCTTATCTGACTATTCTGTCTACTAGTTATTTATTTTTTATATATCTGCTTTGAGTCTTTCGCTATGTCCTATCGGGTCACTTTTGTACTGGTAATTGTCATCTTATATGTTTTATGTATGGTTTAATTTTTATATACAGTAAATGTAATTTCAATAAAAATTAATTAATTTTTAGCCAATAAACTCCTTTGCTATTTTCCTTATATTGATCATATATTTTGGAGTGACTTAATGGGTTATCATGGGGGATAGGTATGAAATTATTTGACTCAATGACCCATATTCTGTATATATATGTACCTGTGATACTGGATATAAGCACTAAATAGTTACTTAAAGGTAATCTGTCACCCTTTTGCATTTTTTTTAATTATTAATATGGGGCATACAGGTGGCATAAAGGTGATATTAGCCATACCTGTATGCCTCCTGGAAAAATCCTTTGTTATTTCTCCTATCTTCCAGGCTATAGGGCGTGTGATGCCCTTGAGGATAAGCCTCCTCCGGTCTTCATTATACAGGACTCCTCCTCCCCTCCTCTCATGTCCCTGTGACATTAGGTACGCGTCCGGAAATCTCGCGCCTACGCAGTATGCCTGCTGTCCCTCCCTGCACTTTGCTGCCCTTCTGTGGGCACAGGCTTCAATTTTGATGTGCGTTGGAACCGGGGAGTCCCTGCTGCTTCACAGTGCAGGAGAGGAATGGCAGGCATAATGCGCAGGATTTCCGGCCGTGCACCTAATGTCACAGGGACTCTGAAGAGAAAGGGAGGAAGAATCCTGTATAATGAAGACCGGAGGCAGGCTTATCTTTCGGGACGGGCAGCACACGCCCCATAGCCCAGAAGATAGAAGATATAAAAGAGGATTTATGACAAATGACCCCTCATCCAGGAGGCATACAGGTATGGTTAATTTCTCCCCTATGCTATCTGTATACCCATATTAATAACTAAAAAAAACCTTAAAAGGGTGACAGATTCCTTTTAAAGGGATTGTCCAGGATAAAAAAAAATAAAAACACACAATTTGCTAAAATTGAGAAAAAACATAACACCCAATTGGTAGATTCCCCACCACCTCACCCAGTAAATCCTGCAATGCATGCGTGCCACTGCTCAGATCGTCCATTTGGTCTTGCTGACCACTGCAGCCAATCACTAGATTCAACAGTGATACCTGCATGTTTGGGAAGAGATGATTGAGGCCAGAGACAGGCTACTGGGGTCACACTCGTATGAACAAGAATACGTTAACAAGAATGATTGGACTACAGGATCAGAGGCACACAGGCAAATTACCAGATGGGCATAAGTAATATGAATAATTAATATATTTTTAAGTATATGACGCTCCCTGAGCATGCTTTTTTTTTTACGCTCCCTGTCTTCAGCATGCTTTTTTTTTACACTCCCTGTCTTTAGCATGCTTTTTTTTACGCTCCCTGTCTACAGCATGCTTTTTTTTTTTACGCTCCCTGTCTACAGCACGCTTTTTTATTACGCTCCCTGTCTACAGCATGCTTTTTTTTTTACGCTCCCTGTCTTTAGCATGCTTTTTTTACGCTCCCTGTCTACAGCATGCTTTTTTACGCTCCCTGTCTTCAGCATGCTTTTTTTACGCTCCCTGTCTACAGCATGCTTTTTTACGCTCCCTGTCTTCAGCATGCTTTTTTACGCTCCCTGTCTTCAGCATGCTTTTTTTTACGCTCCCTGTCTTTAGCATGCTTTTTTTTACGCTCCCTGTCTTTAGCATGCTTTTTTTTACGCTCCCTGTCTTTAGCATGCTTTTTTTTTACGCTGTCTGTCTTTAGCATGCCTTTTTTTTTACACTCCCTGTCTTTAGCATGCTTTTTTTTTACGATCCCTGTCTTTAGCATGCTATTTTTTACGCTCCCTGTCTATAGCATGATTTTTTTTACGCTCCCTGTCTACAGCATGCTTTTTTTTTACACTCCCTGTCTTTAGCATGCTTTTTTTTTTACACTCTCTGTCTTTAGCATGCTTTTTTTTTACGCTCCCTGTCTTTAGCATGCTTTTTTTTTTACGCTCCCTGTCTACAGCATGCTTTTTTTTTACGCTCCCTGTCTACAGCATGCTTTTTTTTTATGCTCCCTGTCTTTAGCATGCTTTTTTATGCTCCCTGTCTTTAGCATGCTTTTTGTTTTACGCTCCCTGTCTTTAGCATGCTTTTTGTTTTACGCTCCCTGTCTTTAGCATGCTTTTTTTTTTACGCTCCCTGTCTACAGCATGCTTTTTTTTACGCTCCCTGTCTACAGCATGCTTTTTATTTTATGCTCCCTGTTTACAGCATGTTTTTTTTTACGCTCCCTGTCTACAGCATGTTTTTTTTTACGCTCCTGTCTTTAGCATGCATTTTTTTACGCTCCCTGTCTTCAGCATGCTTTTTTTTTTACTCTCCCTGTCTACAGCATGCTTTTTACTTTACGCTCCCTGTCTACAGCATGGTTTTTTTTACGCTCCTGTCTTTAGCATGCATTTTTTTTACGATCCCTGTCTTCAGCATGCTTTTTTTTTTACTCTCCCTGTCTACAGCATGCTATTTTTTTACATCTTGTGCAAAACCCATCTTATATAGAGCACTGCCATGTGACGCTAGATGTCTTACTGTACAAATATGATGAATTCCTAGGATATTTCTCTTGTTTTCCAGAATTTCAGTGCTCAGTGCATTCACAGCTTATATGTATTATGAATGTGATAGGGCTAATGCTGTAATGTCTGGAAAAGCCACAGGTATAGAAATCAGCGATATTTTCTGCTGCGATATGGTGAGTCTTCTCAAAATGAAGAGGCAGAAAAAGGAAGAAAAATATCATGATTTTGACTTTACATCATTTCTATACAGAATGAAATGACTGAAGTTAAAGATTTATGAAATGTATTATTATTATTATTTTTTATTATAGCGCCATTTATTCCATGGCGCTTTACATGTGATAGGGGTATACATAATAGGGACAAGTACAATAATCATAAACAATACAAGATACAGACAGGTACAGGAGGATAGAGGTCCCTGCCCGTGAGGGCTCACAGGCTACAGGGGATAGGTGAGGATACAGTAGGTGAGTTTATACTCAGTAATCTGCTCATTATTATGGTGCAGGCCCATCCATACACTGACCCCATGAAGCATGCTCAACTGGACTGCACTAAATACTCTAAAAAAGCAAAAATAAATAAATATATATAAAGTAACAACTGAAAAGAATAAAAAGGATTTATCATGCTGGTCTTTGGCAAACAATTAAGTTTTCCAGGTATAATGAAACCTCAAAATGTGAACATAAATATAATAGTAGTAATGATTGAGACCCATGTAAATGGGCACAAAGCTGCAGTCATACCAGTGCAGAATCATGTTCATACACAAAAAAAACAATTCTAAAACGTACATCTCCAAAGGTCATAAATACAAATGACTGCTAATCGAG